>NW_027397070.1:39706133-40262082 GCF_003265705.2 Callorhinus ursinus
ATCCCTCCCACCCCCCACCACTCCAACAACCCTCAGTTTGTTTCCTGATATTAAGAATTCCTCATATCATTTAGGTCATATGATACATGTCTTTCTCTGATTGACTTATTTTGCTCAGCGTAATACCCTCCAGTTCCATCCACGTCGTTGCAAATGGCAAGATCTCGTTTTTTGAGGGCTGCATACTATTCCATTGTATATATATACCACATCTTCTTTATCCATTTATCTGTCGATGGACATCTTAACTCTTTGCATAGTTTGCCTATTGTGGACATTGCTGCTATAAACATTGGTGTACACGTACCCCTTCAGATCACTACATTTGTATCTTTGGGGTAAATACCCAGTAGTGCAATTGCTGGGTTGTATGTTAGCTCTATTTTCAACTTTTTGAGGAACCTCCATACTGTTTTCCAGAGTGGCTGCACCAACTTGCATTCCCACCAACAGTGTAGGAGGGTTCCCCTTTCTCCGCATCCCCGCCAACAACTGTCATTTCCTGACTTGTTCATTTTAGCCATTCTGACTGGTGTGAGGTGGTATCTCATTGAGGTTTTGATTTTGGATTTCCCTGATGCCGAGATGTTGAGCACTTTTTCATGTGTCTGTTGGCCATTTGGATGTCTTCTTTGGAAAAATGTCTGCTGATGTCTTCTCGCCATTTCTCGATTGGATCATTTGTTCTTTGGGTGTTGAGTTTCATAAGTTCTTTATAGATTTTGGATACTAGCCCTTTATCTGATATGTCATTTGCAAATATCTTCTCCCATTTTCTTTCAGTTGTCTTTTGGTTTTGTCGACTGTTTCTTTTGCTCTGCAAAAGCTTTTGATCTTGATGAAGTCCCAATAGTTCATTTTTGCCCTTGCTTCCCTTGCCTTTGGTGATGTTTCTATGAAGAAGTTGCTGCAGCTGAGGTTGAAGACATTGCTGCCTCTGTTCTCCTTTACATTTTGATGGACTCCTGTCTCACATTTAAGTCTTTCAACCATTTGGAGACTATTTTTGTGTGTGGTGTAAGGAAATGATCCCGTTTCATTCTTCTTCATGTGGCTGTCCAATTTTCCCAACACCATTTCTTGAAGAGACTGTCTTGTTTCCATTGGACATTCTTTCCTGCTTTGTCGAAGATGAGTTGACCATAAAAGTTGAGGGTCCATATCTGGGCTCTCTATTCTGTTCCATTAATCTACATGTCTGTTTGTGTGCCAGGACCATACTGTCTTGATGACGACAGCTTTGTAATAGAGCCTGAAGTTCGGAATTGTGATGCCAGCAGCTTTGATTTGCTTTTTCAACATTCCTCTGGCTATTCGGGGTCTTTTCTGGTTCGATACAAATTTTAGGATTATTTGTTCCATTCCTTTGAAAAAAGTGGATGGTATTTTGATAGGGATTGCATTAAATGTGTAGATTGCTCTAGGTAGCATTGACATCTTCACACTATGTGTTCTTCCAATCCATGAGCATGGAACGTTTTTCCATTTCTTTGTGTCTTCCTCAGTTTCTTTCATGACTATTTTATAGTTTTCTGAGGACAGATTCTTTGCCTCTTTGGTTAGATTTATACCTAGCTATCTTATGGTTTTGGGTGCAGGTGTAAATGGGATCGACTCCTTAATTTCTCTTTCTTTCTGTCTTGTTGTTGGTGTATAGGAATGCCACTGATTTCTGTACATTGATTTTATATCCTGCCACTTTTCCTGTATGAGTTCTAGCAGTTTTGGGGTGGAGTCTTTTGGGTTTTCCACATAAAGTATCATAACATCTGCATAGAGAGAGAGTTTGACTTCTTCTTTGCCAATTCGGATGCCTTTTATTTCTTTTTGTTGTCTGATTGCTGTGGCTAGGACTTCTAATACTATGTAGAATAGCAGTGGTGATAGTGGACATCCCTGCCGTGTTCCTGACCTTAGTGGGAAAGCTCTCAGTTTTTCCCCATGGAGAATGATATTCGCTGTCGGTTTTTCATAGATGGCTTTTATGATATTGAGGTATGTACTCTCTGTCCCTATACTCTGAAGAGTTTTGATCAAGAAAGGATGCTGTACCTTGTCAAAAGCTTTTTCTGCATCTATTGAGAGGATCATATGGCTCTTGTTCTTTCTTTTATTAATGTATTGTATCACATGTATTGATTGATTTGTGGATGTTGAACCAACCTTGCAGCCCAGGAATAAATCCCACTTGGTCGTGGTGAATCATCCTTTTAATGTACTGTTGGATCCTATTGGCTAGTATTTTGGTGAGAATTTTTGCATCCACGTTCATCAAGGATATTGGTCTGTAATTCTCCTTTTTGATGGGGTCTTTGTCTGGTTTGCGGATTAAGGTAATGGTGGCCTTATAAAATGAGTTTGGAAGTTTTCCTTCCATTTCTATTTTTTGGAACACTTTCAGAAGAATAGGTATTAATTCTTCTTTAAATGTTTGGTAGAATTCCCCTGGGAAGCCATCTGGCCCTGGGCTCTTTGTTTGTTTGGAGATTTTTGATGACTGCTTCAATTTCCTTAGTGGTTATGGGTCTATTCAGGTTTTCTGTTTCTTCCTGGTTCAGTTTTGGTAGTTTATACATCTTTAGGAATGCATCCATTTCTTCCAGATTACCCGATTTGCTGGCATACAGTTGCCCATAATATGTTCTTATAATTGTTTGTATCTCTTTGGTGTGGATTGTGATCTCTTTCAGTCATGATTTTATTTATTTGGGTCCTTTCTCTTTTCTTTTTGATAAGTCTGGCCAGAGGTTTATCAATCTTCTTAATTCTTTCAAAGAACCAGCTCCTAGTTTCGTTGTTCTTTTCTACTGTTAGTTTGGTTTCTATTTCATTGATTTCTGCTCTGATCTTTATTTCTCTTCTCCTGCTGGGTTTAGGCTTTATTTGCTGTTCTCTCTCCAGCTCCTTTAGGTGTAGTGTTATGTTGTGTATATGAGACCTTTCTTATTTCTTGAGAAAGACTTGTATTGGTATATACCTTCCGCTTAGGACTGCCTTTGCTGCATCCCAAAGATTTTGAACAGTTGTGTTTTCATTTTCATTTGTTTCCATGAATTTTTTAAATTCTTCTTTAATTTCCTGGTTGACGCATTCATTCTTTAGTTGGATGCCCTTTAGCCTCCATATATTTGAGTTCTTTCTGACTTTCCTCTTGTGATTGAGTTCTAGTTTCAAAGCATTGTGGTCTGAAAATATGCAGGGAATGATCCCCGTCTTTTGGTACCGGTTGAGACCTGATTTGTGACCTAGGATGTGATCTCTTCTGCAAAATGTTCCGTGGGCACTAGAGAAGAATGTGTATTCTGTTGCTTTGGGATGGAATGTTCTGAATTTATCTGTGCAGTCCATTTGGTCCAGTGTGTCATTTAAAGTATTTCCTTGTTGATCTTTTGCTTAGATGATCTGTGCATTTCAGTGAGGGGGGTGTTAAAGTCCCCCACTGTTATTGTATTGCTGTCCATGTGTTTCTTTGTTTTTGTTATTAATTGGCTTATATGATTGGCTGCTCCCATGTTAGGGGCATAGATATTTACAATTGTTAGATCTTGTTGGATAGACCCATAGTGTCCTTCCTCATCTCTTATTATAGTCTTTGGTTTAAAATCTAATTGCTACTCCAGCTTTTTCTTGGTGTCCATTAGCATGGTAAATGGTTTTCCACCCCCTCACTTTCAATCTGGGGGTGTCTTTGGTTCTAAGATGAGTCTCTTGCAGACATCATATCAATGGGTCTTTTTTTTTTTATCCAGTCTGATACCCTTTGTGTTTTGATTGGGGCATTTACCCATTTACATTCAGGGTAACTATTGAAAGATATGAATTTAGTGCCATTGTTTTGCCTGTAAGGTGACTGTTACTGTATATTGTCTGTGTTCCTTTCTGGTCTATGTTGTTTTTAGGTTCTCTCTTTGCTTAGAGGACCCCTTTCTATATTCCTGTAGGGCTGGTTTCATGTTTGCAAATTCCTTTAGTTTTTGTTTGTCCTGGAAACTTTTTATCTCTCCTTATATTTTCAATGACAGCCTAGCTGGATATAGTATTCTTGGCTGCATATTTTTCTCATTTAGTGCTCTGAATGTATCATGCCAGTCGTTTCTGGCCTGCCAGGTCTCTATGGATAGGTCTGTTGCCAGTCTAATGTTTCTACCATTGTAGGCTACAGATCTCTTGTCCTGAGCTGCTTTCAGGATTTTCTCTTTGTCTCTGAGACTCATTATTTTTACTATTAGATGTTGGGGTGTTGATCTATTTTTATTGATTTTGAGGGGGTGTTCCCTGTGTCTCCTGGATTTTGATGCCTGTTTCCTTCCCCAAATTAGGGAAGTTCTCAGCTATAATTTGCTCCAATATACCTTCTGCCCCACTCTCTCTTTCTTCTTCTTCTGGGATCCCAATTATTCTAATATTGTTTCGTCTTGTGGTATCACTTATCTCTCGAATTCTGTCCTCGTAAGCCAGTTGTTGTTTATCTCTGTTTTTCAGTTTCTTTACTTTCCATCATTTGGTCTTCAGTATCACTAATTCTCTTTTCTGCCTCGTTTATCCTAGCAGTTAGAGCCTCCATTTTTGGTTGCACCTCATTAATAGCGTTTTTGATTTCGACTTGATTAGATTTTAGTTCTTTTATTTCTCCAGAAAGTGTTTCTCTAATATCTTCCATGCTGTTTTCAAGCCTATCTTTAAAATCGTCTTTCTGAACTCTAGTTCCGACATCTTACTAATGTCTGTGTTGATTATGTCCCTGGCAGTTGATACTGCCTCTTGTTCTTTTTTTTTTTTTTTTTTGTGGTGATTTTTTTCTACCTTGTCATTTTTGTCCAGAGGAGAATAGATGAATGAGAGAAGAAAATGCTAACTGGGTAACAATGACCCCAGAAAAATATACACTAAACAAATCAGAAGAGACCTGAAAGCAGGGGAAAAGAAAGGAAACAAAAGAAAAAAGAAAAAGATAAGAAAAAAAAAACCAGAATATGATCAAATATGGTCAGGCTGGTCCATAGGTCTGTGCCACACGCTAGATTTTGGGCGTATTTTGGTTTGTTAGAGGAAACTGCCTCCCAAAATTTAAAGAAAGAAAAACTTTTACATGTACAAAAATAAGGGTAAATACGATGAAGGGATGGAATATGACTATAAAGATGAAAATTAGAAAAGATTTTATAAAAGGAATTGATAAGAGAAGAGGTTGGTTGAAAAAAGAAAGAAGAGGAATTTTAAAAAAGGCGAGGGGAGAGAATGTGATCCAGCTGGAGACTAGAACAAAGACATACACTAGAGATTTAGGGTATATTTTCGTCTGTTAGAAGAAACTGTATCTCAGAATTTTAAAGAGTGGACAACTTTTACTTATATACCAAAAATAAGGTTAACTACTATGAAGGGATAGAATATGACTCTAAAAATTAAAAATAAAGATTGTTTTTAAAAAAGGGATTGATAAGATGTTGGTTGGAAAAGGGAAAAAGAAAAATTCAAAAAAAAATAAAAAGAAAAATATTAAAAAAATTAAATTTGAAATACTAAAGAATCTTGGAAATAAAGCCATGAATTCTATGTGCTGTATTCCCCTAGTGTTGGTGTTCTGCCCTTCTCATTGATCAGTAAACTTGTTCTTGGTTGTCTGTTCTTGCTAATCTTCTGGGGGAGGGGCCTGTCATAGTGGTTCTCAAATGTCTTTGCAGGAGGTGGAATTGCCCAGCCCTTGCCGGGGGCAGGCTAAGTAATCTGCTTAGGTTTGCTCTCAGTAGCTTTTTTCCCTGCAAGCTTTCCATACAGCTTTGGAGGTTGAGAGTGAAAATGGCGGCCTCCCAATCTCCTCTGCAGAGGAGCCAAGATCTCTGGGCCCCACTCCTCAGTGAGCCCCCAGAGAAAAGCAATCACTCCTGTCTCCCTAGTCTCCGGCTGCACTCTGTGCTCACCTGGCCTGTGACCGAGCATTTCTGTTTCTGGCACACAACCCTGTTTGGAGTCTCCAAACCGAGCAGATTCCTGTGGTGCGCTCCCGCGCCGCTCCTCCCTGGGGAGGAAGGGGAGTCTCCTCGGATATGCTGCTTGTAGTCCCTGACCGAAGAGGAGTGGCCCACCTGTGCCACGGATCACAGTTTATGGCAGCCCCAAGCTGAGAGCCCACTCCTCGGCTCCGTCTTTGCAGCCTGCTTCCCTGCTCCTATACCTGGGAGCTCTGCTGCACTCAGGCACCCCCGGTCTTTCTGTGAACCTGAGGGTCCTGAGACCACACTGTCCCAGCGAGGGTTCCACCCACTGCTTAGCCACTGGAGTGACACCCCCTCAGCACAGCCAACTTCCAAAGGTTCCGATTTTGTGCTCTGCTGCTCTATCACTTGCCAGTAGCGGTTGACAGAGTGTCCCTCCCCCCCGCCATCTATCTTCCCGAATATCGCCTCGGATTCACTTCTCTGCACATCCTACCTTCCAGAGAGTGGTCACTTTTCTGTTCAGAGAGTTGCTGCTATTCTTTTCTTCGATCTTCTGTTGAGTTCCTAGGTGTTCAGAGTGGTTTGATCCCTATCTAGCTGAATTCCTGGGACCAGACAAAATTTAGGTCCTACTCCTCCACCATTTTGCTCTTCCCACCTTGTGTTTTCATTTTTGTCTATCTCAAGAATCAATTTTATTTTCACTTTAATTTCATCTTTTATTTGTTGGTTGTTCAGGAATGTGTTGTTTTACTTCCATGTGTTCATGAATTTTCCAGCCTTCCTCTAATTACACATTTCTAATTTCATGCCATTATTGTCCAAAACTGTATTTGGGGGAGGCGCTTGGGTGGCTCAGTCAGTTAAGCATCTGATTCTTGGATTCCGTTCTTATCCTGGTCTCATGGCTTGTGAGCTTGAGCCCTGGGTTGGGCTCCACACTCAGCGGGAGTCTACTTGGATGTTCTCTCCTACTGTCCCTTCCCCTTCTTGCACTCTCTCAAGTAAACAAATAAATCTTTTTTACAAACCTATATCTGGTACGATATCAACCTTTTAAAATTTGTTATGACATAGTTTTGTGGCCTAAAATGTGGTATAGCTTAGAAAATGTTCTGTGTGCACTTGAATGTGTATTCTGCAGTTGTTAGACGAATGTTCTGTGTATGTTAGGTCTATTTGGTCTATAGTGTTGTTCAGATCTGCTGTTGATTATTGATTATCTTTCTGGATAATATACCCATTGTTTGGAATGGGTATTAAAGTCCCAAATTATTATTGTATTACTGTTTATTTCTCCTTCTAACTCTGCTAGTTTTTACTTTATATTTTTAGGTTCTCTAATATTGGGCAAATAAATATTTACAATTGCTCTATCTTGCTGATGTGTTATTCCCTTTATCATTATAAAATGACCTTTGTTTCTTTTTCTTTTTATAAATTTTAGTTTAAAGTCTGTTTTATCTAAGCATAACTATCTCTGGGTTTTGTTATTGTTATCATTTGCTTAAATTTTTTTTTTCCATCTTTAAACTTTCAGTCTCTGTGAGTCTTTAAGGCTAAAGTGAGTCTGTACTAGAGAGCATATTGTTGGATCTCGGGCTTTTTAAATCCATTCAGCCATCCTATGTGTTTTGACTGAAAAATTTAATCCATTTATGTTTCAAGGAATTATTAATAGTGGATCTCACAAAGATTTTGGAGTAAGAGGATCCTTAGCTCACCTCTCCTGACACAAGACTACGTGACTATGTATAATGTATCCCACTCTGCAAAACCTCAAGACTGACAAAACAAATCTTCAACCACTAATGACATAAAGTGAGACCACATCAAGAGTAGGAAGTGAAACAAAAAAAAAAGAAAGGTAGAAGTGCAAGAGATGCAGTTGGGAATCAAGCCCCAGGCATGGTGATCCACAAACAGGATATTACAGGTGTGGAAATTATCACTATGAACTGAGGAGATCAATCCCCACATCAGGCATGCCTGGCCCTAGGAACCTGTGCTGGAAAGATGAGCCTTTATAATGTCTTTTTGGAATGAGTGTGGCTTAACTCTGGCTGCTTTGAGAATCAGTTAAGCTTATCTCCAGGAGAGCCAGAGGGCTATAGGAAACTGAGTCTCTGCCTTTAAAGATCTAGTGTGCTCTATCATTCAGTCTGAGACTCAGCACAGAGGTACCATTTTCGAAAACACCTTAGTTATACACGAAGAAGGCTGATTGATTAATTTTAGTTTATGTATTAGAGGGGTAAGAATCTGCAGGAGTTTTCTCCACGAACCAGAGTGATAGGAGGTGCCATTTCCCTTCCCCTCTTTTAGCCTAGCTACCTGGATGCTGGGAGCAAGTTTCGAAGTCTCCATTTACCTTGCCAGCGGTGTTCACCTTGCATTGGTGTTCACTTGCAGACCCACGCCACTCAACCCTCTCATCCTGACAGGTGCCCCTGCAAATCCTCTTCCACCATGCTCAATCTCAGTCAGAACAGTGTACCCTCAAAAACAACTACTGTCCTGCCACATCTGTCAGGCAGTCCTCACCAAGCCTGGTGTCCCCTCCAAAGTGACTCTTGACACAGGAATGGGGTAGCCAGTCCTGCCCACAGGAGTTCCCACATCAGCTACAGCCATGCCTCTCAACCAACTATGCTGGAAGGAAACGCCACCTGCCAGCATGCCCACAACAGCTATAATTGGATCTCTTAGCCAGGTATACCAGGAGCTTGTACTACCCACCAACCTTCCCACAACATCTATAATTGGGCCCCTCAGCTAGATGTTCTTGGGAGCTAGCCCTGTCCATCATCATATCCTCAAAAGTTATAGCCCAGTCAGAACAGAAGGGCATATGTACCCCATACAGGGGACATGCCTAGAGTGGCCTGGTTTTGGTGACCAGTGGGTATCCTGCTACTGGGCACTACAGGGTGACTTCTAAATAAAGACACTACCTTTAAGATCAAGAAATGTAGCTGACCTATCTACTATATAGAAACAAACAGAGAATCATACAAAATGAAGGGACAAAACAATTAAGTTCCCAACAAAAGAACAAGATGAAACCTCAGATAAAAGAACCAAACTCAACACCCAAAAAACAAATAATCAAGTCAAAAAATGGGTGGAAGACATGAACAGACAGTTCTCAAAAGAAGACATACAAATGGCAAACAGACACATGAAAAAATGTTCATCCTCAGCCATCAGGGAAATTCAAATCAAAACCCCACTGAGATACCACCTTTCACCAGTTAGAATGGCAAAAATTGACAAGGCAAGAAACAACAAATGTTGGAGAGGTTGTGGAGAAAGGGGAACCCCTTACACTGTTGGTGGGAATGCAAGTTGGTACAGCCACTTTGGAAAACAGTGTGGAAGTTCCTCAAAAAATGAACAGTAGAGCTGCCCTATGACCCAGCAATTGCATTACTGGGTATTTATCCCAAAGACACAGATGTAGTGAAAAGAAGGGCCATACACACCCCAATGTTCATAGCAGCAATGTGTGCAATAGCCAAACTGGAGAGAGCCGAGATGCCCTTCAACAGACCAATGGATAAAGAAGATATGGTCCATATATACAATGGAATATTGTGGTCCATATATACAATGGAATATTTCTTAGCTATCAGAAAGGATGAATATCCAACTTTTGCATCAACGTGGATGGGACTGGAGGAGATTATGCTAAGTGAAATAAGTCAAGCAGAGAAATTCAATTATCATATGGTTTCACTTATTTGTGGAACATAAGGAATTGCATGGAGTACATTAGGAGAAGGAAGGGAAAAATGAAGGGAGGGGAAATCGGAGGGGGAGACGACCACAAGAGACTATGGACTCCAAGAAACAAACTGAGGGTTTTTTGGGGGGAGGGGATGGGTTAGCCTGGTGATGGGTATTAAGGAGGGCATGTATTGCATGGAGCACTGGGTGTTATGTGCACGCAAACAATGAATCATGGCACACAACATGAAAAACTAATGATGTACTGTATGGTGACTAACATAATTTTAAAAGAAAGAAAGAGAGAGAGAGAGAAAAGAAAGAAAAAGAAAGAAGAACCCAATGTAATGTATATATAAGCAATATGCCTCATCTGAGAAAGAGTTAAAAGTAATGATCATAAAGATACTCAACAGACATTAGAAAAGAGTGGATGAGCTCAGTGAGAACTTTAACAAAGAGATAGAAAATACAAATACAACCATCATTGAAGAATACAATAACTGAAATAAAAAATATACAGTAGAGAACAACAGCAGATTAGAATTTTCAAAAGAATGGGTCACAATGTGAAAGACAGGGTAGTGAAGGCAACCAAGCTAAACAGCAAAAGGAAAAAAAAAAGGTGTTTGTTATGTTTTATTTTTGTTTTCGTTTTTTATATGAGGCTAGGTTAAGAAACTTCTGCAACAGCATCAAGCTTAATAACACTCACATTTTTTAGGGGTCCAGAAGAATAAGAGAAAGAGAAAGCGGAAAACACATTTGAAGAAATAATAGCTGAAAACTTCCCTAACTTGGGGGAAAAAATTGGCATCCAGGTCCAGGAATCAAATAGAGCCCCAAACAAGATGAACCCTTAGAAGTTCTCACCAAGACATACTAATTAAAATATCAAAAAGTAAAGAGAAAGAATCTTAAAAGCAGCAAGGTTATACAAATGAAACCACATATGGCTGTCAGATAAATCCAGCAGAAACTTTGCAGTTCAGGAGGGAATACAACCAAGAATACTCAACCAAGAACTACAACCAAGAATACTCTACCTGGTTAGGATATCATTCAGAATATAAGGAAAGATGAATATGTCTGGCCAAAGGTTTATTGATCTTGTTAATTCTTTCAAAGAACCAGCTTCTAGTTTCATTGATCTGTTCTACTGTTCTTCTGATTTCTAGTTCATTGATTTCTGCTCTAATCTTTATTATTTCTCGTCTCCTGCTTGATTTAGGCTTTCTTTGCTGTTCTTTCTGTAGCTCCTTTGGGTGTAAGCTTAGCTTGTATATTTGGGATTTTTCTAAATTTTTTTAGAGAGGCTTGTATTGCTATCTACTTCCCTCTTAGGACTGCCTTTTCTGTATCCCAGAGGTTTTGAACTGATGTGTTTTCATTCTCATTAGTTTCCATGAATTTTTTAAGTTCTTTTTTAATTTCCTGGTTGACTCATTCATTCTTTAGCAGGGTGCTCTTTAACTTCCAAGTGTTTGAGTTCCTTCCAAATTTCCTCTTGTGATTGAGTTCCAATTTCAAAGCATTGTGGTCTGAAAATACGCAGGGTATAATCTCGGTCTTTTGGTATCAGTTGACACCTGATTTGTGATCCAGTATGTGATCTATTCTGGAGAAAGTTCCATGTGCACTCAAGAAGAATGAGTATTCTGTTGTTTGAGGATAGAATGTTCTTTATCTGTGAAGTCCATCTGGTCCAATCTGTCTTTGTTGATCTTCTGCTTAGATGATCTGTCCATTGCTGTGAGTGGGGTGTTGAAGTCCCCTACTATTAATGTATTATCAATGTTTCTTTACTTTGGTTATTAATTGATTTATAGAATTGGCTGCTTCCATGTATGGGGCATAAATATTTAAAATTGTTAGATCTTCTTGTTGGATATACCCTTCAAGTATGGTATAGTGTCTCTCTACATCTCTTACTACAGTCTTTGGTTTAAAATCTAATTTGTCTAATATGAGGATTGCTCCCCCAGCTTTCTTTTGAGGTACATTAGCATGGTAAATTGTTCTCCACCTTGTCACTTTCAGTCTGGAGTTGTCTTTAGGTCTAAAATGAGTCTCTTGTAGACAGCATATGATGGTTCTTGCTTTTTTATCCAATCTGATGCCCTTTTATCCATTCAGATATCCAATCTGATACTCTTTTGTTAGAGCATTTAGTCCATTTAAATTCAGAGTAACTATTGGAAGATATGAATTTAGTGCCATTGTTTTGCCTGTGAAGTCCCTGTTTCTGTAGATTGTTTCTTTCTGATCTTTTTTACTCTTGGGGTCTCTCTTCAGTTACAGTATTCCCTTTAATATTTCTTGCGGGGCTGGGTTGGTGGTCACATATTCTTTCAGTTTCTGTCTTTCATGGAATTTCTTTATCTCTCCTTCCATTCTGAATGACAGCCTTGCTGGATAAAGTATTCTTGGCTGCATGTTCTTCTCCTTTAGTACCCTGAATATATCTTGCAGGCCCTTTCTGTCCTGCCAGATTTCTGTGCATAGGTCTGTATTATTCTGGTGTTCCTCTCTCCATACATAAGGAAACTCCTCTCCCTACTGTATGGTCAAGTAATCTTCAACAAAGCAGGAAAGAATATCCAATGCAAAAAAGACAGTCTCTTCAATAAATGCTGCTGGGAAAATTGGACAGCCACATACAGAAGAGTGAAACTATACCATTCTCTTCCACAATACAAAAAGATAAACTGAAAATGAGTGAAAGACCTAAATGTGAGACAGGAACCCATCAAAATCCTAGAGGAAAATACAGGCAGCAAACTCCTCAACATCGGCTGCGGCAACTTTTTGCAAGACATGTCTCTAAAACAAGGGAAACAAAAACAAAAATGAACTGTTGGGACTTCATCAAGATAAAAAGCTTCTGCACGGCAAAGGAAAGAGTCAACAAAACTAAAAGGCAACCTACAGAATGGAAAAAGATATTTGCAAATGACATATCAGATAAAGGGCTAGTATCCAAGATCTATAAAGAATTTATCAAACTCAACACCCAAAGAACAAATAATCCAATCAAGAAATGGACAGAAGACATGAAAAGATACTTCTCCAAAGAAGATATACAAATGGCCAACAGACATGAAAAAATGCTCCACATCACTTGCCATTGAGGAAATACAAATCAAAACCATGAGATACCACTTACACCAGTTAGGATGGCAAAAATTAAAAAGACAGGGAACAACAAATGTTGGTGAGGATGTGGAGAAAGGGGAACCCTCTTACACTTTTGGTGGGAATGCAAGCTAGTACAGTCACTCTGGAAAGCAGTATAGAAATTCCTCAAGAAGTTAAAAATAGACCCAGCAATTGCACTACTAGATATTCCGCAAAGATTCAGATGTAGTGAAAAGAATGGGCACATGCACCCCAATGTTCATAGCAGCAGTGTCCACAATAGCCAAACTGTGGAAGGAGCCAAGATGTCCTTCAACAGATGAATGGATAAAGAAGATGTGGTCCATATACACGATGGAATATTACTCAGCCATCAGAAAGGATAAATACCTACCATTTACGTCAACATGGATGGAATTAGAGGGTATTATGCTAAATGAAATAAGTCAGTCAGAGAATGACAGTTATCATATGGTTTCACTCACATGTGGAATATAAGGAATAGTGAAGAGGATCATAGGGGAAGGGAGGGAAAAATGAATGGGAAGAAAACAGAGAGGGAGACAAACCATGAGAGATTATTGACTCTAAGAAACAAACTGGGGATTGCAGAAAGAGAGGTGTGTGGGGCGATGGGGTGTAATGGGTGATGGGCATTAAGTAGGGCACATGTTATGATGAGCACTGGGTGTCATACACAACTAATGAACCATTGAACACTACATCAAAAACTAATGATGGGGCGCCTGGGTGGCTCAGTTGGTTAAGCAACTGCCTTCAGCTCAGGTCATGATCCTGGAGTCCTGGGATTGAGTCCCGCATCGGGCTCCCTGCTCAGCAGGGAGTCTGCTTCTCCCTCTGACCCTCTTCCCTCTCATGCTCTCTCTCATGCTGTCTCTCTCAAATAAATAAATAAAATCTTCAAAAAAACAAACAAACACAAAAACTAATGATGTCCTATATGTTGGTTAATTGAACTTAAATTCAGTAGAAAAAAAAGAAAGATGAAGAGTTACCCGCAGAAATAAAATTGAAAGGAGCTCATCTCCTCTAAACCAGCATTATTAAGAAATGTAAAAGGGACAACTTCAAGTGGAAAAGAAAAGAGCATAACTAGAAGTAAGAAAATAATGAAATGCAAACATTGTACTGGTAAAAGCAAATATAATAAATGTGGATCAGTCATTTATAAGACTAATATGAAAGTTAAAAGACAAAAGTAGTGAAGTCAGTTATGTTTACAAAGTTAGTTAAGAGACACAAAATAGATATAATATGTGATGTCCTATACATACAGTGTGGTGGGGTAGTAAAAATAATGTTTTCAGAATGTGTTTGAACTTAAGTGAACATCAACTTCATGTAGAGTTCTATATATATAGGATGTTATATATGAACTTTATGGTGACCACAAACCAAAACTTATAATAGACACATTAAAAATAAAAGAGAAAGGAATCCAAGCAGAACCCATTAAATAAAATCGTCAAATCTCAAGAGTGAGAGCAGAAGAAAAATTGAAGAGAACTACAAAAACAGTTAAAAATAACAATAAGTATGTACCTATCAATAATTACTTTAAATATAAATGGACTAAATAGTCAAGGCAAAAGACATAATATGACTGGGAGAGGGGGAGCTAAGATGGTGACATACTAGGAGGACACTAGGCTTGCCTCGTTCCTTGAACACAGCTAGGACAGATAACTATCCAATCATTCTGAATACTTAAGAAATCAACCCAAGAACTGATAAAACAAACTGCATAATGAGAGGGAGAGAAGTAGCCACTTCAAAGAAGCTAGGACGTGCAGAGATGTGTTTTTGGCAAGAAATGGATCATGGGTGCTGCAGAGGGGAGGGAGCCCTGGTCTTGGAGAAAGGCAAGAGAGAGTGGAGCGCACAGGAATATGCATGAGGAGAACACTTCCCCAAAGCCATTGGCTGGCAAAATGAGAAGTGCTGAATTCCATGAATTTTTTAAACTAGTGGGACTCAAGGACTGGAGTTTGAGAGTTCCCTGGGTTTGGCTGAGGTAGAGACCCAAGGACACTGCCCTATTTCTGGAGATGATGTAGGGAAACAACCCTGGGTCAGACTGCGTGATCTGAGGATCACTTAAGGGACCTTGGGAGAGACTGTTCATACATTTTGGAGCGCAATCATCAGAGGTGGCATTGCCGTTCCAGGGACAAAAGAGCCAGCATGCACGATTTCCCTCCCCTACCCCTCAGCATAGGTGCAGAGACATCTGTTTAGGGCAGCAAACTGGGATCTTGGCGGTTTAGCCTGCTTGCTCCCATTTCTGGGTATGACTGCCCATTTCTGGGTCAAACTTGCATCAGCCCCAGAGTGGTAAGACCCTTTCCCAGATAACCAGCATAAGTCCCTGCCACACCAAGTCCCAGAAGTTTGGAATTTTAAAAATCAGCAGGCCTGGGTAGGGTAGAGCCCAAGGCACACTGTGCTACTCCAGGCAGGCAAGCGACCCGCAGAGAGTGTGAAATTAGTGATCTCAAAAATGCCTGTGGTGCATGAGGTGAAATAATTCACTCCTCTGAATGTGCTTCCCTGAGAGCAGCAGGGAAGGAGCGGCCTGGTGCCATTTCCCTCCCCACCCCTCATCATAAACCAACTTCAGTAAACAACACAGCACCAACACTGGCTGCCTTACCTGCTTACACTAAGTCCTGCCACCCTGCGCTGTGCTGGTAATGCTTTTCTGGGGCAAGTGTGCCTAAGCACCAGTGCAGTCGGCCCCTCCCCCTGAAGACCAGTACCAATCTCACATACCACGTCTACTGACCATAGAGTTCTGCATAGCTTCAGTTATAGTGGAAATAGCATCAGGTCTCTTTTAGCAAGCAGACCAGAGCACACCTAGTTAAAACTCACCATACACACTGGCCAAGGTCCATACACCCCCCACTGCAGGCAAGGAGAAACTCTGCAGATGACTGCCCTCAGAGATAGAGTGGCCATACACTGCAGCAGAGTACACATAGAACACACCAGAAACACTTCCTGAAGTGTCAGGGAAAAAAAACAGGCTTTCCTAACACACAGAGGAAGACAGAGACTTAGACAAAATGCCAAGATGGAGGAATTCATTACTAAAGAAAGAACAAGAAAAGATCACAGCTGAGGATCTAATTGAAACATATATAAGTAATATGCCTGATACAGAATTTAAAGCAACAATCATAAGGATCCTAGCTGGACTTGAGAAGAGCATGGAAGACATCAGGGAGACCCTTTCTGCAGAGATAAAAGAGCTACAAAACAATTGGGCTGAAATGAATAATGTAATAACCAAGATTTGAAACCAACTGGATGTAATGACACCAAGAATGGAAGAAGTAGAGGAACATATAAGTGATACAGAAGATAGAATTATGGAAAAATAATGGAGCTGAATAAAAGAGAGAAAGAAAAATTTTGCAGTACAAAAGCAGACTTAGGGAACTCAGTGACTGCATCAGACATAGTAACATTCATATCATAGGAGTCCCAGAAGAAGAGAGAGAAAAGGGGGCAGATATTTTATTTGATGAAATTATAGCTGACAATCTCCATAATCTGGGGAAGAAAACAGACATCCAAATCCAGGGTGTATAGAGAAGTTCCATCAAAATCAACAAAAGCAGGCCAACACCAAGACATATTCTGGTTAAGTTTGGAAAATATAGTGATAAAGAAAAAACCCTAAAAGCAGGAGGTCAAAAGAAGTCCCTAACTTACAAGGGAAGATCAATAAAGTTAGCAGCAGATCTATCCACAGAAACTTGGCAAGCTGGAATAGAGTGGCATGATATAGTTAACATGCTGAATAGGAAAAATCTGCAGCCAAGAATACTCTATCCAGCAATGCTGCCATTTAGAATGGGAGAGAGAAAGAATTTCCCAAACTAACAAAAGCTAAGAGTTCATGACTACTAAACCAGCCATGCAAGAAATATTAAAGGGGACTCTTAAGTGGGAAGGAAAGACCAAAAGTGACAAAAATTAGAAAGGAACAAAGAAAATCTCAAGAAACAACAAAACAAGTAATAAAATGACATTAATTAGATATCTATTGATAATTACTTTGAATATAAATGGACTAAATGCTCCAATCAGAAGACATAGGGTGTCAGAATGGATAAAAAAACAAGACTTATCTATATGCTGCCTGTGAGACTCATTTTAGGCCTAAAGACACCTGAAGATTGAAAGTGAGGAGATGGGGAAACATTTATCATGCAAATGGATGTCAAAAGAGAGCAGGAGCAGCCAATTGATTATATCAGACAAACTAGATTTTAAACCAAAGACTGTAACAAGAGATGAAGAAGGGCACTATATCAATAAAGGGGACTATCCAAAAGGAGATCTAAGAATTGTAAATGTTTATGTACCCAACTTGGGAGCACCCAAATATATAAAACAATTAGTAAAAAACATAAAGGAACTCATTGATAATAATACAATAATGTAGGGGACTTTAACACCCCACTTACATCAATGTACAGATTATCTATGCAAAAAATCAAGGAAACTGTTTTTGAATGATACATCGGACCAGATGGACTTAACAGATATATTCATGTTACTAAAGAATGATGGGTCAACCAGGAAAATAAAGAAGAAATAAAAAAGAATACATGGAAAAAAATGAAAATGAAAACATAATGGTCCAAAACCTTTGGGATGCAGCAAAAGTGGTCATAAGAGGTAAGTATATAGCAAATAAACAACCTAACCTTACAACTAATTGAGCTAGAAAAGAACAACAAACAAAGACTAAAGCCAGCAGAAGAAGGGAAATAAAAAAGATTAGAACAGAAATAAATGATATAGAAACAAACAACAACAACAAAACTCAAAACAGTAGAACAGATCAATGAAACAAGGAGCTGGTTCTTTGAGAAAAATTAATAAGTTAACAAAACCCTAGCCCAACTTATCAAAAAGAAAAGTGAAAGGATACAAATAAATAAAGTCACAAATTAGGAGAAATAACACCCAATACCACTGAAATACAATTATAATAGAATATTATGAAAAATTATATGGGCAACAAATGGGGCAATCTAGAAGAAATGAATAAATTCCTAGAAACATATAAACGATCAAAACTGAAACAGGAAGACATAGAAAACTTAAACAGACCCAAAAGCAACAAAGAAGTTGAAGCAGTAATCAAAAATCTCCCAACAAACAAAAGTCCTGGGCCAGATGGCTTCACAGGGGAATCCCACCAAACATTTAAAGAGTTAATACCTATTCTTTTCAAACTATTCCACAAGATAGAAATGGAAGGAAAACTTCCAAACTCATTCTATGAGGCCAGCATTACCCTGATTCCAAAACCAGAAAAAGACTACACTAAGAAAGAGAACTACAGGCTAATATCCCTGATAAACATGGATGCAAACATACTCAACAAAATACTAGCAAATTGAATCCATTAGTACATTAAAAGAATCATTCACCATGATCAAGTGGCATTTATTCATGGACTGCAAGAGTGGCTCAATATTTGAATCAGTCGATGTGATATGTTTATCACATAGGATAGAAAGGATAAGAACAATATGATCCTCTCAATAGATGCAGAAAAAGCATTTGAAAAGGTACAACATCCATTCATTGACGAAAACCCTCAATAAAGGAGGGATAGAGGGAGCATACCTCAACATCATAAAGACTATGAAAACCCACCATTAATATCCTCTTCAATGGGGAAAAACTGAGAGCTTTTCTTCTATTGTCAGGAATAGGACAGGGATGTCCACTCTCACCCCTGTTATTTAACATACTACTGGAAGTCCTAGCCTCGGCAATCAGAAAACAAAAATAATAGTCATCCAGATTGGCAAGGAAGAAGTAAAACGTTCACTCTTTGCAGATGACATAATACTATATATAGGAAGCCCAAAGTATTCCACCAAAAATTTCTAGAACTGATAAATTCAGTAAAGTTTCAAGATACAAAATCAAGATACAGAAATCTGTTGCATTTCTCTATACCAATAATGAAGCAGCAGAAAGAAAAATCAAGGAATCCATCCCATTTACAATTGCAACAAAAACAATAAGATACCTGGGAATAAACCAGACCGAAGAGGCAAAAGGTCTGTACTCTGAAAACTATAAAACACTGATGAAAGAAATTGAAGATGACACCAAGAAATAAACATTCCATGTTCATGGATCAGAAGAACAAATATTATTAAGACGCTTGTATTACCCAGAGCAGTCTGTACATTTAATGCAAACCCTATCAAGATACCACTGGCATTTTTCACAGAGCTAGCACAAAGAACTCTAAAATATGTTTGGAACCATAAAAGGCCCCAAATAGCGAAAGCAATCTTGAAAAAGAAATGTAAACCTGGAAGCAGCACAATTCCAGGTTTCAAGTTATATTTCAAAGCTGTACTGTTCAAGACAGTATGGTACTGGCACAAAAACAGACACATAGATCAGTGGAACAGAATAGAGACCCCAGAAATGGATCCTCAACTTTATGGTCAACTAATCTTCAACAAAGCAGGAAGGAATATCCAATGGGGGAAAAAAAAGTCTCTTCAACAAGGGGTGTTAGGTAAACTGGACAGCAACTTGCAAAAGAATGAAAGTGGACTACTTTCTTACACCATACACAAAATTAAATGCAAAATGGATAAAAGACCTAAATGCGAGACTCGAAGCCATAAAAATCCTAGAAGAGAACACAGTCAGTTACCTCTTTGACATCAGCCCTAGCAACTTTTTCTAGATATGTCGAGGCAAGGGAAATAAAAGCAAAAACCATTAATACTTCATCAAGATAAAAAAGCTTCAGCACAGCAAAGGAAATAATCAATAAAACCAAAAGGCAACCTATGGAATAGGAGAAGATATTTGCAAATGATATATCTGATAAAGGCTTAGTATCCAAAGTAGAGAAAGAACTTAGAAAACTCAACACCCAAAAAACAAATAATTCAGTTAAGAAGTGGGCAGAAGATATGAATAGATATTTTTCCAAAGAAGATATACAGATGGCTAAGAGACACATGAAAAAATGCTCATCATCACTCATCATCAGGGAAATGGAAATCAAAACTAAAATGAGATATCACCTCACACCTGTCAGAATGGCTAAAATTAAAACAGGAAACAGGTGTTGGTGAGGATATGGAAAAAGGGGAACCCTCTTATTACAGTTTTGGTGGGAATGCAAACTGGTGCTTCCTGGAAAACATATGGAGGTTCTTCAAAAAATTAAAAATAGAACTACCCTACGATCCATCAATTGCACTACTAGGTATTTACCCAAAGGATACAAAGATACTGATTCAAAGTGTTATATCCATCTCAATGTTTATAGCAGCATTTTCAACAATAGTCATATTATGGAGAGAGCTCAAATGATGTCCATTGACTAATGAAGGGATAAAGAAGAAGTGGGGTGTGTGTGTGTGTGTGTGTGTGTTATATATATATATATATATATATATATATATATAATGGAATAGTAGGTATTAAAAAGAATGAAGTCTTGCTATTTGCAGTAATGTCGATGGAGCTAGAGTATATTATGCTAAGCGAAATAAGTCAGTCAGAGAAAGACAAATACTATGATTTCACTCATATGGGGAATTTAAGAAACAAAACAGATGAACATAGGGTTTAAAAAAAAAAAGGAGAGAAGCAAACCAGTATATAGACCCTTAACTGTAGAGAAAAAAACTGCACGTTACTGGAGGGAAGGTGGGCAGGGGGATTGGTTAAATGTGTGATGGGTATTAAGGAGGGCACTTGTGGTGACCATTAGTGTTGTATGTAAGTGGTGAATCACTGGATTCTACACTTAAAACTAATGTAACACTGTAAGTTAACATTATAACTGGAATTTAAATAAAACCTTAAAAGTCTCAAAAAAAAATAAAGACATATTGTGACTGAATGAATAAAAAAAATAAGATCCATGTATATGCTGCCTAAAAGTTCTCACTTCAAACTTGAAGACATGTATCAACTGAAAGTCAAGGGATGGAAAAAGATATTCAATGAAAATGGAATTGAAAACAAAACTAGGTAAGATACTTATATCAGACAAAATAGACTTTAAAACAAAGACTGTAATAATAGACAAAAAAGGCAATACATAATATTATAGAGATCAGTCCAACAAAAAGGTATAAAAATTGTAAATATTTATGTATCCAACATAGCTGCACCTGAATCTATAAAGCAAATACTAACACACATAAAGGAAGAAATTGACAGTAATACAATAGTAGTAGGACACTTTAAGTATCCCACTTAACATCAATGGATAGATTATCCAGACAGATAATAAGTAAACAGTGGCTTTGAAGGATTCATCAGACCACGTGGACATAACAGACATATACAGAATCCATCTCACAACAGCAAAATACACATGCTTTTCAAGTGCATATAAACATTCTCCTGGATAGATCAAATGTCACATCTTAAAAATGTCTCACAAAGTTGAGAAGATTGAAATCATATGAAGCATTTTTTCCAACCATAATAACACTCTGAAACGAGAAATTAAGTACAAGGGACAAAACTGGAAAAACACATACTCATGGAAGCTAAACAACATGCTGCTAAACAGCCAGTGAGCCAACAAAGAAATCAAAGAGGAAAGTTGAAAATACCTGGAGGCAAATGACAATGGAGAACAGATCAAAATCTTTGGGTTGCAGCAAATGCAGTTCTTTTTTTTTTTTTTTTAAGATTTTATTTATTTATTCATGAGAGAGAGAGAGGCACAGGGAGAAGCAGGCTCCCAAGGAGCAGGGAGCCCGATGTGGGACTCGATCCCACGACCCTGGGATCATGACCTGAGCCGAAGGCAGACGCTTAACCATCTGGGCCACCCAGGTGCCCGCAGCAAATGCAGTTCTAAAAGGGAAGTTTGTGGCACTACAGGCTTATCTCAAGAATAAGAAAAAAAATTCAAATTAACAATCTAACCCTACACCTAAAGGAACTAGAAATAGAAGAACAAAACCAAAATTTAGTAGAAGGAAGGCAATAATAAATATTAGAGCAGAAATAAGTGAAATAGAGACTAGTACAACAACAGAAAAGATCAATGAAACCAAGAGCCGATTATTTGAAAAGATAAATAAAATTGATAAGCCTGTAGCCAGACTAATTAAGAAAAATAGAAAACTCAGATATATCAGAAATGAAAGAGAGGAATAGTTACATCTAAGACCAGAGAAATACAAAGTATTATAAGAGACTACTCTAAAAATTATAGGTAAATAAATCAGACAACCTAGAAGAAATGGATAAATTCTTAGAAGTATACAATCTTCCAAGACTGAATCAGGAAGAAATAGAAAATCTTAACAGACAAGTTACTACTAAGAAGATTGTATCAGTAATCAAAAAACTAACAATCAAAACTCCAGGACCAGGTGGCTTCACAGGTGAATTCTACCAAACATTTAAAGAAGAGTTAAGAGTTAATACTTATCCTTCTCAAACTATTCTAAACTAGTTGAAGAAAGAGTGCTTTGAAATTAATTCTACAAGGCCAGCATTCCCTAATAACAATACCAAAGACACCAGAAAATAAAGAAAACTACAGACCAATATTCCTGATGAATAGAGATGCAAAATCTTCAACAAAACATTAGCAAGCTGAATTCAACAATATGTTAAAAGGATCATTTACTATGATTAAGTAGGATTCATTTCAGGGATGCAAGGCTGGTTCCAACATTTGTAAATCTACATGATACATCTCATTAACAAAACGAAGGATAAAAAGCATATTATCATCTCGATATAGACAGAAAAAACATTTGACAAGATTTAACATTTGTTTATAATCAAACTCTCAACAAAGTGGGCTTACAGGGAACATTCCTAAACATAATGAGGGCAATTCATGGGAAAC
The DNA here is from genome assembly GCF_003265705.2 of Callorhinus ursinus. Classification (NCBI taxonomy): domain Eukaryota; kingdom Metazoa; phylum Chordata; class Mammalia; order Carnivora; family Otariidae; genus Callorhinus; species Callorhinus ursinus. The sequence goes on from NW_027397070.1 coordinate 39,728,856, forward strand.
CCACAGCTAACATCATATTCAGTGTTGAAAAGCTGAAGCTTTTTCTTTATGATCAGGAAGAAGACAAGGATGTCCACTCTCTCCACTTTTATTCAACATAGTACTGTAAGTCCTAGCCATAGCAATCAGACAAGAAAGGAAATAAAATTCATTGAAATCTGTAAGGAAGAAGTAAAACCATCACTATTTGCATGTATCATGATATTATACATAGAAAAACCTAAGTCTCCATCAAAAATAACTTTAGAAATAATAAAAGGGTTTAGTAATGTTAGAGCATAAGAAATCAATATATAGAAGTTTGTTGTTGCACACACTAATAACAAACTAGCAGAAAGATAAATGAAGAAAACAATCTCATTTACAGTTATAGCAAAAACCAAAAATATCTAAAAGTCAATTTAACCAAGTAAAATTAATGAATTAAATACTTAGAGGTAAATTTAACCAAGTTACTGAGAACTGAAAGAAATTAAAAATGACACACACACAAAATGGATATACCATGTTTATGGAATGGAAGAATTAATATCATTAAAATGTCCACATTACTCAAAGCAATCTACAGATTCTGTGCAATCCCTATCAAAATACTAATAGCATTTTTCACAGAAGTAGAACAAATAATCCTAAGTTTTTTATGGAACCACAAAAGACCCTGTATAGCCAAAGCAATCTTGAGAAAGACTAATAAAGCTGGAGGTATCAAAATCCCAGATTTCAAACTATACTGCAAATCCATAATAATTAAAACAGTTTGGTACTAGCACAAAAATAAACACATAGATCAATGAAACAGGATAGAGATCCCAGAAATAAACCCACACCTAAATGTTCAATCAACCGATGACAAAGGAGGGAAGTATGTACAATGGGGAAAAGACAGGCTTTTCAGTAAATGGTGCTGGGAAAATGGGACAGCTGCATACAAAAAATGAAACCAGACCACATTCTTACATTATACACAAAACTAAACTCAAAATGACCCAAAGGCCTAAAGGTGAGACTTGAAACCATAAAACTCGAAGAAAACATAATAATCTCTTGCTCATCCACTTTAGCAATGTTTTTTGTTTTGTTTTGTTTTTGTTTTTTGCCTGGATATGTGTCTATAGTCCAGGAAAACAACAGCAAAAATTAACCATTGGAGCCACATCAAAGCAAAAGGTGTTTGTACAGTAAAAGAAACCATTAATAAAACAAAAAGGTAACCTAGTGAATGGAAGATATTTGCAAGTGGTATATGCAGTTACAGGTTAATATTTAAAATACATAAAGAAGTTATACAACTCAACACCAAAAATCCAAACAATCCAATTCAAAAATGGGCAGAGGACCTAAATAGCCATATTTTGCAAAGAAGACATACAGTTGTTCAATAAACACATAAGAAAAATTGCTCAGCATCACTAATCAAGAGGGAAGTGCAAATCAAAACCACAATGAGATTCCACCCCACACCAGTCAGAATGGATAGTATCAAAAAGACAAGAAATAATAATTGTTGGTGAGGATATAGAGAAAAGGGGACTACTGTTGGTGCACTGTTGGTGGGAATGTAACTAGGTGCAGCCACTATGGAAAACTGTATGTGCAGGTTCCTCAAAAAACTAAAAACAGAAATATCATACAATTCACTAATTCCACTGCTGGTTAGTTATCCTAAGAAAATGAAACATTAATTCAGAAAGCTATATGCACCCCTGTTTTTATTGCAGCATTATTTACAATAGCCAAGCTATGGAAACAACCTAAGTGTCCAAATTGGCAGATAAAAAATTTGTGACTTATATTCACAATGGAATATTTTATTATTCAGCCATAAAAAAATGAATATCTGCCATTTGTGACATTGATAGATCTAGAGGATATAATGCTAAGTGAAGTAAATAAGAGAAAGATACCATGATTTTACTTATATCTGGAATGTAAAAAGTGAAAACATTCAAACAAGAAAACAGAAGCAGAGTCATAATACAGAGAACAAACTGGTGGTTGACAGAGGTGAGGGGGCTGAGAGGACCAGCAGAGTAGGTCAAGGGGTTTAACAGGTACAAATTTCAAACTATAAAATAAATAAGTCATGGGGGTGACATATACAGCATAGCAAATATAATCAATTATATTGTAATAACTTTGTACGGCTTCAGATGATTTATACACTTGTGGTGAGCATTTTGTAATGTATGTAATTATCAAATTGCTATGTTGTACACCTGAAACTAATATATGTATGTAAACTTTACTTCAGTTAAAAATAAAATTAAAAAAAATAATTACTGACTGGTAAGGACTTACTATTGCCATTTAAAAAATTGTTTTCTGGTTGTTTTGTAGACTACCTTGTTCCTTGTTTCTTTTCCTGCTTCTCTTTTTGTGTTTTCATGTCTTTTGATATCAGTATTTTTGACTTCTTTATTATGATCTTTTGTGTAATTACTACAGTGTTGTATCTTGCGACCATGAAACCTAAATAAAATAACTTATAACACTTTATTTTAAACTTATAACTACTTAACCTCAATAGAATTGTATACTACACTATTCTCCCTCTCACATTTTAAATTATTATTATTACAACTTACTATGTGTGTGTGTGTGTGTGCGTGTTTTAACTAATAACAGATTATTGTATTAATGGTCATTTTTTTATTTACTTTTTTATTTATTTACTGTTTTATTTACTTTTAAACTAGAGTTATAGATGAGTTATTCAACACTATTATCATTTTGTAGAATCCATGACTATATATTTACTGTTACTCATGATATTTACACTGCCTTTTTGTTTTTATAATGTTAATTATAGTTCTTTCACTTTCACTCAAAGAGCTCCCTTCGGTATGCCTTTTGAGTCAAGTTTGTTGAGGGAAGTCTAATGAACTCCCTCAGCTCCTGTTTGTTTGGAAGAGTCTTTATCCCTTTTTTAATTTCTGAAGGACAGCTTTGCTGGGTATATAATTCTTGGTTGACAGTTATTTTCTTTCAATATTTTGAATATGTCATTTCATTCTGTCCTGGTCTGAAAAATTTCTGTTGAGAAATTCACTGACCGTTTTCTACAGTTCCACTGTATGTAACTTCTCTTATTTTCTTGCTTCTTGTAAAAATCTATTTTTGGTCTTTGACTTTATGCAGTTTAATTAAAACATGTCTCAGTGTTGCCCTATTTGGATTCAACCCATTTGGGATCCTCTGATCTCATGACTCTGGATATGTATTTCTCTCCTAGCTTTTGGAAGTTTTCCATCATTGTTTCTTTAAATATGCTTCCTGTCCCTTTGTCTTTATCTTCTTCTGGAATTCCCATATTGCAAATATTTTTTTCTTTTCATTATATCCCATAATTCCCTCTTTTTTTTTTTTTTTACTCTTCTAACTTGGTAATTTCTCATGTGCTGTTCTCCACATTGCTTATTCTTCTCCATGGTCTAATCTACTTTTGATATTTTTCTATTGAATTCTTCAGTTAGTTTTTTCTTCAACTTTAGTATTTTTGATTGTTAATTTCATACTTCTCATTTTGTTCATGTATTGTGTTCCTAAATTAATTGTCTCTTTTATTTAACTAATGTTTTGTGAGAAGATTATTCTGAATTCTTTGTCTCACAGTTCATAGATCTCTATTTCTCAAGGTCAGTTATTGGAGCTTTATTAGTTTCCTTTGGTGATGTCTGGTTTTTCCTGATCCTAATTCCATACATTGGTGTCTGCACATTTGACTAATGGGGCTCCTCTTCTAGACTTTACAGATTTTACTTTGGTAGAAATGGTTCATCGGTCAGCTCAGTTTGGGTTTCTGGGTATGTTTACTGCTAATATCTTTGGGCAGTTAGGTCTGCTATTATGGTTTATTTTGGGCAAAGTGACTGTGTGAGCTTGAGGATGTGGATGGGTTTGAGGCTTTGCTATTGTCTAAGAATAGTGGTTAGGACTACTGGCTTGGCTTCTTATCCATATAAGGATGTAGGATGTACTCCATCATTGCCTGAATTCTCTGGTCAGTCTTTCTAGGTTATGGTGGCTGAATACTATATTCATTAGTATATTGGATTATGAATTAGATGCCATGCTCTGGCAGACCAGCAGGCTAGGGCCCAGGCCCTCTACAGCTCATTGTTTGGGAGTCCAAATCAGGCCTGAGTGTGCAATGAATTTCCGGTTAAGAGGGGCTACCAGTTTTGCTCTCCAGACATGGGAAGCTATGGCTTTTGCTCTCAGTTAAAGTGTCACAGGGCTTTTGAATGGGTTTCACAGCTTCCCATGTGCTCTGCTTAGGTTCATTGTTCAGACAGGCTGAAGGTTGTATTCAGCAATGAGCTAGGCTGGGAATTAGACTTTTTGCCTGGGCCCATTGGGAGAAGTAAGCTCTAATAAAGGTGAATTTCTGTTGTCTCAACTCAAGCCAATCTGCACTCAGAATTTCCTGGTCAAAGAAGACCATTGGCTTTTCTCTACAAACTGTCAACTCTGTCTGCCCTTCTCTTGGCTTGAGCACTGCTGGGCCACACAGCTTTCAGGGTTTTTCACCAGCCCTTCTGGTCAGATGGGGCTAGAAGACACTTTCCATGGGGGAGCAATGTCTAAGCCCCCTTGCCTGAGCAGGAGTGGGAGGAGTTGCTCCAGTTTAGTTGCAATTTCTAAAACAGGCTCTGTGATTGGGAGTGGCTGGGATCTATCCTCTCAGCCTTGCCTATGAATGAATCTGCCTGTGAGTAGCATGTGAGGCACCCCTGCCCAATATTGGTTTTCCTCTGGGAGCAATCTGCTTTGCCCACTCAGCTCTCAGCTCAAGTAGTACTAGTCTACATAGCTTCCAGTAGTAGTCATGACTCTTCTGGTCAGATGGGGCTGGAAGGCATTCTGCATAGCAGGTGGGGCTGATGCAGCACCTTTTGTAGGCATGAGCAAACTGGGTTCTAAGACTAGCCAAACTCCTCATTTGAGGGTCTGAGTCAGGCAACTCTGTACCCCCACAGGTTCCCTGGTTATAGTATACTTCCAGCTTGGTTTTGCAAATGAGCAAAACTGCTGGTTGGGATTACTACTTGGGCACAGGAGGTATGAATTCAGTCTGCCAAGATCCACATACTGGTTGTTGCACACCCCTCTCCACTTCCTTGTCACAGTCAGATTCCCAGTGGCTTGGTGCCACATATTCCCTTGAAATCTCCCTTGTGGGAATAGGGGCTCCCAGAAAGCAACACAATACTGGGGAAGCTGGTTGTTCACCCCACCTCAGGCTTCTCTTTTCTCACTGGAGGAACTGGAGACTCAGGGAGACCTCCATGTGTTGGTTTGCTGACCTGCAGGAGGGCACTGTGGGCATATATAGCTGCTTCTCTTACCCTTCTAATGTAGTCTGCCTTGGTCTCTCAGGTGTAGGGTGTCTCATCCTCACCCACATGTTTTGGATTCTCTCTCTGGTATCTTGTTCTTTAGCAGATGTTAGTTTGTGTGAGGAGGAGCAAAACCAGGAATGACGTATGTCACTCTGCTGGTGATGTCACTGCTTTTTTTTTTTTTAAGATTTCTATTATTTTAGTTCTACTTGTGAACTAAATTCTTTGTTTATCTTTAAGTATGTGATTCCTTTAAATGCTTGAAGCCTGTCAGTAATTATTAATTGTATTTTATATCAGAAATGAACTAAGTTGTAGAATATCTTTTTATTTTAGCTTTTTTGAGGTATAATTTATACACAAAAAAGCACACATTTAATGTGTACATCTTAATGAATCTGGGCTTTTGCATATACCCATGATACTATCACTGTACTCAATGTACTGAATATATCCTTCACATTAAAAAATTTCCTTGTGTTGTTGTTGTTGCTCAGTAGGAACACTTAACATGAAATCTATTTTCTGTGTTGTTAACTATTGTTATACTGTTGTACAGTCGCTTTCTAGAACTTATTCATGCTGCAGGACAGAAACTTTATAGCCAGTGAGAAACAATTTCTCATTTCCCCTTTGCCTCAGACCCTGGCAGCCATCATTCTATTCTCTGCTTCTATGACACTGACTGTTTTATACATGTCATATAAGTGGAATCATGCAGTATTTGTCCTTTTGTACTGGCTTATTTCACTTGGTATAATGTCCTCTAGGTTCATTATTGCAGATGACAGTAATTCCTTTTTTTAAATTAATTTTTAAATTATAGTTGACACACAATATTACATTAGTTTCAGGTGTACAGCATAGTGATTCAACAAGTCTATACATTAGTATGCTCATGATGTATAGCTATCATGTCACCACGCAACACTGTTATATTATTGACTATATTCTCTGTGTATTTTTTTTTTATCCCCCTGACCTATTCATTGGAAGTCTGGATCTCCCATTCCGTTTTACCCATCCAGCAACCACCAGCTTGTTCTCTGTATTTATGGATCTGTTTTCTGCTCTATGTTTACTTGTTTTTAAGGATTCCTTCATTTTTAAGTCTAAGTAATATTCCATTGTAAATATGTATCACATTATCTTTATTCATTCATGTGTCAGTGGACATTTGGGTTATTTCATATTGTGAATAATTAATTCCTCAATGAAAATGTTACAGATATCTCTTCAAGATCCTGATTTCAGTTCTTTAGGATACATACCCAGAAATGGGATTGCTGAATCATTATAGTTTTTTTTTTCACTATTTTAAGATTCTCCATACTGTTTTCCAAAGTGGCTGCATTGTTCTATATTCCCACCAACACTGTATAAGGACTCTTTTTTCTCCATATCATAGGCAACTTTGCTATCTCTTGTTTTTTGTTTTTATCTGCTTTTGACAACAGTACTCTTAACAGGTGTGAAATGATACCTAATTTTCTGTTGATTAGTGATGTTGAGCATCATTAGGGGTGGTGAGTAATGTTTCATATACCCAGCGACCAATTCTAATGTCTTTTTGGAGAATATGTAGTCATTTGGCTATTTTAAAATCAGATTATCATCATCATCGTTTTTTTGCTATTGAGTTGGAGATTCTTAAATATTTTTTAATATTAGCCTCTTATCAGATAGATGTTTACAAATATTTTCTTCCATTCTATAGGATGCCTTTTCACTCTGTTTCTTTTGCTCTTTTCCAGTTTGATGTCCCACTTGTCTATTTTTTGTTTTGTTCCTATCCTTTTGTGTCAAATCTAAGAAATCATTGCCAAGACCAGTGTCAAGAAGCCATTCCTCCTGTTTTCTTCTAGGAGTTTTACAGTTTCAGGGCTTACATTTAAGTCTTTAATCCATTTTGAGTTGTCTTTTATATATGGCATAAGACAGGAGTCCAATTTCATTTTCTTTGCATGTGAATATCCAGCTTTCCGAGCATCATTTGTTGAAGAGTCTGTCTTTTACCCATTTTGTGTTCTTGTCACCCTTGTCAAAGATTATTGACTATATATACATTGATTTATTTCTGGAGTTTCTATTCTCTTCCATTGGTCTATATGTATATTTTATGCCAGTACTGTACTGTTTTAATTACGGTAGCTTTGTAATATATTTTGAAATTAGGACGTGTGATACTTCCATCTTTGTTCTTTCCTGAGACTGCTTTGGTTATTCAAGGTCATTCATGGTTACACATGAATTTTAGGTTTGTTTTTTCTATTTCTGTAAAAAATGCCTTTGGGATTTTAATAGGGATTTCATTGAATCTGTAGATCACTTGGGGTAGTATAGACATTTAAAAAAATATTAATTTTTTCCAATCCTTGGACACATGACAGTTTTCCATTTATTTGTATCTTTTAAATGTTTTTTAATGTTTTATTTATTTGTGTGAGAGAGAGGGCACAAACAGGGGGAGCAGCAGGCAGAGGGAGAAGCAGGTTCCCCTCTGAGCAAGGAGCCCCATGCAGGACTTGATCCCAGGACCCTGGGATGATGACCTGAACCAAAGGCAGATGCTTAACCAACTGAGCCACCTAAGCGTCCCTCTTTTATATTTTCTTTCAGTAATGTTTTGTAGGTTCAGTGCACAAGTCAGTTGCCTTCTCAGTTTGATACTTTTGTAAATGGGATTGTTTTTAAATTTTTTAAAGACAGTTGTTGTTAGTATATATAAGTGTAATTTTTGTTTATTGATTTTATATTCTTCGACTTTACTGAATTCCTTAATTCGTTTTAAGAGTTGTGTGTGTGTGTGTGTGTATGTGTGTGTGTGTGTGTGTGTGTGTATTCTTTATGGTTTTCTATGTATAAGATCATGTCATCTATAAACAGTTTTACTTCTTCCTTTCCAATTTGGATGCCTTTTATTTCTTTTTCATGCCTAATTGCTCTAGCTAAGACTTTCAGTACTATGTTGAATTAGAAATTCGAGAGTGGGGGCTCCTGGGTGGCTCAGATGGTTAAGCATCTGCCTTCAGCTCAGGTCATGATCCCAGGCTCCTGGCTCAGCAGGGAGCCTACTTCTCCCTCTCCCTCTGCCTCTCCCCCTGCTCATGCTCTCTCTCTCTGTATCTCTGTGTCTCAAATGAATTAAATAAAATCTTTTTTAAAAAAGAAATTTAAAAAAAGAAAAGAAATTCCAGAGTGGACATCTTTGTTTTGTTCCTGATCTTGAAGGAAAAAAGCTTTCAGGTTTTCACTCTTGAGTATGATGTTATTTGTGGACTTTTCATATACGGCCTTTATCATATTGTGTTACTTTTTTATACCTAGTTTATTGAGTGTTTTTATCTTGAGAAAGTGTTGAATTTTGTCAAATAATTTTTTCTGCATCTGTTGACACGATCATGTAATTTTTATCGTTCATTCTCTTAATGTGGCATATTACGTTAATTGATTTTGGTATGTTGACAATTCTTGCATTCCAAGGAAATAACCCACATAATCATGATGTAAGATCTTTTTAATATGCCAATGAATTCAGTTTGCCAGAATTTTGTTGAAGATTTTTTTATCTATAATTTTATAAAGTTTTTTCTTCTTTCTGTTGGCTTCTACTACCTTTGTACAGTCCTTTATCACCTATTTTTTTAATATCTCACTATCCTCCTGATTTTTCTTTCTCACTCATTAAATCATTTTGCATTCTATTCTTAGAAAAACTGTTTTCATCTTAGTCAAAAGTCCATAATGTGTTCCAGTGCTTCCATAATTTAACACCTCCTTATTTACATATATGTATTTTCTACTACATTTCAGCACAGTTTTCCTTATTTTGCTGCCTTTTGTCTCCTATATGTATAATTCTAATTTCTACCATCTTTGCTTTTGTTCATACTTCCCTTTCCTTCAGAATTATCTTCTCCTTTTTCATCTACTCATCTGTGATAGGGACATAAACATACTATATTTTGACAACATGTTACACCCTTCATTTCAACTCTCTTTCTGAATAAGTGTTAGAGGCAAGTTGGAGAAACAAAGTGAATGTACTAGATTGCTTTACATCATAAAGAAGTGGCCAGGGAAAGAGGAATTGAAAGGGGAAAGGAAGGATAAGGAATGAGGGGAGTTTTGAGTGAGTTTTAGAGAGAACGTAAGAGAGATTGAAGTTAAATGAGATACAAGACCCTTGATGAGAATGGAGAAAAGCTTTTAAGAAATATGACTATGCATATAATTTTTATGTTCACATATTTTATACTTAAATGGTTTTTCCTCATATTTTCCCACATATATGTAAGTTATATGTTTTTTACATGTAGGATATATATGAGAAAATATGAGGAATGATATATAAAATGTATAATATATTGTGACCATACTTTATACATTATATTTAAACATATATTTATGTGATATACATATATACTGTATGTCATGCTATCGTATATATACTATTCATATATATTTTTATACATATATCTATTTATATTTATGTATATTGGGCTTTTTCATCAAGATTATAAGCTTCTTGGAGCTAAAACCCATCGGTATTTATCCCACAGATTACCCTGAATATTGCTAAAGTGAGTTTCCATTTCTTACTCCTTTAATCTTTGTATTCAGCCCATTGTTTATTTCTAAATAAAAAAACGTATTGCTTATTTCTTTCATCTAACAAATGACCATTCTGTAGTTTCATTTGCTAGACGATTAAGTGAATACAACACAATGTGCACAGAAAATTACTTTAAATCCAAGCCTTCAGAAATGAATTATATATGAGCATCTTGAAGTAGAAGTTTATTACAGTTCTTTGAGTTTTAGTTTTAACACCAGGAAAATGCATAGTTACATAAATCACACCTAAAAGCTGATAACTTTTGAACTTTTTTCCCAGTAACATTGAATTATTAGTAGAATAAAAATAAAGGAGAATGCCATCACATTCTTATGCTACATTCAAAGTTACCATCTTATCAGTCAGCATTAAGTTTCCTGCTGGACTATGGAAAGAAAACTGTAGTTTCATAGATAGTTTAGAAGAGTACAAGTATTAAAAAAAAAAAAAAGAAAAGTATAAATATTCACAATTTCAAAAAATCACTAATTGGGAAGGCAAAATCACCAGCCTGTATCAGTTATAGTATGAGTCAGTGACACATAAAGATTCCCTTTGTAAGGTATTTCTTATCGTTGTCTTTTTTTTAAATTTTATTATGTTATGATAGTCACCATACAATACATCATTAGTTTTGATGTAGTGATCCACCATCCATTGTTTTCGTATAACACCCAGTGCTCCAATGCAGTACGTGCCCTCCTTAATACCCATCACCGGGCTAACCAATCCCCCCTCCCTCTCCCCTCTAAAACCCTGTTTGTTTCTCAGAGTCCATAGTCTCTCATGGTTCATCTCTCCCTCCGATTTCGCCCCCCTTCATTTTTCCCTTCCTTCTCCTAATGTCCTCCAAGCTATTCCTTAGGTTCCACAAATAAGTGAAACCATATGATAATTGACTTTCTTTGCTTGACTTATTTCACTTAGCATAATCTCCTCCAGTCCCATCCATGTTGATGTAAAAGTTGGGTATTCATCCTTTCTGATGGGTGAGTAATATTCCATTGTGTATATGGACCACATCTTCTTTATCCATTCATCTGTTGAAGGGCATCTCGGCTCTTTCCACAGTTTAGCTATTGCGGACATTGCTGCTATGAACATTGGGGCGCATATGGCCCTCTTTTCACCACATCTGTGTCTTTGGGGTAAATACCCAGGAGTGCAATTGCTGGGTCATAGGGTAGCTCTATTTTTAAATTTTTGAGGAACCTCCACACTGTTTTCCAAAGTGGCTGTACCAACTTGCATTCCCACCAACAGTGTAAGAGGGTTCCCCTTTCTGCACAACCTCTCCAACATTTGTTTGTTTCTTTCCCTGTCCATTTTTGCCATTCTAACTGGTGTAAGGTGGTATCTCAGTGTGGTTTTGATTTGAATTTCCCTGATGGCTAATGATGATGAACATATTTTCATGTGTCTGTTAGCCATTTGTATGTCTTCTTCAGAGAAGTGTCTTTTCATATCTTCTGCCCAATTTTTGACTTATTTGTTTTTTGGGTGTTGAGTTTGAGAAATTCTTTATAGATCTTGGGTATCAGCCCTTTATCTGTAGTGTCATTTGCAAATATCTTCTCACATTCTGTGGGTTGCCTCTTTGTTTTGTTGACTGTTTCCTTTGCTGTGCAGAAGCTTTTTATCTTGAGGAAGTCCCAAAAGTTCATTTTTGCTTTTACTTCACTAGCCTTTGGAGATGTATCTTGAAAGAAGTTGCTTTGGCCAATATCGAAGAGATCACTGCCTATGTTCTCCTCTAGGATTTTGATGGATTCCTGTCTCATAATGAGGTCTTTCATCCATTTTGAATTTATCTTTGTGTATTGTGTTAGAGAATGGTCGAGTTTCATTCTTTTGTATATAGTTGTACAATTTACCCAGCACCATTTATTGAAGAGACTTTTTTCCATTGCATATTTTTTCCTGCTTCGTCAAAGTTTATTTGACCGTAGAGTTGAGGGTCCATATCTGGACTCTCTAATCTGTTCCATTGGTCTATATGTCTGTTTTTCTGCCAGTACCATGCTGTCTTGGTGATCACAGTTTTGTAATATAGCTTGAAATCAGGCAATGTGATGCCCCCAGCTTTGTTTTTCTTTTTCAACATTTCCTTGGCAATTCGGTCTTTTCTGATTTCATACAAATTTTAGGATTGTTTGTTCCAGCACTTTGAAAAATGTCATTGGAATTTTGATCGGGATGGCATTGAGGGTATAGATTGCTCTGGGTAGCATAGACATTTTAACAATATTTATTCTTCCAATCCATGAGCATGGAATGTTTTCCGTCTTTTTGTGTCTTCTTCAATTTCTTTCATGAGTGTTCTGTAGTTCCTAGAGTATAGATCCTTTACCTTTTTGGTTAGGTTTATTCGAGGTATCTTATGGTTTTTGATGCTATTGTAAATGGAATCGTTTCTCTAATTTTCTTTCTACAGTTGCGTTGTTAGTGTATAAGAAAGCAACTGATTTCTGTGCATTGATTTTGCATCCTGCCACATTACTGAATTGCTGTATGAGTTCCAGTAATTTGGGGCTGGAGTCTTTTGGGTTTTCCACATAAAGTATCATGTCGTCTGCAAAAAGAGACAGTTTGACTTCTTCTTTTCCAATTCGAATGCCTTTTATTTCTTTTTGATGTCTGATTGCTGTTGCTAGAACTTCTAGTATTATGTTGAACGATAGTGGTGAGAGTGGGCATCCTTGACGTGTTCCTGATCTTAAGGGAAAGGCTCTCAGCTTTTCCCCATTGAGGATGATATTCACTGTGGGTTTTTCATAGATGGATTTTATGAACTTGAGGAATGTTCCATCTATCCCTATACTCTGAAGAGTTTTAATCGGGAAAGGATGTTGTATTTTGTCACATGCTTTTTCTGCATCAATTGAGAGGACCATATGGTTCTTCTACCTCTTCTTATTAATGTGTTCTATCACATTGATTGATTTGCGGATGTTGAACCACCATTGCATCCTGGGGATAAATCCCACTTGGTCGTGGTGGATGATCCTTTTAATGTATTGTTGGATCTTATTAGCTAGGATTTTGTTGAGGATTTTGGAATCCATATTCATCAGGGATATCGGTCTGAAGTTCTCCTTTTTGAGGGGATCTTTGCCTGGTTTGGGGATTAAGGTAATGCTGGCCTCATAGAATGTTTGGAAGTTTTCCTTCTGTTTCTATTTTTTGAAACAGCTTCAGTAGAATAGGTATTATTTCTTCTTTGAATGTTTGGTAGAATTCCCCAGGGACTCCATCAGGTCCTGGATCCTGTTTTTTGGGAGGTTTTTGATCACTGCTTCAATCTCGTTACTAGTTATCAGCCTATTCAGGTTGTCAGTTTCTTCCTGTTTCAGTCTTGGCAGTTTATAGGTTTCCAGGAAGGCATCCATTTCATCCAGATTGCTCAGTTTATTGGCATATAGTTGTTGGTAATAATTTCTAATAATTGTTTTTATTTCCTTGGTGTTAGTCGTGATCTCTCCCCTTTCATTCATAATTTAATTAATTTGGGTCCTTTCTCTTTTCTTTTGGATAAGTCTGGCCAGTGGTTTATCGATCTCATTAATTCTTTCGAAGAAACAGCTTCTAGTTTTTTTGATCTGATCTACTGAGTTTCTGGTTTCTAATTCATTGATCTCTGCTCTAATCATAATTATTTCTCTACTAATGCATGGCTTAGGCATCGTTTGTTGCTTTTTCTCTAGTTCTTTAAGGTGTAGAGTTAGTTGGTGAATTCGGGAATTTTTTTGAGTGAGGCTTCGATGGCTATGTATTTCCCCCTTAGGACCGCCTTTGCAGTATCCCATAGGTTTTGTACCGATGTGTTTTCATTCTCATTGATTTCCATGAATTGTTTAAGTTCTTCTTTGATTTCCTGGTTTACCCAAACATTCTTGAGCAGAGTGATCTTTAGCTTCCAAGTGTTTGAATTTCTTCCAAATTTTTTCTTGTGATTGAGTTCCAGTTTTAAAGTATTGTGGTCTGAGCATATGCAGGAAATAATCTCAATCTTTTGGTATTGTTCGAGACCTGATTTGTGACCCAGAATGTGGTCTATACTGGAGAAAATTCCGTGTGCGCTTGAGAAGACTGAGTATTCTGTTGTTTCGGGTGGAATGTTCTGTATGTATCTATGAGGTCCATCTGGTCCAGTGTATCATTCAAAACTCGTTTCCTTGTTGATTTCTGCTTCAATGATCTGTCCATTGCTGAGAGTGGAGTATTGAGGTCTCCTACAATTAACGTATTGTTATCAGTATGACTCTTTATTTTGGTTAACAGTTGGCTTATGTACATTGCTGGTCCCATGTTGGGGGCATAGATATTTACAGTTGTTAGATCTTCTTGTTGGATAGACCCTTAAAGAATGATATAGTGTCCTTCTGTGACTCTAATTACAGACTTTAGCTTAAAATCTAATTTGTCTGATAAAAGAATTGCTACCCCAGCTTTCTTTTGAGGTCTGCTGGCATGGAAGATGGATCTCCATCCCTTCACTTTCAGTCTGGATATATCTTTAGGTTCAAAATGAGTCTCTTGTAGACAGCATATGGATGGGTCCTGTCTTTTTATCCAGTCTGTAACTCTGTTTCATTTTATGGGAGCATTTAGGCCATTCACGTTGAGAGTGATTATTGAAAGATATGACTTTATTGTCATCATGTTGCCTGTGAATTCCTTGTTTCTACAGATTGTCTCTGTAAACTTTTGTTCTATATCACTCTTGGAGTCTTTCTCCTTTTATAGAACCCCCTTAATATTTCTTGCAGGACGGGCTTAGTGTTCACATATTCTTTCAGTTTCTGCCGGTCTTGGAAGCTCTGCATCTCTCCATCCATTCTAAATGACAGCTTTGCCGGATAAAGTATTCTTGGCTGCATGTTCTTCTCATTTAGTACCCTGCATATGTCTTGCCAGGCCTTTCTAGCCTGCCAGGTCTCTGTGGATAGGTCTGACATTATTCTGATGTTCCTCCCTCTGTAGGTAAGGAATCTCTTCCCCCTAACTGTCCTTAAGATGGTTTCCTTGGTTCTAAGATTTGCAAGTTTTACTATTACATGCCGGGGTGTTGGCCTGTTTTCCTTGATCTTGGGAGGGGTCCTCTCTGCCTCTAGGAGGCAGATGTTTGTTTCATTCCCCAGATTAGGGAAGTTCTCAGCTATGATTTGCTCAAATACATCTTCTAGTCCTCTCTCTCTCCACTCCCTCCGGGATTCCAGTTATTCTGACATTGGAATGCTTCATGGTGTCACTTATTTCTTTCATTCTATTTTCGTGGATTCTGAGTTGTTTTTCCCTGGCCTCCTCTTTTCGCTTTTTTTCTATTATATTGTCTTCCAGGTCGCTTATTCGTTCTTCTACCTCACTTACACTAGCTGTTAGATTATCTAGATTGCATTGGATCTCACTGATAGTATTTTTAAGTTCTGCCAATTCAGCTTTCATTTCTGCCCTTAGAGACTCTATGTTGCCATTAATTGATTTCTCCATTCTAGATATTGTCTTCACAATTGCTAGCCTGAATTCCATCTCTGACATCTTGTTTATATCTGCATCCATTTGTAAATCTGTGGCATAAGTCATAATCTCTGAGTCTTTACTATTTTGGGGGTTCCTCCTCCTAGGCATTCTGTGGTTGAGGGAATGTATAGAGTCCAAATTATTGACCAGAACCCAAACAAGATGTATCTGTTTTCTAGGGACCTTAGGTTTGCTGGCCTCTTTTTTTCCCAGCCTGACTTCTGGGGGAGGGGCCTGCCGTGCTGTTACTCAGGCAACCCTGTTTGGGCAGAGTTGCCCTGCCTCCCTGTGGCGGGGGATAGGCTCAGTGGGAATCAGTTTTTTGGGGCTTTTGTTCTCTGGCGGCTTTCCCTTGCCGCTTTCCACGTCTCTTCCATGAGTCAGAGCAGAAGAGACGGTTTCCAACCCTCTGCCTCAGAGCAGAGAGATAGCAGTCTGTTCTTCAGTGAGCTCTCCAGGCCACACTGTCTCCATTTCTGTCTGTGCTGCTATAAACTGTAGTGTCCTGGGTTGTCTGCCCTTCTGCACTGCTCCCAGTCCTGCCTCCAGCTCAGGGCTCGTCTCTGCCCTTTGTGCTTCTAAAACCACCAGCTGCTCCCCATTCATACGCGTGACTCTGCTACTCCGGGTTTCCGCCCCAGGGGCTGCCCTAAAGTCCTTTCCCCCCAGGGGCTGCCCTAAAGTCCTTTCCCCGTTGCTACTGGTGTGCGAGTCTGTGCCCTTTCCCCATTGAGTGAGGCTGTCACTCATTGGCGGTGTAGGATCCCCATGGCCAGGCTCCTTCCCGCTGCTGTTTATCCTTCGATATCTGCCCACAGAATCACGGCTCCCTGCTTTGCACCTTGAAACCAACCGCCCGCGATACTCTGTAGAGATCCAGATCTTCTTACCTCTCAGGCTGATTTCATGGGTGCGCAGAGTGGTCTGGTAGATATCCAGCTCAATTCCGGGGACCAGTTGAAATAGTGTTCCCTACTCCTCCACCATCTTTTGTTCTCCTAACTATCTTTGTCTTTTAACCTCAGGTAAGATTCTCTGTAAGAGAAATGATTTATCTCACTTCATTGCTGTATTCCTGATGATTCTAAGTATTTAAGTGCTGTAATGATAAATGCCTCAACAGTGTTTATATGTATTGATAGTGACCAGTCATTTAGTTCATTATAATATGGGAAGAGAGAACAAGAAGAAATGGGCTGTAACTTCTTCAAGTGAGATTGTGAACACGTTACCAAAACCCGTGTTCAGTTGCCAGTACTAAAGGCAAGTACTTAAGAGACTAGCTTTGATTGGAAAGGAATTTGAGCTTTACTCAGGATGCTGGTCACCTAAGGAGAAGGCAGGACTCTTGTACTAAAGTCAGCTAGGAGGTTTCTGCCTGGCCCAAAGATTTTTAAGGGGTTTTAGGGCAGTTAATCAGTTTAGGTAGTGTAGTGGTCTGTAACGTTTCTTAATTATGTGCAGGCTGATGACCAGGCTACAGACATTATCATGGTGCTTGGAGGTTGAGCCAAGGGGTCTGGTTCCTTGGTGCCCAGGGAATGGGGTGTAGGAGGTGGGAGAGGGGTGTTGTGGAAGAGGGCCTGGTTTCTTGGTGCCCAGGGTGGTGCCAGAAAGCTGCTGACATGCAGAAGGCTCTGTTCTTTCTAAGAAAGAATGCATGATATATAGATACAGAGAGAAAGGTTTAGTTAGGGGCTAAGCTTGCTAAAGTTTAAAGGCTACTTAGGTAGGCTGGAGGGGCCAAGGCAGCTTCACATAGAAGCAGACATTCAGAAAAGCATTAGAACTCCAAGGTGCTTTTGACCATGAAAGGCCTAACCATGACATCATTTGAGAATTTTAAAACCTAATAAAATTGCATTTTTAATTATCTGGAGATCAAATAGTTTATCTTTTACTAGAAAGTCAATACCCATTTATTTACTCTTTGGAAAAAGATTGCAGATAAAAATGCATTTTTTTCTTCAAAACCTCAATATGTCTTGATTCTGAGATCCCAAAATTGATCTAAAATGGAATTTTAAAATTTTATTTCTACTCAGATTTTTTATAACAAGAAATTATGAAAATCATTAATATTTATTAAAATGGGAAAAATAAGAATAATTATAAAGACACTATCTTTCCTACCCTTACTTATTTGTTCTGGATATTCTGAGTTTGCCTCAGTAATATTTTCTTTGATACTTTTATGTTCAATATGTATTATGTTAAATTTTACCTGTACAATGAGATCTGTTGATGGAAAATGCTCCAACGAATGAAAGAGGTGAAATTTATTGCTTGCCAACCTAAAAAATGTTCGTTTAGGAGATCCAAATTAGATGATGTATGTCAAAGTATTTTTTAACCTTTAACTACCATATAATGATAATAACACTTTCATTAAGCCTTCCTGAATAGCTTTACATTAAATTGACATGTAAATGTTTCTTTTTGCTTCAGGTACTAAATCAGTAGTCACAAATTCAGGTGCCTATAGAAGTATATTAGAGTGGCTCTGTGCAATATAACTTTCTGTTAAGATGGGAGTAATAATCTATCTTTATTGTGCAATACTGTAACCACTAACTATGTGGCTGTTGAGCAGTTAAAATGGACTAATACAACTGAGAAGCAAAAAAATATTTTAATAAATTTGAATAACCACATGTAGCTAGTAACACTAGATACTATACAAACCCAGAATTTCAATGATTTAAACCAAGAGAAGTTTTATTTACTTTTTCTGTAATAGTCCAATGTGAAAATTTCTATATGCCAAGGGCAGATCTTTCTTCTTCATCTTGTGGCTTCATCATCCCTTAAGATATTAGAGACCTTTGTTTCCAAATGACAAAAGGAGAGAAAAGTCCACTTCTTAAAAACCCTAGCCTGAAAATCAGAAGGATCACTCTGCTAACATTCAGTTAGTAAGAACTAGTCATGTGGCCACATCTGGATCCAAGTAACTGGAAAACCTAGTCCCTGACAAGGCAGCCACTGTCCAGCAATAAATTCGACACTCTGGTAGGAAACAAATTTTTGATAGTTTTGTCATAAAAGACCAAGCAAGTAATATACAGAAGTGAAATGGGCCAGATGTTAATGAATAATGCACTGACTGTAAAAGGCAGGGGTAGAACTATGTCATGTCCTAAACATAGAAAAGTTATTATTCATTATCATGCCAGTGTTACCCTGTTTTAAGGTGGGACCTATGTTGCCAGATCTTTTAGGGCTTGGGGGCTTAGGGTTTTTTAAAATAAAAATCTGTAACCCATGTTTTTATATGAAATATTTCTCTTTTAAAAAGATTATGAATAAAATTGCTACCAATATTCATGTACAAGTTTTTCTGTGAACAAGTATTATGTTTAATTTTTAAGAAATTGCCAAATTGTTTTCCTGAATTGCTGGAACATCTTATATTTCCACCAATAATATATGAGAGTTCCAGTTGCTCTATATTCAACACTTGATATTGTCAGAATTTTTTATTTTAGCCATTCTGATAGGTATATAGTGCTATCTCATAATTGTTTTCTCTTTTTTTAAGTTTATATTTAAATTCCAGTTAGTTAACATACAGTGTAATATTAGTTTCAGGTATATAATATAGTAATTAAACACTTCCATATAATACTCTGTGATCATCACAGGTGAATTGTTTTAATTTCAATTTCTTATTGGCTAATGATGTTGCATATTACTTCATGTGCATATTTGCCATCTGTATACCATTGTTGGTCAACAAGTGTTTATTCAAATCTTTTGTCCATTTTTAAATATGTTGTTTGCTTTCTTAGTGTTGAGTTTTGAGAGTTCTTTATATATTCTTTGTGGAGCTATATACAGGCCCTTTGTGGATATGTGATTTGCTAATATTTTTTTCCAGGCAGTAATTTGTCTTTTCATTTTCTTCACAGTGTCTTTCACAGAGTGAAAGTTCTCAGTTTTGATGAGCACTTTGACAAGTCAAGGTCATAAAGATTTTTTCCTGTATTTTCTAAAAAATTTTTGATTTTTACTTTTAGATCTAAGATCAATATGAGTTCATTTTTGTGTAAGGTGTGAGGTTTAGATCAAGGTTCATTTGGTGATGTATGGATGTCTAATTGTTCTGAAACCATTTGTGAAAAAGTAAAAGGGGAGTTTTGTAGGCCACCAAGATGAAATAAGTGAAGGAAAAGATATTTCTTAACCTCTATATTCTCATTATGAGACTTTCTATAAGGCTTTATCTTCCCCATTGTGTACCAAGTTCATTTGCTTTAGTGTTGGCATTCTTTGAAAAATACATAATTTTAATCAAGAACATATTCACTTACTAATGCTTACTATAGTGAATTCTAACTATACTATTCCTTTACCATATAATTAGATTAATAGTGTAAGCCTGTAACAAAATGCCTAGAGTTTATCTTCTAGCCAACATGGGAATAAGCTCAATCAAAATAGAATTTAGAAGCAAAGGGATTTAATACTTTAAATGTATAAACTATATGATTATTTTGGTCATTATACACATGATTGTTCTAACACAAATTAGCTTTAAAATCTCCCTAAAATCATTCAAAAATCAACAAACCAACAGATATTTATGAACATTTATTTTGTAGGATTTGTATTAGGTTTTGTGGAAGATAAAAAGACATAACATATAGTGTTTTGTTCTCAGAAATTGTACACTCATGTTGACATATAGTAAAATTTAGAGTCACAAAATCAAATGTCTTCAGTTGCAACACAGTATTATAGACATGCCAAATGTTGGTATAAGACAACAGGGAGAGTTAGGACCTGTGTTAGCCTAGAGAATTCATTTGCTGATTAGAGGTATGCACATAAACAAACAAACATACAGTTGTCCAGAGAATCACCTTAAAAGATTGAATTCAGCATGGCCCATAGGTTTACAACCCAATTTCTTGATACTGTGGATCAATCTCTAGATGTCTAAAAGGACTGTGAACTTAAAAGGAGTGCCTTCACAAAGTTATTTGCAAGTGCACACACATATAGCTTTCTTTGCTGAAAAAGCATATTTTTCAAATTACTCAGACTTATTTCTAGTTAGTGTGTATAAGTGTATGTGTATGTATGTGCATGTGTATTTCCTATGGTGAACATAGTCTTTTTATTCTCTTTTACATTTTCTTATTGGTTATTACTAGTATTTTGATTTTTCTTGTTAATCTCATGTCCACCCAATATATTGAACTCTTACTTGTTCTGCTAGGCCTGTAATATGAATTTAATTAAATAATTATGAATTTAATTAAAACTGAAGATACTGGGGCACCTGGGTGGCTCAGTTGTTAAGCATCTGCCTTCGGCTCAGGTCATGATCCCAGTGTCCTGGGATCGAGCCCCACATCGGGCTCCCTGCTCAGCGGGAAGTCTGCTTCTCCCTCTCCCACTCCCCCTGCTTATGTTCCCTCTCTCACTGTCTCTCTCTGTCAAGTAAATAAATAAATACTGAAGGTATTTATGGTACTGTGATTTCCAGACTTGTTCCTGTTTTAGTGAGAATGCTTCTGATTTTTCACCATTTAGTATGATGTTACTTTTGATTTCTTATATATCCCCTTAATCAGGTTGAATAAGTTTCTTTCTATTCCTAGTTTATTTGAAGCTTTAGTTTTTGTTTATTTGAATCAGGAGTTAATTAGAATATTATCAAGTACTTTTTCAATATCTGTTGTAATGTTCTTAAGTTTTTTTCATTTATATTGAACCCTACTCTAGAGATAAACCTTACTTGGACATGATATCTTTATTTTAATACACTGCTATAGTTTATTAGGATTTTTGCATCTACATTTTTAAAAGATATTAACCTGGTTTTGATACCAAATTAATGCAAGCCTTATAGAATATATTAGGCAGCTTTCCATTTTCTGTTCTGAAATTGTTTAAGTCACGTAGGAATTTCTATTAATTCACTATTTTATGGGACTCACCTATAAAAACCATATTGCTTCTGCTCCTGATGCCTTTTTGGAAGTGGATTTTGTCTGCCTTTAAAAATCTCTTCTTAGTGGGCACCTGGGTGGCTCAGTTGGTTAAGCAACTGCCTTCGGCTCAGGTCATGATCCCAGGGTCCTGGGATTGAGTCCCACATTGGGCTCCCCCTGCTCTGCAGGGAGTCTGCATCTCCCTCTGCCTCTGCCTGCCACTCCCACTGCTTGTGCGCTCTGTCAAATAAATAAATAAAATCGTTAAAAAAAAAAATCTCTTCTTTGTGACTGGCTTTTTTTTTTTAACTTTTAAATTTCATCCTATATCAATTTTTATTTCATATTCTCATAGGAAATCTTTCACTTCCTTTAGCTTTTTCAAATTTGTGAGCACAATATTGCATACAGAATTATTGAATAAATTCATGTTTTCTTTTTCTTTGAATATTATCTTTCTCATGTTACTAAATGAGCTTCAAAATTTGTTTGATATTTGAATGTATTACCTTGGCATACCATCATTTATATAACTAATTGCATATTTTTTAGACATTCGGGTTGTTTACAAGTTGATTAGTAAATAACCCAAATTCATATAATAATTAGAAATAAAACCCAGCAGACTTGATTTCTGAGTACTTTTACCCCATACTATAGTATTTTCATATCATCTGTTTTATATAGATCTATAAAAAAATACATGTAATTAAAAGTGATTTTTTATTCAGAAAGTCATGTAACAGTTGGACTATCAAAATGGAAAAAATAAACTATAGTTAAGCAAAATAAAATTTTATATAAAAACCTGGAGTTAGAGTTTCAGTTTCTAATTACTTAAAATTAAAAATTAGATAATTTTTACTCACTTTAAGATTATGATATCTTAGTAAGCCCATATCTGTTATAATCATAAAACTGATCAGATACTGTTTCAGCTTTTCTTACTTTAAATAATAATTATTTCCTGTAGCATTTAGACTTTGTAAGGTATATTCATATATATTTTTTTCTTTCTCAAATTTTATTTAAATTGGAGTTAACATATAGTGTAATATTAGTTTCAAGAGTAGAATTTAGTGATTCATCACTTACATACAACACCCAGTGCTCATCATAACAAGTGCCCTTCTTAATACCCATTACCTATTTAGCCCATCCCCCACCCACCTCCCTCTGTCAACCTTCAGTTTGTTCTGTATCTTTCAGAGTCTCTTATGGTTTGCTTCCCTTTCTCTCTTTTTTTCCTTCCCATATGTTCATCTGTTTTGTTTCTTAAATTCCATGTATGAATGAAATCATGTGGTATTTATCTTTCTGTGACTCATTTCACTTAGCATAATACACTCTAGCTCCATCGATGCCATTGCAAATGGCAAGATTTCATTCTTTTTGATAATCTGTTGTGTATATATATACATATACACCACCTCTTTTTTATCCATTGATCAGTCGATGGACATTTGGGCTCTTTCCATAATTTGGCTATTATGGACATTACTGCTATAAACGTTGGGGTGCATGTTAAATCTGTATTTTTGTGTCCTTTGGGTAAATACCTAGTAGTGCAATTGCTGGGTCATAGGGTAGTTCTATTTTT
Source organism: Callorhinus ursinus (assembly GCF_003265705.2). NCBI lineage: Eukaryota > Metazoa > Chordata > Mammalia > Carnivora > Otariidae > Callorhinus > Callorhinus ursinus. The sequence goes on from NW_027397070.1 coordinate 39,751,878, forward strand.
TTTTTTTTTTTTTGAGGAACCTGCATACTGTTCCAGAGTAGCTGCACCAGTTTGCATTCCCACCAGCAGTTTGAGAGGGTTCCCTTTTCTCTGCATCCTTGACAATGTCTGTTGTTTCCCATGTTGTTAATTTTAGCCAGTCTGACAGGTGTGAATTGTTTTCTCATCATGGTTTTGATTTGTATTTCCCTGATGATGAGTGATGTTGAACATCTTTTCATGTGTCTGTTAGCCATCTGGATGTCTTCTTTGGAAACATATATATTATCTAATTTGTTACTGGCAACAAAGGTATGAGGTAAACAAACTGGTCACAGTTTTGCTTATTTTACTGATAATAAAATCTGGCTCTTCTGGAGATTAAGTAGTTTACTTAAAGTCTTAGAACTCATTGTTAGTAATAGAGCTGTTATCTAGATAAGGTTTTTTAATTCTCTTGTGTTTTGCAGACCTATCTGAAATACGTGTTCCAAATGTTATTTAAATATTAACTGCAAAATGTTTACTCTTCTTTAAAAAATATTGTAACTGTTCTTCCTTAATTTTCCCTGTTTCTCTCTAGTCTATTTTTTCTTCTAGATGAGACCCTTATTATCACATACATAAATTATTAGATTTATCCCTTTTCTGATGTTTCTGTCACCTCATGTCCCAGTACTACTTCCAAGTTAATCTTCCTATTATGGTTGATTGTATGTGTCAACTTGACTGGCCTAAGTGATGTCTAGAAAGTTGGTAAAACATTATTTCTGAGGAAGAAAACCTCTGGGACCACACACTGGGGAGCTGGGGGAACTGAGTGGCACGGGTTTTTTGCAAACAGTGAGTTTAGCTCTCAGCTTTTAGAAGTGCTCGACTTTCACTGGAGCAGAGCTGTAGAGTGCGCTCCCAGAGACAAGGATAGCTGTAGTCAGGGAGTGTGCACAGAATAGTGTAGGGATCTTTGGGGTCGCAGTGGGAGAGATTGTTCCCCTTCCTGGAGTACATTTAGAAGTGGGTATTATGCCTCTCCAAGTACAAAAGACCCTGCAGGCACCACTAAGTGGCCTTTCATCAGCAAGCGACTAAGGCATGCACAGATGGGCGATAACCTGGTTGCTGCTTTTTTGTGGTGCCTAGAGTTTGTACAACTCTAGGTGGAGGATTGTATTTATGGGACAAAGGGCACTGGTCAGAGCACAGCAAGCCTCTAAGTCGGAGGAGGGAGTGGATCCAAGTGGTGTCATCTCCTTTAAGATTTGGAGGTTTGAATCCCAGCGGCACCGGAGATAAAGGGAAGAGAACTGGGTGCAGGGTGCACTGAAAGCCCTAGATTTTCTGTGAGGGCTTCCTGAACAGCAGGTGGTGTGAGATCCCCTGTCCAGGGAGGAGAGAGTGGGGTGTCACCATTTGCGCCCCACGCCAACACTGTGGGACATCAGAGAGCAATAGAGCGGCCCCCAATGGAGGTGGAAGCCATTTACACCAAACCCCGCCCACCCTGTGCTTGGGAAGTGCTTTTTTTTTTTCTTTACTGGGGCAGGTTCAACCCTGAGCTAGCACAGCCAGCATCTCCCCAGAAGAGAAAAACAGACAGCATGCCCCATGCACCAACTCTGTTGATCACACTGTGCTTCAAAGCATCCCTTTCAGTTTTGGTTGAAATAGGACCAGAATGTATTTTTTTCTTCTTTCTTCTTTTTCTTTTTTTCCCCCTTTCTCCTTTAGAATCAGGCTTAGAGTTTTTGTATGTTAGTTTTTTCATTTCCTGTTCTCTCTCTGTCTCTCTCTCTCTTTTTGATCAGACTTCTTTTTTATTTTTTTTATTTTTTTATTTTTTTTTGCCCCCATTCTTTTTCTTTGGAATCAGGCTTATAGCTTTTTTTTTTTAATTGTCTGTTCGGCTTATCTGGTTCTCTTTTCTTTTTGAAAAAGGCTTTCTTTTTCTTCCTTCTCCCCGCCCCCCAGGCATTTTACAACAAACAAATCAAAGCACACCTAGATAAAAGTCAAAGCACTCCCCAGTGCAAGCAAAGAGGAACTCTGCAGAGGACTGACCAGTGGGAAAGAGCAGCCATATTTCAACAGCAGAGTACACACACTATACACCAGAAACACTTCCTGAAGTGCCAGGCCCTGGACAGTGTGTGACCTCTTTTTAATGTAGTAGTATTCCGAAGTGCAGGAAGCATAACAACCTTTCATAACACACAAAAGAAACAAACATAGCCAAAATGACAGGATGGAGAATATCTCCCCAAAGGAAAGGTCAGGAAGATATCACAGGCAGGGACTTTCTCAAAGCCGATATAAGCTATATATCTGAAAAAGGATTTAGATCAACAGTAATAAGTCTACTACTGGGACTTGAAAAAAGCATAGAAGACACCAGAGAAGCCCTTGTAGCTGAAATAAAAGACCTAAAAACTAGTAAAGCTAAAATAAAAAATGGTATAATTGACTTGCAAAACAGGATATAATCACTACGAGGACTGAAGAAGCAGAGAAGAAGATACGTAACATAGAAGGTAAAATTATGGAAAATAATAAAGCTGAAAAGAAGAGGGAAAGAAAACTACTAGAAACAATTAGATCATGAGGTAGACTTAGAGAACTCAGCGAAACCATAAAATGAAATAATATCATATCATAGGAGTCCCAGAAGAGGAGGAGGAAAAGGGGGCAGAAGGTATATTTGAACAAATTATAGCTCAAAACTTCCCTAATCTGGGGAAGGAAACAGGCATTCAAGTCCAAGAGGCACAGAGAAATCAACAAAATCAGGTCAACACCATGACATATCATAATGAAACTTGAAAGTACAAAGATAAAGAGAGAATTCTGAAAGCAGCTCAGGAGACAAGGTTCTTAACCTATAATGGTAGACACATAAGGCTGGAAGCATACTAGTCCACAGAGACCTGGCAGCCAGAAGGTGCTGGCATGATATATTCAACATGCTAATTGGGAAAAATATGCAGCCAAGAATACTTTATCCAGCAAGGCTGTCATTCAGAACAGAAGGAGAGATAAAGAGTTTCCAAGACAAAGAAAAACTAAAGGAATTCCTAAACACTAAGCCAGGCCTGCAAGAAATATTAAAGGGGACCCACTGAGCGGAAAGAGAGACCAAAAGTAACAAAGACCAGAAAGGAACAGAGACTGTCTACAGGAACAGCGACTTTACAGGTAATGCAATGGCACTAAATTCCTGTCTTTCAACAATTACTCTGGATGTAAATGGACTAACTGCTCCAATCAAAAGACACGGTATCAGAACGGATACATAAACAAGACCCATCGATATGCTGCTTACAAAAGACTCATTTTATACCCAAAGACACCTCCAGATTGAAAGTGGGGGGGTGGAGAACCATTTATCATGCTAATGGACATCAAAAGAAAGCTGGAGTAGCCATCCTTCTGTGAGACAAACTAGATTTTTTTAATTTAAATTCAATTAGCCAACATAATACATCATTAGTTTTAGATGTAGTGTTCAGTAATTTCTCAGTTGCTTATAACACCCAGTGCTCATGAGAGACAAACTGGATTTTAAAACAAAGACTGTAATAAGAGATGAAGATGTACGCTATATCATAATAAAGGGGTCTACCCAACAAGAAAATCTAATTGTAAATATTTATGTCCCTACCTTGGAAACAGCCAAATATATAAATCAATTAATAACAAACAAACTCATTGATAATAATACAATAATAGTAGGGGACTTTAATGCCCCACTCAGAGCAATGGACAGATCATCTAAGCAGATCAACTAAGAAACAAGGGCTTTGAATGACACACTAAACCAGATGGAATTAATAGATACGCACAGAGCATTTTATCCTTTAATAGATATGCACAGAGCATTTTATCCTAAAGCAGCAGAATACACATTATTTTTGAGTGCACATGGAACATTTTCCAGAATAGATCACATACTGGGTCACAAATCAGGCCTCAACAAGCACAAAAAGATTGAGATCATACCATGCATATTTTCAGACCACAATGCTATGAAACTGGAAGTCAGCCACTTGCAACTGAAAAAATTTGGAAGGACCACAAAATGGAGGTTAAAGAACACCCTATTAAAGAATAAATGGGTCAACCAGAAAATTAAAGAAGAATTTAAAAAATACATGGAAGCAAATGAAAATGAAAACACAACAGTTCAAAGCGTTCAGCAAAGGTGGTCCTAAGAGGGAAGTATATAGCATTACAGGCCTTCCTCAAGAAACAAGAAAAGTCTCAAATATACAACCTAACCTTACATCTAAAGGAGCTGGAGACAGAACAGCAAATAAAGCCTAAATCCAGCAGGAAAAGAGAAATAATAAAGATTAGAGCAGAAATCAATGACATAGAAATCAAACAAATAGTAGAACAGATCAACGAAACTAGGAGCTGGTTTTTTGAAAGAGTTAATAAGAACGACAAACCCCTAGCCAGACTTATCAAAAAGGAAAGGAAAAGGACCCAAATAAATAAAATCATTAATGAAAGAGGAGAGATCACAACCAACACCGAAGAAATACAATTATAAGAACATATTATGAGCAATTATATGCCAACAAATTAGGCAGTCTGGAAGAAATGGATGTATTCTTAGAAACATATAAACTACCAAAACTGAAACAGGAAGAAATAGAAAACCTGAACAGACCCATAACCAGCAAAGAAGTTGAAGCAGTAATCGAAAATCTCCCAACAAACAAGAGCCCAGGGTCAGATGGCCTTCCAGCAGAATTCTACCAAACATTTAAAGAAGAATTGATGCCTATTCCTCTGAAGCAGTTTCAAAAAATAGAAATGGAAGGAAAGCTTCCAAACTCATTCTATGAGGCCAGCATTGCCTTGATCCCAAACCAAAGACCCCACCAAAAAGAAATGCAGACCAATATCCCTGATGAACATGGATGCAGAAATTCTCACCAGGATACTAATAGGATCCAACAGTACATTAAAGGATTATTCACCATGACCAAGAGGGATTTATTCCTGGGCTGCAGGGGTGGTTCAACATCCGCAAATCAATCAACTTGATTATACCACCTTAATAAAAGAAAGAACAAGAACCATATGATCCTCTCAATAGTTGCAGAAAAAGCATTTGACAAAGTTTAGCATCCTTTCTTGATAACAGCCCTCAACAAAGTAGGGATAGAAGGAACATATCTCATCATAAAAAGTCATATATGAAACACCCACGACAGGGAAAAACTGAGAGCTTTTCCCCTAATGTCAGGAACACGACTGGGATGTCCACTCTCACCACTGTTGTTTAACATAGTACTGGAACTCCTAGCCTCAGCAGTCACACAACAAAAAGAAATAAAAGGCATCCAAATCCGCAAAGAAGTCAAACTTTCACTCTTCTCAGATGACCTGATACTCTGTGTAGAAAACCCAAACGACTCCATCAAAAAATTGCTAGAACTGACCAGTCACAGGATATAAAATCAATGCACAGAAGTCTGTTGCATTTCTATACACCAACAATGAAACAGAAGAAAGAGAAATTAAGGAGTTGATCCCATTTACAGTTGCACCAAAAACCATAAGATACCTAAGGAATAAACCTAACCAGAGGTAAAAGATCAGTACTCTGAAAACTATAGAACACTTATGAAAGAAATTGAAGAAGACACAAAGAAATGGAAAAATATTCCATGCTCATGGATTGGAAGAAGAAATATTGTTAAAATGTCTATATTACCCAAAACAATCTACACATTCAGTGCAATCCCTATCAAAATAACACCAGCATTTTTCACAGAGCTGGAGCAAACAATTCTAAAATTTGTGTGGAACCAGAAAAGAGCCCGAATAGCCAAAGGAATGTTGAAAAAGAAAACCAAACCTGGAGGCATCACAATTCTGGACTTCAAGCTCTATTACAAAGTTGTAGTAATCACAACAGTATGGTTCTGGTACAAAAACAGACACACAGATCAATGGAACAGAATAGAGAACCCAGAAATGGACCCTGGACCCTATCATCAACAAATCTTCAACAAAGCAGGAAAGAATAGCCAATGGAGGGGTGCCTAGATGGCTCAGTTGGTTGAGCGTCTGCCTTTGGCTCAGGTCATGATCCCAGGGTCCTGGGATTGAGTCCCGCATTGGGCTCCTTGCTCAGTGGGGAGTCTGCTTCCCCCTCTCCCTCTGCCTGCCAACCCCCCTGCTTGTGCTCTCTCTCTCTGTCTGACAAATAAATAAAATCTTAAAAAAAAAAAGAATAGCCAGTTGAAAAAAAAAAAAGCCAGTCTATTCAACAACAAACGCTGTTGGAAAAACTGGATAGCCACATCCAGAAGAATGAAACTGGACCACTTTGTTATATCACATACAAAAATAAATTCAAAATGGATGAAAAATCTAACTGTGAGACAGGAATCCATCAATATCCTAGAGAACACAGCCAGTAATCTTTTTGACCCTGGCTGCAGCAACTTCTTGCTAGACTTGTCTCCACAGGCAAGGAAAACATAAGCAAAAATGAACTATTGGGACTTAATCAGTATAAAAAGCTTTTGCACAGCAAAGAAAACAACATAAATAAAAGGCAACCTGCAGAATGGCAGAATATATTTGCAAATGACATATCAGATAAAGGGATAGTATCCAAAATTTATAAAGAACTTATCAAACTCAACACACAAAGAACTAAAATTCCAAGAAATGGGCAGAAGACATGAGCAGACATTTCTACAAAGAAGACATCCAAATGTCCAACAGACACATGAGAAAAGGCTCAACATTACTCATCATCAGGGAAATACAAATCAAAACCACAATGAGATATCAACTCACACCAGCCAGAATGGATAAAGTTAACAATTCAATTAACAACAGATGTTGAGGAGAATGGGAAGAAAGGGGAAACCTCTTAAACTATTGGTGGGAATGCAAACTGGTACAGCCACTCTGGAAAACAGTATGTAGGTTTCTCAAAAGTTAAAACTAGAACTACGGATGACCCAGCAATTGCAGTACTAGATATTTTGTATCCAGAGGATACAAAAATAGTGATTCGAAGAGGCACCTGCACTTCATTGTTTATAGCAGCAATGTCCACAATAGCCAAAACGTGGAAAGAGTCCAGATGTCCACCGACGGATGAATGGATAAAGAAGATGTGCTACACACACACACCACACACACACACACACACACACACACACACACACACACACACACACGAATATTAGCCATCAAAATGAATTAAATCCTTCCATTTACAACAATGTGGCTGGAACTAGAACCGTATTATGCTAAGCGAAATAAGTCAGTCAGAGAAGGACAAATACCATATGATTTCACTCATATGTGGAATTTAAGAAACAAAACATGAATATAGGGAAGGGAAGGAAAAATAAAATAAGATAAAAACAGGGAAGCAAACCATAAGAGACTCTAGGAAACAAACTGAGGGGTACTGAGGGGAGGTGGATGGGGGGATGGGATAATTGGGTGATGGGCAATAAGAAGGGCACTTGTAGTGAGCACTGGGTGTTATATGGAACTGTTGTATCACTAAATTCTACTCCTGAAACTAATAATACCCTATATGTTAATTATATTTAAATATAATAGAGAAATAGAATTTATCAGTAACTTCTGTCTTTTTAATAAGGAAGAAGAAAAACTTACCTGGTAAAAGGAAGAGAGATAGGCATGGGTTAAAAGCTTGGAAAAAGATGGAAGTTTAGAATAATTGCTATTATATACACAAGTAATGTGTGAGCTGACTATATGTAGTTAGAATGGCCATTGAGCAGCAGTCATATCTTTTTTTTTTAGATTTTATTTATTTATTTGACAGAGAGAGAGACACAGCGGGAAAGGGAACACAAGCAGGGGGAGTGGGAGAGGGAGAAGCAGGCTTCCCACTGAGCAGGGAGCCCAGTGCGGGGCTTGATCCCAGGACCCTGGGACCATGACCTGAGCCGAAGGCAGATGCTTAATGACTGAGCCACTCAGGCACCCCGAGCAGCAGTCATATCTAAGCTACATTTAAGTAGCGTAAATTTGTAATAACTTTTACCACTGTTTCTTTTGTGTTTCCCAGTAGCATATAACAATATTTGTACATAGTAGGTGCTCAAAAGATTATTAAATAAAAATACTTGTCAATAATATGTCTGAGATTGAAGAAGAGATACTTGCATGTATAAGGAAAATATTTAATAGCTCTACTGAATAAGGCATTATAAATTGATAATAAAGTTTAAAAACAATATAAATAAACATACACAAATTATGAAAATTGTTCATTAATTTAGACTAAAAAGGAATTTGGAGATAATTCAGAGAAGAACCATAAGAATATTCAAAGATTTAGAAAATCAAATTTAAAATAATTTTTTTACAAAAAATTTTTAATTTACTAAAGAGAAAGCTGAGTAATGATTTAGCCATGTAGTGCACAGATTTCATATATATATAGAAGTATGATCATTTGTTTGGTATATACACCAAGACAGATCAAAAGAAAGTCAATATGAATTTCAAAATGTGTGATTTTTATTATTTATTCTAAGGGAAAAAAGTACATACTAAGGGGCATTGGAATAGATTACTATAGAAGATTATGTAATCTCTAGGTTATTAAAAATTAAAATAGATTTTATTTTTTTTAAAGATCTTATTTATTTGAGAGAGAGAGTGAGAGAGAGAGCACATGAGAGGGGGGAGGTCAGAGGGAGAAGCAGACTCCCTGCTGAGCAGGGAGCCCGATGCGGGACTCGATCCTGGAACTCCAGGATCATGACCTGAGCTGAAGGCAGTCGCTTAACCAACTGAGCCACCCAGGCGCCCAAAATAGATTTTATTTCAAAACATTTATTTCACACCTATTTATACTATACATTTGGCCAACTTTTGTAATATAGAAACCATCTCTGACTTTCAGAGTTCTCTAAGGGGAAAGAATTATATAAGCAGTAAGTTTTAAAGAGGACATTTTACACTGATCAAAGGAAGAATTAACAATTATAAACATACATGCACCTAACAGAGTCTTACCGTACAAGAAGCAAAAGCTGACAGAATTGGAGGGACAAATAGACAATTCAACAGTAACAGCTAGAGAACTCAATACCCCACTTTCAGTAATGGGTAGAACAACTACTCAGAAGAACAATACATTGTACTATAGATCTATAAAGTAAAGAATAGAAATAGGTACACAGTATAGATAGAATAGAGGAATTCATGTTTAACCATACAAGAGGGAAAGAGTATTGAAGAGATGAGAGAGGAATGTCCAAAATAATTTTCCAGAAAAATTAACTTTTCACTTAGGTTTTAAAAGACCTATAGTTGTCTTCCAGGAAGACCAGTCAGAGAACACTGTACACAAAGATGTGGATATGTGAAAAAGGTTTGGATCTTTGGGCAGCTATATGTGATTTTAAATTGTTTGAAATTTAGTAAGTGCATTGTATTAGAGTACAGGAAGTATAATACTGGGAGATGAAGCTGAAGAGGCATTATGCTCTCTCATGTCAGTGAAGGATATAGATAATGTATAGGTATTTATGGCAGTATTTTTTAAAAATTATGTAGCATCTATGAAATGTAAAGAAATCGAGTTAATAGGGCGCCTGGGTAGCTCCGTCGTTAAGCGTCTGCCTTCAGCTCAAGTCATGGTCTCAGGGTCCTGGGATCGAGCCCCACATCGGGCTCCCTGCTCAGTGGGAAGCCTGCTTCTCTCTCCCCTACTCCCCCTGCTTGTGTTTCCTCTCTCTCGCTGTGTCTCTCTCTGTCAAATAAATAAATACAATCTTTAAAAAAAAAAAGAAATTGAGTTAAGAAATCAAATTTTAATTATTGTTCCTTTGCTTCCTGAAGGATATGCTAGTTATGATTTTTATCTCTAGTATATTTTGAAAAAAATAATTTTAAATATTTGATCCCATGTAGGGTTTTCTTTAATTATGTATTACCTTTAGTATTGATGAAACCTGTAAATCCTGAAAGTTGTTCTGCAGAGAATTAGAAGAAAAATCTATTCCAGCCTCATCACAATTATCTACCTTCCTGCATCTGAATTCAAACAATCTGTCTTCTCATGTGTTATCAGTGGTGAATATACATGAATGAACCATGCAATCTTCTAAGCAAAGGTCAAGCAATCCATTTGTGTATTAAATCCTATCCCTTTTCATCCACCCAAAGATATAGCTCCCTCAATTTTCCAATATCCTGAATTTTTACTTTTCTCTTTTCATTTGATTTTTCTTATCAGCATACAAACATGCTGTTACTCTCCTATAAAAAAGATATCTTTTGGCCTTCTTTCTCCTTCCAGTTATTGACCTATTTTTTCCCCCTTTATAATAAGGCTTCCCTTCAAAGTCCTAGCTTCTGGCTCTAATTAAAATTCAAATCTAAGCGGTGCCTGGATGGCTCAGTTGGTTAAGCTGAGCAGGGAGCCCAACGCGGGGCTCGATCCCAGGATCCCGGGATCATGACCTGAGCCAAAGGCAGATGCTAAACCAACTGAGCCACCCAGGCACCCCTTCTCCACCACCTTAACTCCTCCTCCCTTCACCTGCCTTTTTAACAGTTAAAACCATTATGACTGAGTTGAAGTTGATATAAGAATATTATCTGGAAGCCTACCTTCCCCAGGTTGGGATTTCAGGAAAAACAATATTTGAAGCACTGGTAGTCAGCATTAATCAAGAGAAAATGAGTTTTTTATTTAAATAGAATTAAGTTTATCATAGCAACTTTGTTTTTATTTTTTCTTCCACAAGTCAAACATTATCATAATTGCATCTTTGAATCATTATTGTACTAACGAATATAAACTATTTCTGTAATCTACAATGCCATTTATTTAACAGTTGCTGTAGACTATAGTATTACCAGTTTATTTTACAATGATAGATAATTTTATTTTTTTAAAGATTTATTTTTCTTTCTCTATCAAATTACTTTTTCCTTTTTAATTTTTTTATTGTTATGTTAATCACCATATATTACATCATTAGTTTTTGATGTAGTGTTCCATGATTCATTGTTTGTTCATAACACCCAGTGCTCCATGCAGAATGTGCCCTCTTTAATACCCATCACCAGGCTAACCCATCCCCCTACCCTCCTCCCTCTAGAACCCTCAGTTTGTTTTTCAGAGTCCATCATCTCTCATGGTTCGTCTCCCCCTCTGACTTACTCCCCTTCATTCTTCCTCTCCTGTTATCTTCTTCTTTTTCTTTTTTCTTAAAATATGTTGCGTTATTTGTTTCAGAAGTACAGATCTGTGATTCAACAGTCTTCCACAATTCACAGCGCTCACCGTAGCACATACCCTTCCCAATGTCTATCACCCAGCCACCCCATCCCTCCCACCCCTAACCACTCCAGTAACACTCAGTTTGTTTCCTGAGATTAAGAATTCCTCATATCAGTGAGGTCATATGATACATGTCTTTCTCTGATTGACTTATTTCACTAAGCATAAGACCCTCCAGTTCGATCCACGTCGTTGCAAATGGCAAGATCTCATTCCTTTTGATGGCTGCATAATATTCCATTGTGTATATATACCACATCTTCTTTATCCATTCATCTGTCGATGGACATCTTGGCTCTTTCCACAGTTTGGCTATTGTGGACTTTTTTAAAGATTTAATTTATTTATTTGACAGAGAGAGAGACAGCAAGAGAGGGAACACAAGCAGGAGGAGCAGGAGAGGGAGAAGCAGGCTTCCTGCTGAGCAGGGAGCCCGATGGAGGGCTTGATCCCAGAACTCTGGGATCATGACCTGAGCCAAAGGCGGACGCTTAACGACTGAGTCATCCAGGCACCCTCAATGTTACATAATTTTAAAATACTCTTTATTTTGAAATAATTTCTAACTTCAACTTCTGACTAGTTCTATTTTGACTCCTTAATGTGTTATATGACAGACATTTGTTTACTCAGTCTGCTTCTATATAAGACTATGATTTCTTTGCATTCTCATTCCCTGGTTTGTATCTCTTACATAAAATAAACTCAAAGAATAAAATGATTAACTCATTATTTGCAAGATGGGAAATTGAAGTCCTGAGTTTTCAATAGTTTTTGCTCTAAATTCCTTATTGATATCCCAACAATTTCGACTTTTAACTTAAAAATTTAATAATTGACAGTAAAAACATTTTTTAAATGCCTACTTGAAACCTCTTACAGATACTTAAATAATTTTTCATTTTAGTAACATTTAGTCTTCTTTTGCTGTTTATCCTGCTATGGTCTTACTTACTATATCACTTATATATGCTGTATAATCTGAATTAAGTTAAATATCGTTAGTATTTTCATCATGCAATCATGGCACTTTAAATCTAGGAAGTAATTCTCAAATCAAGGTTTGAACACTATTTCCGTTAGCAAGAATAAGTAGTAATAGTAAAGGGTTTAAATGTAGAGTTTTTAATAAAATTCATTGGGCTGAAAATTAAGTTATCTTAAAATAGAAACCAGAATGTCATTTATTAATTTATATTTAAGACAGGAAGTATCCCCAAGTATCTAGAATATGTAAGTGCCTTATTTGTGATACTCTCTTTTCTTTTTTTTCCTTTTTTTTTTTAATTAACAAGCAGTTTGTTTTATTTTTAAATCTAGGATTAGATACTTGGTTTCACCAGATTATTTTTCAGTAACTTTTGAGGTGACCATATGAAGTCCGGCAGTGTGATACCTCCAGCTTTGGTTTTCTTTTTCAACATTCTTTTGGCTATTAAGGCTTTTTTCTGGTTCCATACAAATTTCAGGATTATTTGTTCCAGCTCTGTGAGAAAAGTTGGTGTTATTTTGATAGGGATTGCTTTGCACATATAGATTGCTGTAGGTAGCATAGACATTGTAACAATATTTCTTCTTCCAATCCATGAGTGTGGAACGTTTTTCCATCTTTATGTGTCTTCTTCAATTTCTTTCATGAGTGTTCTATAGTTTTCTGAGTACAGATCCTTTGCCTCTTTGGTTAGGTTCATTCCTAGCTATCTTATGATTTTGGGTGCAATCGTAAATGGAATCAACTCCTTAATTTCTTTCTTCTGGATCTCATTGTTGGTGTATAGAAATGCAGTCAATTTCTGTGCATTGATTTTATATCCTGCCACGTTGCTGAATTCCTATAGGAATTCTAGCAACTATGGGGTGGAGAATTTGGGTTCTCCACGTAGAGTACCATGTCATCTGCGAAGAGTCAGTGTTTGACTTCTTTGCCAATTTGGATGCCTTTTATTTCTTTTTGTTGTCTGATTGCTGAGGTTAGGATTTCTGGTACTATGTTGAACAACCTTGGTGAGCGTGGACATCCCTGTCGTGTTCTGACCTTAGGGGAAAAGCTCTGTTTTTCCCCATTGAGAATGATGTTCACTCTGGGCTTTTCATATATGGCTCTTAGATATTGAGATATGTTCCTTCTATCCCTACACAGTGAAGAGTTTTAATCAAGAAAGGATGTTGTACTTTGTCAAATGCTTTTTCTGGTTCTGTTGAGAGGATCATATGTTTCTTGTCCTTTCTTTTATGTAGTGTTACCACACTGATTGATTTGTGGATGTTGAACCAACTTTACAGCCCAGGAATAAATAAAATAAAGGGGAAAAAATAAAAATTGCAAAACTAAAGAATTGTGGGGGGGAAAATGAATTCTATATGCTATATTCCCGTAGCACTGGAGTTTTGCAGTTCTAAATGATCGATAGACTTGGTCTTGGCTGGATGTTCTTGCTGATCGTCTGGGGTAGGGGCCTGTTTTGATTTTCAAGTATGTTTGTCCTGGGTAGAATTGTACCGCCCTTGCCAGGGGGCCAGGCTAAGTAATCTGCTCCAGATTGTTCTTTATGGTTTTCGTTCCCTGAAGGCTTTCTGCACAGTTTTAGAGGATGAGAATGAAAATGGTGGCCTCCAAATCTCCAGCCCCAGAGCCAAGAGCTCTGGGCCCTACTTCTCAGTGTGCCCTGGGGTAAATGCAGTCAATCACTCCTGTTTCCCTGGAGTCTGTCTGTAGTCTGTGCTCACCCAGCCTGAGACCCAACATTTCTATCTCAGGCACATGACCCCATTTCGTCTCCAAACCCTGCAGATTCCTGTGGTGCCCTCCTCCCAGAGTAGGAACGGGAGTCTCACCAGTTCTGCTGCTTGTTGGGCCCCTGTTCAAAGAGTGGTTAGCTGACTGTGCCATGGTTCGTGGTATGTGGCATCCCTGAGCAGAGAGCCCACTCCTGGGCTTACTGAGTGTATTCGGCTTCCCTGCTCCAATGCCTGGTAACTCAGTTACACTCAAGCACCCCCGGTCTTCCTGTGACCCCCCCAAGGATCCTAAGACCACACTGTCCCACCTAGGATTCCGCCCTGGTTTGCCACCTGAGCACCTTTCAGGCAGGGATGTCCCTCACCGCAGCCGACTTCTTAAAGTTCCGATTTTGCACTCTGCTGCTGTACCACTTTTTGGTGCTGGCTTATGGAGGCTTCCTCTCCACCATGGTTTATCTTCCCATAAATCTCCTTGGATTCACTTCTCTGAACCTCCTACCTTATAGAAAATAGTTGCTTTTCTATTTTTAGAGTTGCATCTATTCTTTTTTTTAGATATCTGGTTGAGTTTGCAGGTGTTCAGAATGATTTGATAGCTATCTAGGTGAATTCCTGGGACCAGATTAAACTAAGGTCTCCTACTCCTCCACCATCTTGGATTGATACTCTCTTTTCTGATACTGAAGTATTTATAAAGTTAAATAAGTAGCCAGAAAGTTCCTTTTTAAGCACTGAATTTGAGTAATGGTAGATAGATAATCTTGGTGTTTAAGAGCTTAGAGTACCTGATTGATACATGATAGTAGTCACAAATGCAAGCTATCTGTGTAATTTAAAATTTTTTGTAGTCACATTTTAAAAACTAAAAGCAGCAGATGAAGTTAATAAAACTATAGCTTAACTCAATATATCCACCATATTATTTTTAAATGTATTCAGTATTTTTTAATTAGCCTTTTTTATACTGAGTACTTTAAATCTGGTATATATTTTACACTTAATGTGCATCTCAGTTACATCCCTTCAATTACTTGTGGAAATTACTGAATCACTCTGTGTCTCAATATCCCAATTTTTACAATGGCAACTGTTATGAGAATTAAATTAGGGGCACCTGGGTGACTCAGGAGTTAAGCATCTGCCTTCAGCTCAGGTCATGATCCCAGCGTCCTGGGATCGAGCCCTGCATCGGGCTCCCTGCTCAGGGGGAAGCCTGCTTCTCCCTCTCCCGCTCCCCCTCCTTGTGTTCCCTCTCTCACTATATCTCCCTCTGTCAAACAAATAAATAAAATCTTCTTTAAAAAAAGAATTAAATTAGATACTATATAACATGTCTGGCAATTGATAAGTGTTACATAATTCTTAACTACTTTCTTAAAAAAATTTTTTTCAAACAGGTGATCATGGCAGTAATGACCTCACTGCCTTAAGGCAAAGATCATATTTTAGGGATTAAATTGTAACCCTTAAACACTCATCTCTTTTCCTTGCAGTGCTGGACACACACACCTCTCTCCAACTCCTTGTTTAAATTATTTTTAAAAAGAAGCAAAATCATTATTGGTTCATCAGTTGTGACTTATGTACAACACTAATATATGTTAATAACACTTCTGGTGGGGCATCTGGGAAATAAATCTCTTTACTTTCTACTCAATTTTTCTGTAAATTCAAAACTACTCTAAAAAGTAAATTCTGACAAACCAAAAAGGCAAATATATCTGTTATTACTTCTTGCTACATCTTAGTTGTGACAGAATCCATCAGTAAAAGTGGTAACATTATTAAAAGTATCAATAAGAGAAGTTTATAGTTAAAAATATAACTTAATGTTTTCTCTTTTAGTAATCATTCATTATCCACCTCTTAATATATGGAAAACTTAAGCATGAAAAGGTCATTTTCACTCCATGGTCATTGGGGTGGGCAATGAGCAATTATTGGTGGCATTCTGATGCTAATGGCAGAAATACTCCATATATTTTTATAGACTATTGCCAGTTTTGAGAATATTTTCTTTTCCTAATTTCAGGTTGGGTGGGACTATATCAGCATACAAGATAGTACCAGATGAAATAGAAGAAATCAAGGTATAGTATGCCATTTTTCATCTCTAAGAAGACTTAGTATCTTGCCGGGTAGGTGGGGGAAGGATTGCTTTTTCTTTATACTATTGAATGTTTGGGTGTGTTGGGATCTCATTTAATTCAGTTATCTATTTTAATTAAAAAATTAAGATAATCCCCATCAGATTTCAATCACCATTATCAATGCATTTCTATGAAAATTATTTGGAAGATCAAAAAGGAACACTTCATGTGAAATTCATCGAAAATCTACTTAAGAAACACTATATATAGCATTAGTGTGCATAATGGATTAACTTTCTATCTTGTTTTAATTTATTTTCCCTTAGACTTTCACTAATTATAAATACCAGTCTTCTAGAAAATATTTTCTGGTTCCACTGAAAACACAGTATGCCAATTGCAATTTAAAATTCATAGTATGTGGGGCACCTGGGTGGCTCAGTCGTTAAGCATCTGCCTTTGGCTCAGGTCATGATCCCAGGGTCCTGGGATCGAGCCCTGCATCGGGCTCCCTGCTCAGCAGGAAGCCTGCTTCTGCCTCTCCTGCTCCCCCTGCTTGTATTCCTTCTCTTGCTGTGTCTCTCTCTGTAAATAAATAAATAAATAAATCTTTAAAAAATAAAATAAAATTTATAGTACATTAAATGAAAACTTGACCTTACTCTGAACATTACATAATCTGCATTCTTCTGTTTTTAACATTTTACCCAATCCTATGGACAGTTAGTCTTCTGGCATATCATGTGGCCCTTCCCCAAGAGGAATTTACAATCTAATCAGAACTGAACTTATTTTCTATTATATAAATAAAATTTAACAACTTGATAGCAATAGTCAAGGATAACAATACTGAGTTAAATTGTTAACAATGATATTTAAAGAGCCAAACAAATCATCAAGCTTGATTTAATCAAGCTTTCCAAAATCAAGTTCAATGAATTCAAATCTTAGTCAATAATCGTTCATTTGCTCACATTATTTTCAAATCAGTTAATGTCATTGGTCTTTATTATGTAATATACTATTAGTTTCAATATGTCTGGTGTTCTCTATAGCCAATATCAGAAATTAATCCAATAATTATATTCTAGCAGGGAAAAAAAAAACAGGAGTGTCAAAAGACCCATTCCAACTTTATATATATTCATAAAATACTTTGGTTGACAGAAACCTTAAGTCCAGTCCAGCTTGTGTTGCTATTAACTTGAAGAGGAGATATAAGAGAAGGAATAAGTTTGAGAGGAAAGAGGGTAAGTTTTGGACTTATAAATTTGAGGTCCCTCTTAGATAACCAAATACCCATTAAATCATTGGTTAAATCAGCCAGAAACTCAGAAGAAAGATAATTTTATCTTTCAGTTGATACTGGGATTTGTCCTTATCCAAGAATTACTTGAGGACATGCTAGTTAAGGAATCACCTAAAAAAGCTCTATGAAGTAATAGCAGTAGACCAAAACTGTTGACCTATTCAAGAACCACAGGATTCACATATTTTTTTATTTAATTAATTAGAAGAAACATTGCTATGTTTTATAGTGACTTTTCTCTAAAGAAATAACTTTTTCATTGTGTTTTTTGAAATTCTAGAATTATAAGAGTTGTCCCTCATGAGATTCCTTCAAAAAAACATGATTCATGATGACATTACTATATGATTTTTTTAAATTAATTACTGGTATTATATCTAAAACAGCTTCAGAGAGTTTGAAGCCTGAGGCATAAAAGATATGAAATTAATTCTTGTTTCAAACGTGTTAGAAGAAAACCTGCTATAAAATATTTCATCAAGATTTATTTGATGGCACCATTAGCATTTTCACCTGAAATCAGATATAATCTTTTTGTTTTGATTGGAGAAAATGAGAAACATCTGGTTGTAATATTCATTTTAGTTGGCAAATAACTGACTAATTTTAAATTATCTGAATAGTACAATTGAGTTTAAATTTGAAATACATCCACAATATGCCATGTATAAATAAATACACATATGTATTTTTATTATTAAAATATGATTGATTAATAAAACATAATTTAATTTTTACAAAGTATGGTAATCTTCATAATATTTCTAGCACCAGAAATTATTTAGTTCATACATAGTTTGAGTTAAGCATTTATTGATTGATTACAATAAATCACCACATAGTGAATGGATGGCCAAAAGCTTAAGAGGTAAAGTGCAAATGCATTCCTGGCCCAATCATAACCATCTGTTCCACCCAATATCCTGAGTTTTTATTATTTCATTTAGTTTTATTTTTATACACATCCGTAAATATTATAATTTATTTGTGTTTCTCTTTGAATTTTATATGAATTGAATCACAATGTATGTATGCATTCTCTTGTGCCTTCTTTGGTTCAACACTGTGAGATTTATTCATATTGTTATCTATAACTAAGATTTTGGGGGGGTTTGTTATGTTCTTTTTTTTTTCTGTAAAATACTCCATTGTGCCACAAATTGTTGAGATATCCTACTCTTGAGGGACATTCACCTTGCTTCCATCTGGAGCTATTATGAAAAATGATGGTATAAAATCTTATAAAAGCATCCCATGTAAGAGTTTCTTTGAGGTATATACTGAAAAATGGAATTCCTGAGTTTTAAGTAATGTGTATTTTCACCTTTTCTGTATGAAATCAGTCTGTTTTCCAAATAGTTATGGCGGGTCTACTACCACCTTGGGTGTATTTATTTGAAATAGAAATGTTTAAATATTCTTTATATGTAATTTATATTGGTATAAATTTATTTTTATATATGGGATGACTAAACTTAAACAAAATATTTTTCAAATGTATCTTTATTTTCCCAGCCCAATTTATTAAAAAAAACAAAAAAACAATTTGTCCCCCACTGGTTTGAATTGCCTCATTTATTATATACTATATTTTCATATGCCTTGATACAAACATACACATCTATAAGTCTGTCTTTTCCTGAACTTTTGATTCACTGATCTATTTATTCCATTTATTCCATTGCTAGCACCATACTGTTTTGGTTATAGTGCTTTTTTTAACATAATAGGAAAGGTTTGTGGGGGTTTTTTATACTGTTGGCTCATATATTAAGTGCTCCAGGTAATATTATAGTAAGTTTATCAAGTTTCAAATGTATTCCTACTGAGGAAACTTGTGGTGCTAGCCAAATACAGTAGCTCTATTCTTCCCAAATCTTTTCTTTTACAACTAAAAATTCCTGGACATTATAAAATAAACAAGCATAGAAAGACTCTGAAGGAGGAAGAAGAAATCAGACTTTCTAAGGACTTCAGGACTTGAGGAATGACACAGCAATGAGTTAGCTGGGTTTCCTTTTGCCTCCTATTTAATCTCAACAGGACACTGATGAAGCCTACAATCTGGAAACACCAACAGGCACAGACAAAACAAAACAAAAAAAAAACATCTAGGAAATCCTGTCCTTCAAGCCATAGGACCCAGGATAAGGGTGGCTAAAAGAACAAAAGCCTTTGGCAACGCTCATCTTACTCCAGCCAAACAACAATGCAGAAACTACTCCCCCACAGTTTTGGCACAGCCAAGCAGGAAGCTGATCTTCCACCTCACCCCTGCTACCCACAGAAGCAGATGGCAAAGCTTTGAATCCCTCCCCTGGTAGTGTTTATTGGCAGGACAGGTGGGGAGCTGTTTAGTCTCCCACACTCCCACAAAATAGGCAGTGCTCTGATTTCCCTGCTAGGATAGGATCTTCCATCAGCTCAGGGGAAAAAGGCTGTGTTCTGCTTTCTATAGCAGGATATTGTTAGTGGACTCCAGTGATGAGCTGAGTCTCTACCCCCACCCAGTAGCAGTAAGACTAAAGAGACTGCACACGGTGGAGCTACTCACCACTCTCCTTTACCTTCCCCTTCCAGTGTCTCTGAGGCCTATAAGGGAGATGTGACTCCATCCCTGTCTGCATCAATAAGGCTGAATGAGATGGGGATAATTGATATTCCGTTCTTAGTAAGTTTTAACCTTCTGCTTCCCCTCTTGTTGTCAGCGGGGCCCAGCAGGGAGGTGAACATCTACCCCTACCAATAATGTGAAGCAAAGTGGTGCCCCACTTTTTGGCCAAGAGAGGACCTAGACTTCTACCCTACTGTCTTTAATGAAGCAGTATAAATGAGTGCCTCAATTTTGCCAGAGTGGTGTCAGTGGGACCCAGAAAGAAGCTGAACATATATATATATATATTTATGTTGCCCTCATACTATATTATAACAAAGGGACATCTGCTAAAAAAGATTAAATAAGATCAAGAGTTTCATAATATCCAAAATGTCCTGGGTACAGTAAAAAATCATCATACCAAGAACAAGGAAAATCACAACTTCAGTGAGAAAAAAAAAAAACAGTCAACAGATAACAACACAAAGATGAATCAGATGTTAGAATTATCTGACAAAGATTTCAAAGCAGTTATCATAAAAATGCTTCAACAAGCAATTACTAATTTTCTTGAAACAAATGAAAATAGAAATTACAAAAAGGAACAAAATGTTAATTATAGAACTGAAAAGTACAGTCACCAATATAAATGGCTGATTGGGGGAGGGTGGTGGAAAACAGTTGTGTGAGAAGGAAGTGGAACAACATTTTTCAAGTGCTGATGTAAAGAACTGTCAATCACAATGTCCAAATCCAGTGAAATTATTCTCCAGTAATCAAAGGGAAATGAAGACACATTCAAACAAAAGAAAACTGAAAGAATTTGTCTCGAAAAAACCTACCCTGTATGAATGGATAAATAAATTCTCCAAAGAGAATTGGAGAGGAAATGAAAAAACTTCAGAATAAAAAGGAGGAAGAAAGGAAAATGGTAACAGAAAAATGCTTGAAACTTCAGAAAGGAAAGAAAAACAGCAGAATAGATAAATACAGTAGACTATCTTTTCTTATGGTTTTCTTAAATCACATTTGAGGGTTGAAGCAAAAATTTTAACACTGTATGATGTGCACAATGCATGTAGAGTAAATAATGAACACAATATTTAAAATGTAGGAACGTAAAGGGTGACTAAATGGAAGTAAATTTTCTGCATGTCACTTGAAATGATAGATGTTAATACAAGTAGACTGCAATAAGTCATATTTGTAATTATAATATAGAAAGCATCCACTCAAAGCAACCACTAGAAGCTATGTACAAAACAATATACTCAAAAACACTGTAAATTAAGATAGAATCCTAAAATTTGTTCAAGTAATCCCCAATTAGGAATGAGAAACAAGACAGAAACAGAAGACAAATAATAAAATGACATGTTTAAGTCCTAAGATGTCAGTAATTACCTTAAATGTAAATAATTTAAATATACTGGTGGAAAGACAGAAATTGACATAATGGGTTTTTAGAAATGATCCAATATATGTCATTCTCAAGAAACTCATTTCAAAAACAATGACATAGGTGGATTGAAAGTACTATGAAAATATTAATTTTTAGAAAAGAGGAAAGTTCTCAAGTCAGTAATCCATATTTCTTTCTCAAGAAACTAGGAAAAGATGAGCCAGATATTGTCAAAGCAAGAAGACCAGTAATACCAAGAACTGGTGTCAGTGAAATTGAAAACAGTAAAACAATGGGGAAAAATCAATGGAATAAAAAGCTGACTCTTAAAAACTCAATAAAATTGATATACACTAGACTAAAAAAGGTAAAATTATTGACACCAGGATTGAACGAAGACTATCACTATAATCTTCCATTATTAAATGGATAATTAGAAAATACTGTGAAAAATTTTATACTCATAAATTGGACAGCTTAGCAGAAATGGACCACTTCCTCAAAACCCACAAACTACCAAAATTAACCAAGACCAAGTAGACATTATGTGTAGTCTTATAACCATGAAAGACATTAAATTCATGATGAAAAATCTCCTAAAAAACAAATCTGCATGCCAGATGGTTTTACTGGAGAGCTCTACCAAACATTAAAAAAGAATTGACATCAATTTTAGTCAGTCTTTTCCAGAAAATAGAAGGGGAGGAAATACTACCTACCTTATTTTATGAGGCTAGTATTAAGATTACTCTGCTAACAAATCAGAAAAACATAGTACAAAAAATGAAAACTGCAGACCAGTACTTATCATGAACTCAAAATCTACAGATATTACCAAATGAAATCCAACAAGGTTTTAAAAAAATTATACATCACTACCAAGTGAGATTTATTTGAGGCATGCAAAACTTGTCCAACATGGGAAAAGTAACCAGTCTAATCCACCATATCAACAGGCTAAAGAAGAAAGATTGTATGATTATATCAATTGATGTAGAAAAAGTGTTTGACAAAATCAAAAAATCCATTCATGATAAAAAAAAAAACCTTTCAGCAAACTAGGAATAGAGGGAAACTTCCTGAACTTGATAAAGAACATCTACCAAAAACTTATTGCTAAAAACATACTTAATGGTGAAAAAAAAAATGAATGCTCTCCTCTAAGATCAGGAACAAAGCAAGGTTATCTGCTCTCACTACTTTTTTCCAGTTGAGTACTAGAAATTTTAAGTAGTACAATAAGGCAAGAAAAGTATTAAAAGGCTCAAAGGTTGGCAAGTAAGAAACAAAACTCCCTATTTGCAGGTTGTATGATTGTCTACATAGAAAAAATATCTACAGAAAAATTCCTACAACTAATAAGTCAAATGAGTTAATTTGGGGAATGTAACATCAACACACACACACACACACACACACACACACACACAAACTCCAATTGCATTTTTATATGCTCACAACAGTTGGAAACTGAAATTTAAAACAGTAGTATTTACCATCACTCCAAATAAAGTTGAATACTTAGGCATACACTGAAGAACACACATATGTTAATCTATATGCTGAAAACTACAAAACGCTAAAGAAATAAAGGGACACCTAAAAAAATGGACAGACAAGTTATATTCATGAATTGAGAGATTGAACACACTGAAGATGTCAGTTCTTCCCATATAGATATATATAGTTTTATGCAATTCCTATCAAAAACCCAACTTTTTTTTGTAGACATACAATTATGTAAATTTATTCTAAAATTATATGGAAAAGTCTAGGTCCTAGGACAGTTAACACAATTTTGAAAAAGAACAAAGTGGAAGGACTATCCAATGATACTCTATCCAGTGATGAGGTTTACAGTAATCAAGACAGTGCAGTATTGGCAGAAAGACAGACACGTCAAACAGAATAGACAACCCATAAGACTTACACAGATATGTTCTTTATTTTTAAGATTTAATTTATTTATTAGAGAGAGAGCATGCACAAGCAGGGGAAGCAGCAGGCAGAGGAAGAAGTAGGCTCCCCACTGAGCAAGGAGCCTGATGCGGG
This sequence comes from Callorhinus ursinus, assembly GCF_003265705.2. NCBI lineage: Eukaryota > Metazoa > Chordata > Mammalia > Carnivora > Otariidae > Callorhinus > Callorhinus ursinus. The sequence goes on from NW_027397070.1 coordinate 39,775,359, forward strand.
ACTCGATCCCAGGATCCTGGGATCATGACCTGAGCCGAAGGCAGACGCTTAACCGACTGAGCCACTCACATATCCGTCCCCACAGATATGTTCAATAGATTTTTAAATAAAACTGCGAAAACAATTCAATCAATATCCTTTTCAACAAATGATGTTGGAACCATTGGATATCCATAACCCCAAAAAATGAACCTCAACCTAAATCTCACACCTTATACAAAAATTAACTCAATTTTAGCCATTCTGACTGGTGTGAGTTGCTATCTCATTTAGTTTTGATTCGTATTTCCCTGATGATGAGTGATGTTGAGCATCTTTTCATGTGTCTTTTAGCTATCTGGATGTCTTCTTTAGAAAAATGTCTGTTCATGTCTTCTGCCCTTTTCTTAACTGGAGTATTTGTTTTTGGGTGTTGAGTTTAGTAAGTTCCTTGTAAATTTTAGATACTAACCCTTTATCACATATGTCATTTGACCCTTTATCACATATGTCATTTGCAAATATCTTCTGCCATTCCATAGGTTGCCTTTAAGTTTTTGTGATTATTTCCTTCACTCTGCAGAAGCTTTTTATCTTGATGAAGTCCCAATAGTTTATTTTTACTTTTGTTTCCCTTGCCTCAGGAGACATATCTAGTAAGAAGTTGCTGCAGTTGATGTGAAAGAGGATACTTCTGTGTTCTCCTCTAGGATTTTGGTGGATTCCTTCCTCACATTTAGGTCTTTCATCCATTTTGAATTTATTTTTGTATATGGTGTAAGAAAGTGGTCCAGTTTCATTCTTTTGCATGTTGCTGTCCAGTTTTCCCAACAGCATTTGTTGAAGAGACAGTCTTTTTCCCATTAGAGATTCTTTGTCGAAGATTAGTTGGCCATATAGTTGTGGGTTCATTTCTAGGTCTTCTGTTCCGTTCCATCAATCTGTGTCTCTTTTTATGCCAGTACCATATTGTCTTGATCACCAAACTTTGTGATATAACTCGAAGCCTAGAATTGTGATGCTTCTAGCTTTACTTTTCTTTTTCAAGATTGCTTTGGCTATTCGGGGTCTTTTGTGGTTCCATACAAATTTTAGGATTGTTTGTTCTAGCTCTGTGAAAAATGCTTGTGTTATTTTGATAGAGATTGCATTAAATGTGTAAATTGCTTTTAGTACAGACATTTTAACAATATTCGTTCTTCCAATCCATGAGCCCGGAATGTTTTTTCCATTTTTGTGCCTTCTTCAATTTCTTATATTTTTTAGTTTAAAGGCCTTTCATCTCTTTGGTTAAATTTATTCTTAGGCTTTTTATTCTTTTGAGTGCAGTTGTAAGGGGGATTGTTTCTTGATTTCTTTTTCTGATAATTCATTGTTAGTGTATAGAAATCTAACAGATTTTTTTGCATAATAATGTCATATCCTGAAGCTTTACTGAATTATCTTATTCTAATCATTTTTTGGGTGCAGTATTAGGGTTTCTATTTTTGTATGTCATCTGCAAATAGTATAGTTCTGCTTCTTCCTTTTCAGTTTGGGTACATTTTCTTACCTAATTGTTGTGGCTAAGGCTTTTAATACTACTTGAAATAAAACCAGTACGTGCTGATATCCTTGTCTTATTCTTGATCTTAGATAAAAAGCTTTGAGCTTCTATTGAGTATGATATTTGCCATGGGTGTGACATATATGACCTTTATTGTGTTGAGATACACTCCCTCTATACCCACTTTGTTGAGGGCTTTTATCATAAGTGGAGATTGTATTTTGTCAAATGCTTTTTGTGCATGTATTGAGATGATTGTGTGATTTTTCTTTCATTTTTTAATGGGTATAATGTTGATTAATTTGTGTTTGTTGAACCATTCTTGTATCCCTGGAATAAAGCCCCACTTTGATCATGGTGTATGATCTTTTTAATGTATTACTGAATTCAGTTTGCTAATCTTTTGTTCAAGATTTTTGCATCTCTATCAATACTGGATTATAATTTTTATTTTTTGTAGTGTCCTTTTCTGATTTTGGTGTCAAGATAATGCTGGCCTTGTAAAATGAGTTTGAAAGCATTTCTTTCTGTTCAGCTTTTTGGAGAAGTTTGAGAAGGATAGCTATTAAAGAGTTTTTGAATGTTTGATAGAATTCACCAGTGAAGCCATGGGATCTTTTTCTTTGGGGGATGTTTTTGATTACTGATTCAGTCTCCTTACTTGTGATCACTTTATTTATGTTTTCTGTTTCTTCCTGATTCAGTCAAGATAGTATATATCTAGGAATTTATCTTTTTTTTTCCTAGGTTGTCCAATTTGTTGGCATGTAATTGTTCATAGTAATCTCATGATCCTCTGTAGTTCTGTGGTATAAGTTGTAACTTCTCCTCTTCATTTCTGATTTATTTGAGCCCACTCTCTTTTTTTCCTGGGGGAATCTAGCTAAAGTTTTATCATTTTTGTTTACTTTTTTCAAAGAACCAGCTCTTAGTTTCATTGATCTTTCCTTTTGTCTTTTTAGTCTTTATTTCATTTATTTCATTCTGTTATTTATTGAATCCTTCCTTATACTACCATTGGGCTTGGTTTGTTCTTTTTCTAGTTCCTTTACCAGTGTAAATTTAGATTGTTTGAGATTTTTCTTGTTTCCTCAAGTAGGCTTGTATTGCTATGAATATCTCTCTTAGAACTGCTCTTGCTGCAGTAGGTTTTGGTATTTCCTTTTTTTGTTTTCATTTTTCTCAATTTTTTTTTACTTCTTTTTATTTCTTTGATGACCCAGCAGTTGTTCAGTAGTATTTTGCTTAATCTCCATGTATTTGTAATGTTTTTCAATTTCCTTCTTGTAATTGATTTCTAGTTTCACATCATTGTGGTAGGAAAAGATGCTTTATATGATTTCAGTCTTCTTGAATTTATTGAGACTTATCTTATGGCCTAACATGTGGAGTATCCTGGAGAATGTTCCATGTGCACTTGAGAAGAATGCGTATTTGCTGCTTTTGGATGGAGAGTTCTATATGTCTCTATTAAGTCCATCTGATCTAATATGTTATTTAAGACTAGTGCTTCCTTATGATTCTCTGTCTAGATAATTTATCTTTTGATGTAAGTAGGGTGTTAAAAGTCCCCTACTATTATTATATTGGTGTCAATTTTCCCCTTTAGGTCTGCTAATAATAGCTGTATTATTTTGGTGCTCCTGTGTTGGGTGCTTATACATTTATAAATGTTATATCTTCCTGCTGCATTATCATTATGTAATCCCCTTCTTTGTCTTTTGTTACAGTCTTTGTTTTAAAATCTGTTTTGTCTGATGTGAGTATAACTATACTATTTGCATTTACATGGAATAGCTTTTTACATCCCTTCATTTTCAGTCAGTGTATGTCTTTACTTCCAAAGTGAGTCTCTTGTAGAAAGTATGTAGATGAGTCTTGTGGGGTTTTTTTTTTTTGTCCTTTCAATCACTCTACATCTTTTGATTGGAGCAGTTAGTCCATTTTCATTTAAAGTAATTCTGGATGGGTATATACTTCTTGCCATTTTGTTCTTTGTTTTCTGGCTGTTTTTGTAGTTTCTCTCTGTTGCTTCTCTCTTGTGGTATGTTGTCTTTCTCTAGTGTTATGTTTAGATTACTTTTATATTATCTTTTGTGTATTACTATAAGTTTTTGCTTTGTGGTTACCGTGGTTCACATATAACATTCTAAGTATAGAACTGTCTATTTAGGTTGATAGCAACTTAAATTTGAATACATTCCCAAACTATATTTTTACAACTTCTCCCTAAGTTTTATGTTACTATTTTTTATTTACTTATTTTTAAGTTATTTATTTATTTATTTATTTATTTATTTATTTATTTATTTGACAGAGCTAGAGAGCCAGAGAGCACAAGCCAGGGTAATGGCAGAGGGCAAGGGAGAAACAGGCTCCCCGCTGAGCAGGGAACCCAATGCGGGGCTCGATCCTAGGCCCCTGGGATCATGACCTGAGCTGAAGGTAGACGCTTAACCAACTAAGCCACCCAGGCGCCTCAAGTTTTATGTTTTTAAAGTCACATTTTACCTCTTTTAATTGTATGTGTGCCTTAACCAATTATTTTAGTTTAATTTTGTTACTTTTGTTTTTTACCCTTCACAGTAGATTCACAAGTAACTTATCTACTATCTTTACTCTATAGTTATATTTTCTGGTGAGATTTTTACTTTCATATATTTTCTTGTTATTATTTAGTGGCATTTCTTTTCTCTTTAAAAAATTCCCGCTAACATTTCTTATAATGCCAGTTTATTGGTGATGAACACCTTAAGCTTTTGCTTATCTGAAAGATTCTTTCTCTCTCCTTCAATTCTGAATGATAATCTTGTCAGGTAGGGATATCTTAGTTTTAATTTCTTCTTTTAGGACTTTGAATATATGTCATGCAACTTTCTTCTGACCTTAAAGTTTTGCCTGAGAAATCTGAAAGCTTTATTGGGTTTCCCCTGTATTTAATAAGTTGCTTTTTCTCTTGCTGCCTTTCAGATTCTCTCTTTATCTTTAACTTTTATATTTTAATTAGAATATGTCTTGATGTGGATCTCTTTGGGTCCATTTTTTTTTTTTTTTAACTCTCTGGGCTTCCTGGATGTCTATTTCTTTCCCCATGTTGGAGAAGTTTCAGCAACTATTTCTTTTCTGTCCCTTTCTCTCTCTCTCTCTCTCTCTCCTTCACAAATGTTATCCCACTTAATGTTGTTCTGTCGGTCTCTTAAGTTGTCTTCATTTAAAAAAGTTCCTTTTTCTATTTGCTGCTCTGTCTGGGTGAGTGCTAATGCTTTGTTCTCCAGCTCACTGATCCATTCATTCTTCATTTCAGTAGTCAACTGTTGAACTCCTCTAGTGTATTTTCAATTCAGTTACTGTATTTAGTTCTGTGTCTTCTGTTTGATACTTTCTTATATTTTCTGTGTCTTTGTTAAAGTTTTCACTGTGTCCTTCCATTCTTCTCCTGAGAGTTCAGTGAGCACCTTTATGGCCATTATTTTGATTTATTTATCAGATAACTTATCTCTATAATATTAAGGCCTTTTTTGAGGTTTTGTCTTGTTTTCACAACTGGAAAATGTCTGTTTCTTCATTTTGCTTAACTCTCTGTTTGCTTCTATGTATTAGGCAAAACAGCTACCTCCTCTCAGTCTTGAAGGAGTTGTCTTATGTAGGTGATGAACCTTTTCAGTTACACTTGCACTTGTTCTTGGTTATCTTTTGAACATCTGTGATTGTCTAAATTTGCTGATTTACTTTTTATATGTCCTTGTTTTTGAGGATCTTTCAAGACTTCTCAGTGTTCCAAGAGAAGGAATCTCATTTAGCATCTACTTTCAGGCTGAGCAGAAGACCCTCGGGCAGCAGCTTTATGGTTCAGTGTTTTGTCTATTTTGGTAATTTTACATTTGCACTTGAAAAAGTCTGTACTTTCTGCAGTGTTCGATTTAGTGTTGTATATAAATAACTATGAGGGAGATTTATCTATTTCTCCTTCTAATTCTGTCAAATTCTTCCTTATATTTTTTGTAAATATGTTACTATTTATAAATATTTTTATATCTGCTTATTGAATTGATTCTTTTATCAATACAAAATATTCTTCACCTAACATTTCTTGCCTTATAGTCTACTTGGTTTGATATAATATTGCTACAACCACTTTACTTTGGTTGATGTTTGCATAACATTTATTTTTCTATCATATACTTTTGTCCTTTCTTGTTATATTTAAAATATAAATGTCTCTTATAAGCATCTTCATACTTTTTCTGAAACACTTGTTTTTCACTTACAGCATGTAGGCCTTTTACATTTATTATAATTATTAGTATAGTCTTTATTGTTTGTTTCCTCTTTGGCTCATTAGTTTCTGTCTCCTCTCCTTTTTTGTTGTCCTTTAGATTAATAGAGTAGCTTGTATTATTTAGTTTTTTCCTTTTATGGATTTGTTGTATATAGTTTGAGTGGGGTTTGTTGTGGGAGCTTTTTGGATTTTTTGCTGGGGTTTTTTTTTTGTTTTTTTGTTTTTTGGGGGTTTTTTGGTGATTTATCCCAGGGTGCTTATAACTATGCACCTGTTACCTTTTTAATACTAATCATTACTTTTGCCATTTCCCATAGTAACTTGGGGAGATTTTTTTTATTGTTATGTTAATCACCATATATTACATCATTAGTTTTTGATGCAGTGTTCCATGATTCATTGTTTGTTCATAACACCCAGTGCTCCATGCAGAACGTGCCCTCCTCAATACCCATCACCAGGCTAACCCATCCCCCCACCCCCCTACCCTCTAAACCCTCAGTTTGTTTTTCAGAGTCCATCATCTCTCATGGTTCGTCTCCCCCTCTGACATACTCCCCTTTTCTTCCTCTCCTGTTATCTTCTTCTTTTCCTTTTTTCTTAAAATATGTTGCATTATTTGTTTCAGAAGTACAGATCTGTGATTCAACAGTCTTACACAATTCACAGCGCTCACCGTAGCACATACCCTACTTGGGGAGATTTTTAAACATTTCTTTTGACTATTGCTTCTTCCCATTCTGTCTTCTCTTTTGGAGGTTTAATTATACAGATATTAGACCTTTTGAAAGTATGTTCCACATATATGGTTTGCCCTGTTTGTTCATTCTTCCTACTTTCTCTACATCAGTTTATACCTTTTTTGCTTTTTTGTCTTTAATATTCTTGCATTCTACAGCATTTTTTCTTTTGACCTATGTTTACATTCTTTAATCCTGAGAAACCTATTTAGATCTGAGTTCTAGTATATTGTGTGTGTCCATTTAATTTTTTTCTAGATTCTAATTTTCTGTTGAAATTCTCCATCATTTCATCTATTAAAAAAAAATTTTCTTCTATTTTCTTGAATGTATTAATTATGGTTTACTTTAAAGTTCTTGGCTGCAAACTCCCCATGCATCTGTTATGGGGTTTTTCATCTGTGTGTTCGTTTTTGTTTTTGTTTTTGTTTTTTCATCTTAATATTGGGTTCTATTTTCTTGCATGCCAAATAATTTTTATAAATTTATTTTATATGTTAAAGAACCATATTGTTTGTAAATGATTTATCACTCATCATAGAATGTCTCCCTTTCTACTGATAGGCAGAACGTATGAGAAACTGATTACTCCAGTCCAGTCAGGAACTGATCTGGTTTAGAGCTGGATTGAGAATAGTGGGTTTACATCCCTTTATTCCTGAATGACAATAGGAGATTTAGCTCTGATAGTAATAGGGTCCAGCCTAGCTCTCTTACCTGCAGCCTAACCAATATAAGCCTCAAAAATTGGCAAATATCTTGAAGGGGAAACTAGCATTGTTCTATGGTCAGGCTTACTTCCCTAGCAGGCCTTTGTTTTTTAAGCACTATGAAGAATGCAAAAGATTTTATTCTGTCTTTAATCTTGTTGTCTCATTTTACAGCCTGTGTACAGCACCACAATCTAGTTGTTCTAAGGAGAAAAACAGCCATGTGTTTGTATTCAGATTTCTAATTTCTAAATGCCTAAAAGCATTCTGGTTTATTTTCCTCCCAGTAGAGACTCTCCTCATGGAAAAATTGATGGTCAGCCCTTTGACGCAAATCAGCAAATATCCCCAGTAAAGATGGGTTGCTGGGTAGATGTGAAAAGCTAGAGAATGTTAGTTTAACTCAGAAATGTTTTCCCATTTCTGGAATATTACTTTGTATAATTTATTGCTTCTGTAGTTCTCCTATGTCTTTAAAAGTAAGATATTTGTAATTATCTGATTTTGTTTACTTGTTACTGTATGGTATTGACCTGCTGTGACCTACTGCATTCTGCCCAAAAGCAGAAATCCTTTTATATTTTTTTAACTAATTATTGCCAGGATATAGAAAAGCTGTTTGGTTTGTGTATAAATCCTTTATTAATGAAACACTTTTATTATATCTAGTAGTATATTAGTTGATTAAGCTTTATTAAAGTGAAATTATAAAGTAAAATCATTTTGCTAAAATTCTGGTTTGTTTGTTTAATGTTTGATCTTTCAGGCACTGTTGTAAGTGCTTTACAAATGCTAACTTGTTTTAATTTTCATAAAAAATATGAGGTAGGTATTATTATTGTCCCTGTTCATAAGTGAGAAAAATGAGGCAAACAGAGTTTAAGTGATATGCCCAAAATCACACAGCAGCTAGTGGTGGAACCAGATTCATACTCAGAATCTGGATTCTTTTATGATCATAAGAGTTGTATTAGCATAGATATAAAGTATTATTCACCTAGTCTTTCTACATGAATAATGCACACCCACTTAGAAACAGATTACTTCAATGTGTTACTTTCTGATACCCCCTTCTCTCTTTTTTTCCCCAAGTTATTTAAATTCCAGTTGGTTAACATACAGTGTAATATTCATTTTAGGTATAGAATTTAGTGATTCAACACTTATATACAGTACCTGGTGCTCATTACAAGTGCCCTCCTTAATTGCCATCACCTATTTAACCCATCCCCCCACCCACCTCCCCTCTGATAACCATCAGTTTGTTCTCTATAGTTAAGATCTGTTTCTTGGTTTTCTCTCTTTTTTTCCCCACACTGTGTTCATTTGTTTCTTAAAATCCACATATGAGCGAAATCATATGGTATTTGTCTCTGACTGACTTATTTCACTTAACATACTACTCTATCCATGTTGTGTCAAATGGCTGGGTAATATTCCACTCTCACACACACACACACACACACACACACACATACATAGATACATATATATGGGTGTGTGTGTGTGTATACATATACACACACATGCACACACACCACATCTTCTTTATCCAAGTCACTGGGTATTTGGGCTCTCTCCATAATTTGGTTGTTGTTGATAATGCTGCTATAAACATCGGGGTGCATGTATCCCTTTGATTTAGTATTTTTGTATCCTTTGGGTAAATACACCTAGGAGTGAAATTGCCGGATCATGGGGTAGTTTTATTTTTAACTTTTTGAGGAACCTCCATACTGTTTTCCAGAGTGGCTGCACCAGTTTATTCCAACCAACAGCATAAGAGGGTTCCCGTTTCTCCCCATCCTCGCCAACCCCTATTATTTCCTGTGTTAATTTAACCATTCTGACAGGTGTGAGGTGATATCTCAGTGTAGTTTTGATTTGTATTTCCCTGATGATGAGTGATGTTGAGCATCTTTTCATGTGTCTGTTGGCCATCTGTGATACTCCCCTCTTTTAATTGGAATGCTGTTCCTAAATTTCCTTAAATCTCTCATTCACCCATTTATTTATTTAATAATAATAATAATGTATTTAACATTTGTTCTTTTTGTGTATTTAAACTCTTTTGTTATGTCATCCAGTTTCATAGCTTTTGTTTGTGTTCTATTTCATAAGTTAAACTTTTTTTGAAGTATAATGTTCTATATGAGTTGCAAATTAAGAAAAGTATACAAATTATAGGTATGAAGATAAATTATCACAGAGTGTAGTTATTGTTTTGTTCAAGTACATTTGGATTGTTTCCAGTTTGGGGCTAATATGAATAATGCTGCAATATATGATATTGAACATCTATTTTGGTGCATACATGTATGCATAGACCTTAGATATTCACCTAACAGGCTAGATATGACCTAGAAATACTATTCATAGTGTATGGAAATGAATAATTTTACTAGATTCTGAAGTTTTCCCAAGTATATGTATACATTTATAGTCTCATCATCATTTTATGAGAACTCCAATTTGCTTCACATTCTCACTAACATTTAGTACTGTCAGGCTTTTTTCATTTTAACTATTTCAAAATGGTGATACCAAAATTTGTTTTTAATTTCTCTTTTCCCAATAACTAATGATATTGAGCATCTTTTTACATGTTTATTGACCATTTGGGTATCCTCTCTTGTGAAGCGACTGTACATGTCTTTCACTTTTAAAGGATTAGGTTAACTATATTTTTCTTATTTATTAATAGGTGTTCTCTAAATGTTCTGAATATGTGTTCTTTGTTTGATATCTATATTGCACATTTATTCTCCCATTCTGTTGCTTCCTTGCTTACTTTCTTAAAAGTGTCTCTGATGAATAGAAATAACTTAATTTTAAAATAGGTCATCTTTTCTATCTTTTCAGTTATGTTTAGTAAATAAATATTTGTTGATTAAATGAATGACCCTGAAGATGTTCATTGTCTAGTAGAAGAGACAATTTTATTTTATTATAAAATGTAATTTCTGGGGCGCCTGGGTGGCTCAGTTGGTTAAGCGACTGCCTTCGGCTCAGGTCATGATCCTGGAGTCCCGGGATCGAGTCCCGCATCGGGCTCCCTGCTCACCAGGGAGTCTGCTTCTCCCTCTGACCCTCCCCCCATCTCATGTGCTTTCTCTCTCATTCTCTCTGTCTCTCAAATAAATAAATAAAATCTTTAAAAAAAATAAATAAATAAAATGTAATTTCTGTATTAAATATATGTATAAATTTTTTTTTTAGAGTACAGAGGAGACAGTGACTAACTCTGGCTAGAGGGTCAAGGAATTCTTCATGGAGAATATGATGGAAAGGACTTCTAAAGAAAAGAAATGTGAAAAATGACACTAAACATTAATAAACAATGTTTTTAGAGAAGTACAAGTTGGCTGAAGTCGGGGGGTTATTAATAACTGCAGGAGATGAGGCTGGAAAATTAGGTTGGAGTCACATTGTAAATACTTTTAATGTCTTAGGGAGGGAAGCTTCTAAAAATTTTGAAGCAAAGACATTTCCAGATTTATTTCGGAGGATTTATTTTCCTTATCAAAATGAGTTTGAGGGAAGTATAGAGTCAGAGGTCGAATACTTAGGATACTGTATGCCAATCTGGATGAGCAATGATAAAGACAAGGTTCATGTCAGTGGCAACAGTAATGAAAAGTATGGAAGGTATATCACAATAGTTAATAAAACAGGCTCTACACCTTAATTGGATTGTGACCTTGTGTGTATTTTAACCATTCTGTGTTTTCCTAAAAATACAGATAACAAAAGCCTACCTTTGTTGAATTACAAGACCTACTTTGCTATGAGAAGTAAATGTAAAGTACTTAGCACAGTACCTAGTACATAGTAAACACAATGACAGCTATATGATATGTTCCAAGTAGACTTGAGTAATGAGGAATAGAAATGGAGATTAATTCAGGTTTTTAGCTTAGACAACTTCATGGAAGATAATGCCAGTCTCTGAGCTAAGGAATTCAAAGGAAGAATCCTATTTGGGGGGATTGATGAATGTTGATGGTCTTTAAAGCATACAAGTAAGATCCTGCTCTAAAAATGTATTCATTCTCCCAACCAAACAATTTAGTGCCTTTGTCTGATTTATTCACTTTTGGTGATTTTCATCTTTCTCTTTTTTTTTTTTCTGGTACTATTCACTTCATAGACAGTTCCTTTTTCTATGCTATCTTCTCACAGTAAGAGAATCCAAGAGGAATGACAGGAAAAAATACATATATTTTAAGTATAATAAATATTGAATTTATACAGGTCTTCTCTCTACTATATTTCTGATCATTTAGTTTCCCCCCCCACTTCTTTTTTTACCCAGAACTTACCATTACTCATTGTATATTGTGGAATAGGTAATTTTCCTGTGGACATCAGAACCATTTGATTTCTAGTTCTTGACTCTCTTTGAAAAGATACCTGTATTTTTTGCTGCCTGTAAATCAATGTTCTATATTTCTCTTACTAATTACTACATAATATTTATACCAGAAGTACTAGCTAAAATTTTGCCAGGAAACTATACTTTCTTTAACTCACTAAAATCAATTTCCTTTGCTATTTTTACTATTAGACATTTAAATTATATTGTAACATCTTAAAGATTCTTTTTATCACTCAGATCATAATGGAAAACAAAACCACAGTGATAGTTATTACTGTGTAAGACTTACTATAAATCGGACCTTTTATATTCCAGAGTGCTAAATATCAGTGAATAAAACTGTTCTAGATAGTTTTTGTTAAGGAAATTTTTAAGTAGAATTAAAGTAATTATATAATATATGTTATCCATGCTTAATTATTTGTCTAGCTATACTCAGCCTGGAATAAAATGTTCAAAGGAAAACCCATATCATATACAAAATTTTGTCAGAGGTTTATCACTGACATTTGAGAGAAGGTGATATAATTGTGACAGAAATTCTGTTTCCTGCCCATTATATAATTTCAATATGAAGATGTATTTTTACATCATATTCTCACATTAGTATATACGAAACTTGTAATAAATAATGTGGTTTGACCAAATATCTTTGCTTCCTTAAGAACTTTCATAATGTGTGTGGATGTACACATGTGTGCATATAAACAGGCACCTGTTTTTTTAAGTTTTTATTCTGTACCCAGAATTATAGTAGATGCTTTTCATGTTCTCATTTACTTTATACATTCTAACAGTGACCCAAGTTTCAAAGAGCTTTAGTAACTTGCCTGTGGAACCAAAGCTAGTTAGTCGACTGGAACTGAAAGAACAGACACCCAGATCTGTCTAACACCCTTTCCATTACCTCTTACTCTACCCCAGTGCCTCACAGAAAATTTATAAAAGTGAATGTTGTTGGTTATTAAAAAAAAAAAAAACTAAAAGCATAAATATTTATCATTAGGGTTTTCAAATTAAAATATACAGACTATTGGTTGACCTAAAAATCATTATAGTGAGCTTACTCATGACATATTGTCAAAATGAAAAAACAAGTTAAAAATATCCAATTGTGTATGTGCATCTCTGTGTATCCATGTGTATTTATTTATGTATAGAAATTTGTGTGGAAGGATGATTAACATAAATTTAAAATGGGTTATTTTTGCTAAATTTTTAGTGATTTTCAATTCTTTATACCTGCTATGTTGATTGAATTATATTTGTCTTTTTAATAAGTATGTTTTTTAGAATCATAAAAAAAATCACAGACTATTCTCTTTTGGGGCCAAAAAATTAGAATAAAAAATAGAAATTAAAATACAAAGCATTTTTTCACCATCATTTCTAGAACCTACTTTAAAATTATGAAACATGATATATTCAATCAAATTTCTTTCACATAGTCATTTATTTTGTTTTTATATTGCCTGTTCTATAGCAATGAGTAGAATGCTTGAAATGCCAAACTCATAGAGGTGGTACTAAATTTTATTGATAAATAAAATAATAAGTGTTTAACTTGCTTTACAGGGAAGTTCTATTCCAGTATTGCTCAGTATCAGAAGCTCCTATCTGTTATCATAAATAGTTATAAACTCTAGATTAAACAAAAACATAACCATCTGAAAGCACTGGATAGTAACCAAAAGCAGGAAGATTCTATCATTTGGAAGAAGGCTCTAGTTGAGTATCACATTTTTATAACTTTTAACCTGAGAGTAGGTCCCAGTCTGGACTACCTGGCAGCTAAAACCTACAAGCTTACTGGCTAGAAGAACTGAGTCTGGGACAACCACAACTGCTTTAAAGTTCGGGGAGGGGGTGGATAACCTGTAAAGGAGATAGCCAAAGAGAGGAGCCTCAAATTCTGTAAATAAGCATAGGTTTCTGGCTGACTTCTGAACCATGAATGTGCTGGGTAAACTACAGGCAGCACAATTAGGACTAAAGGAATTTAATTGAATTTTGAATTGCCATCCACTGCAGAACAGATGGAGTTTGCAATTCAGTCTACCCAAGTCATCTACTTACTAGAATAAAAACAAATCAACATTCTTCAAAACAGTATAACAAAACCTAGTGTCTCTTCAATATATCATTCACCGTGTCCAGAATATAGCCCGGAATTATTTAACATATTAAAAAACAAGAAAATGTGACCCATTCTCAAGGAAAAAGATAATCAACTGTCACTAACCCAAAGATGACCCAGCTATTTGATTTAACAAAGGTTTTTTTTTTTTTTAATAAACAAAGATTTTTAAAGCAGTTCTATAACCAGGCTCAAGGAATAAAGGAAAATAGGCTTGTAATGAATGATGAGATATAAAATTCTAGCAGAAAAAAATAGAAAATATTAAAAAGAACCAAATGAAAATTGTAGAACTGAAAAATATAATTGCTGAAAAGTGTTTTGAAAGTATCTTTTTGTCTCTAAATAAAACAGGTTTGGGGGGAAGGGAAAAGATGGCAGAGGAGTAGGGGACCCTATTCCAACTGGTCCCCTGGATTCAGCGGGATATCTACCAGACCACTCTGAACACCCATGAAATAAGCCTGAGATTTAAGAAGATAGATCTGGATCTCTACAAACAGAAAATTGCAGGCTCTTGGTTTTGAGGTATGAAGCAGGGAGCCATGATTCTGTGGTCAGATATCAGAAGATAAACGGAAGGGGGAGGGAGCTTTCGGGATCCTGCACCACTAGTGTGCAAAAGGCTACCCCACTGGGGACAGGGCACAGACTCGCAGACCAGTAGTGGTGAGTAAAGGACTTCAGGGCAGCCCCGCTGGACTGAAAACTGGAGCCACACAGGCACACGTGCAAACTGGGGGCGGCTGGCGGTTGAAGAAGAACAAAGGGCAGAGATGTGCCTGGACTTTGAGGCGAGGACTGGGAGCGGTGCTGAGGGGCAAACAACCCAGGAGGCTGCAGTTTTTAGCAGCACAGACAGAAACGGAGATAGTGTGGCCTGGAGAGCTCACTGAAGAACAGACTGCTATCTCTCTGTTCTGAGGCAGAGGGTTGGAAACCATGTCTTCTGCTCTGACTCTCGGAAGAAGCCACCAGGGAAAGCCACCAGAGAACAAAAGCCCCAAAAAACTGTTTTTCACTGAGTCCATCCCCCCTCCACAGGGGGCAAGGCAGCTCTGCCCAAACACAGTTCCATGAGTAACAGCGTGGCAGGCCCCTCCCCCAGAAGACAGGCTGGAAGGACAAGAGTCCTACAACCCTAAGGTCCCTAAAAAACAGGTGCATCTTGCTTGGGTTATGGTCAATAATTTGGACTCTGTACATTCCCTCAACCACTCCTCAACAGAATGACTAGGAGGAGAAACCCCCAAAATAAGAAAGACTCAGAGACTGTGACTTCTGCCACAGATTTACAAATGGATACAGATATAACCAAGATGTTGGAAATAGACTTCAGGGTAACAGTTATGAAGACAAGACGATAGCTAGAATGGAGAAGTCGATTAATGGCAACATAGAGTCTCCAAGGGCAGAAATGACAAGTGAACTGGCAGAACTTAAAAATGCTGTCAATGAGATCCACTCTAATCTAGATATTCTAACAGGTGGGGTAAATGAGGCAGAAGAATGAATTAGTGAACTAGAAGACCAATTGATAGAAAAGAAGGAAAGAGAGGAGGCCTGGGAGAAACGGCCCAAAATCCATGAAAACAGAATTGGAGGAAAAAGTGATGCCATGAAACGATCCAATATCAGAATTATTGGGATCCCTGAGAGGGTGGAGAGAGAGTACTAGAAGATACATTTGAGCAAATTGTAACTGAGAACGTCCCTAATCTGGTGAATGAAACAAACATTCATGTCCTAGAGGCGGAAAGGACCCCTCCCAAGATCAAGGAAAACAGACCAATGCCCCGGCATGTAATAGTAAAATTCGCAAATCTTAGAAATAAGGAAACCATCTTAAGGGCAGTTAGGGGGAAGAGATTCCTTACCTACAGAGGGAGGAACATCAGAATAATGTCAGACCTATCCAGAGAGACCTAGCAAGCTAGAAAGGGCTGGCAAGACATATTCAGGGTACTAAATGAGAAGAACATGCAGCCAAGAATACTTTACCCAGCAAGGCTGTCATTTAGAATGGATGGAGAATTGCAGAGCTTCCAAGACCGGCAGAAACTGTGAAAGAATATGTGACCACTAAGCCGGACCTGGAAGAAATATTAAGGGGGGATCTATAAAAGGAGAAAGACCCCAAGAGTGATATAGAACAGAAATTTACAGAGACAGTCTACAGAAACAAGGACTTCACAGACAACATGATGACAATAAAGTCATCTTTCAATAATCACTCTCAATTGAATGGCCTAAATGCTCCCATAAAATGGCACAGGGTTGCAGATTGGATAAAAAGACAGGACCCATCCATATGCTGTCTAAAAGAGACTAATTTTGAACCAGATATATCCAGACTGAAAGTGAAGGGATGGCGATCCATCTTCCATGCCAACAGACCTCAAAAGAAAGCTTGGGTAGCAATTCTTATATCAGACAAATTATATTTTAAGCTAAAGACTGTAGTTAGAGACACAGAAGTACACTATATCATTCTTAAAGGGTCTATCCAACAAGAAGATCTAACATGTAAATATCTACGCCCCCAACATGGGAGCAACCAACTCATAAGCCAACTGTTAACCAAAATAAAGAGTCATATTGACAATAATACATTAGTTGTAGGAGGCCTCAATACTCCACTCTCAGCAATGGACAGATCATCTAAGCAGAAAATCAAGAAACAAGAGTTTTGAATGATACACTGGACCAGATGGACCTCATAGATACATACAGAACATTCCACCCTAAAAACAGAATACTCATTCTTCTCGAGCGCACATGGAACTTTCTCTAGAATAGACCACATTCTGGGTCACAAATCAGGTCTCAACTGATACCAAAATATTGGGATTATTCCCTGCATATGCTCAGACCATAATGCTTTAAAACTGGAACTCAATCACAAGAAAAAATTTGGCAGAAATTCAAACACTTGGAAGCTAAAGACCACTCTGCTCAAGAATATTTGGGTAAACCAGGAAATCAAAGAAGAACTTAAACAATTCATGGAAATCAATGAGAACAAAAACACATTGGTCCAAAACCTATGGGATACTGCAAAGGCGGTCCTAAGGGGGTAATACATAGCCATCCAAGCCTCACTCAAAAAAATAGAAAAATCCTGAATTCACCAACTAACTCTACACCTTAAAGAACTGGAGAAAAAGCAACAAACGATGCCTAAGCCACACATTAGAAGAGAAATAATTATGATTAGAGCAGAGATCAATGAATTAGAAACCAGAAACACAGTAGATCAGATCAATGAAACTAGAAGCTGGTTCATTGAAAGAATTAATGAGATCGTTAAACCACTGGCCAGGCTTATCCAAAAGAAAAGAGAAAGGACCCAAATTAATAAAATTATGAATGAAAGGGGAGAGATCATAACTAGTACCAAGGAAATAGAAACAATTATTAGATATTATTATCAACATCTGTATACAATAAATTATGCAACCTGGAAGAAATGGATGCCTTCCTGGGAAAATATAAATTGCCAAGACTGAAACAGGAAGAAATTGACAATCTGAAAAGGCCAATAACCAGTAAGAAGATTGAAGCAGTAATTAAAAACCTCCCAAAAAACAAGAGTCCAGGGCCTGATGGATTCCCTGGGGAATTTATCAAATATTCAAAGAAGAAATAATGCCTATTCACGTGAAGCTGTTTCAAAAAATAGAAACAGAAGGAAAGCTTCCAGACTCATTCTTTGAGGCCAGCATTTCCTTAATCCCCAAACCAGGCAAAGACCCCATCAAAAAGAATTTCAGATCGATATCCCTGATGAATATGGATTCCAAAATTCTCAACACAATCCTAGCTACTAGGATCCAACAATACAATGAAAAGAAAGGCCATATGCACCCCAATGTTCATAGCAGCAACAAAGCATATCCCTGGGATGAAAGGTAGAATAAGAGGAGAGAGAAGAACCATATGGTCCTCTCGATGCAGAAAAAGCATTTGACAAAATACAGCATCCTTTCCTGATTAAAACTCTTCAGAGTATAGGAATAGAGGGAACATTCCTCAGTTTCATAAAATCCATCAATGAAAAACCCACAGTGAATATCATCCTCAATGGGGGAAAGCTGAGAGCCTTTACCTTAAGATCAGGAACACGACAAGGATGTCCACTCTCGCCACTGTTGTTCAGCATAACACTAGAAGTCCTAGCAGCAGCAATCAGACAACAAAAAGAAATAAAGGGTATTCAAATTGGCAAAGAAGAAGTCAAACTCTTTGCAGATGAGATGATACTTTATGTGGAAAACCCAAAAGACTCCAGCCCCAAATTACTAGAACTCATACAGCAATTCAGTAATGTGGCAGGACACAAAATCAATGCACAGAAATCAGTTGATTTCTTATACACTAACAATGCAACTGTAGAAAGAAATATTAGAGAAACGATTCCATTTACAGTAGCACCAAAAACCATAAGATGCCTCGGAATAAAACTAACCAAAGAGGTAAAGGAACTATACTCTAGGAACTACAGAACACTCATGAAAGAAATTGAAGAAGACACAAAAATATGGAAAAACATTCCATGCTCCTGGATCAGAAGAATAAACATTTTTCAAATGTCTATGCTGCCCAGAGCTATCTATACCTTCAATGCCATCCCGATAAAATTCCAATGACATTTTTCAAAGTGCTGGGACAAACAATCCTAAAATTTGTATGGAATCAGAAAAGACCCCTAATTGCCAAGGAAATGTTGAAAAAGAAAAACAAAGCTGGGGGCATCACGTTGCCTGATTGCAAGCTTTATTACAAAGCCATGATCACCAAGACAGCATGGTGCTGGCACAAAAACAGACATATAGACCAATGGAACAGAATAGAGGCCCAGATATGGACCCTCAACTCTATGGTCAAATAATCTTCAACAAAGGGAAAAAATATGCAATGGAAAAAGGAAAGTCTCTTCAATAAATGGTGCCGGGTAAATTGTACAACTATATATAAAAGAATGAAACTTGACCATTCTCTAACACCCTACGCAAAGATAAACTCATAGTAGATGAAAGACCTCATTGTGAGGCAGGAATCCATCAAAATCCTAGAGGAGAACATAGGCAGTGACCTCTTCGACATCGGCCACAGCAACTTCTTTCAAGATAC
This sequence comes from Callorhinus ursinus, assembly GCF_003265705.2. Lineage (NCBI taxonomy): Eukaryota > Metazoa > Chordata > Mammalia > Carnivora > Otariidae > Callorhinus > Callorhinus ursinus. Next base: position 39,794,261 of record NW_027397070.1, read on the forward strand.
ATCTCCAAAGGCTAGTGAAGTAAAATCAAAAATGAATTTTTGGGACTTCCTCAAGATAAAAAGCTTCTGCACAGCAAAAAGGAAACAGTCAACAAAACAAAGAGGCAATCCACAGAATGGGAGAAGATATTTGCAAATGACACTACAGTAAAGGGCTGGTATCTAAGATCTATAAAGAACTTCTCAAACTCAACACCCAAAAAACAAATAATCAAGTCAAAAATTGGCAGAAGACATGAACAGACACTTCTCCGAAGAAGACATGCAAATGGCTATCAGACACAGGAAAAAATGTTCATCATCATTATCCATCAGGGAAATTCAAATCAAAACCACACTGAAATACCACCTTACACCAGTTAGAATGGCAGAAATTGACAAGGCAAGAAACAACAAATGTTGGAGAGGTTCTGGAGAAAGGAAAACCCTCTTACAGTGTTGGTGGGAATGCAAGTTGGTATAGCCACTTTGGAAAACTGTGGAGGTTCCTCCAAAAATTAAAAATAGAGCTACCCTATGACCCAGCAATTGTACTCCTGGATATTTACCCCAAAGACACAGATGTAGTGAAAAGAAAGGCCATATGTGTCCCAATGTTCATAGCAGCAATGTCCACAATAGCCAAACTGTGGAAGGAGCCGAGATGCCCTTCAACAGATGAATGGATAAAGAAGATGTGGTCCATATACACAATGGAATATTACTCAGCCATCAGAAAGGATGAATACCCAACTTTTACATCAATATGGATGGGACTGGAGGAGATTATGCTAAGTGAAATAAGTCAAGCAGAGAAAGTCAACTATCATATGGTTTCACTTATTTGTGGAACATAAGGAATAGCTGGAGGACATTAGGAAAAGAAAGGGGAAAAATGAGGGGGGGGATTGGAGGGAGAGATGAACCATGAGAGACTATGGAGTCTGAGAAACCAACTGAGTGTTTTAGAGGGGAGGTTTAAATTTAAACCAGTTTAAGATTAATGGTAATGTAATCATGTAGTAAATACATAATTATTAAATAAAACTTTAAAGAATGTTGGATTAGCTTTCAAACCAGTAAGATTCATGCCTAGTTATTTGTGTTTGGAATGTTTTGGTATTGTTCATTAGTGGAACTATACTATAGGAATTATAAGTAGAATAAAGGGAAAGTTGGAAAATATTCATAATTCTTATTAAAAAAAATAATCCTAGGTTCCACATAGCAACCATACTAACAATAATGTATTGTTTTACCTTGGCAAATTTCTTAAGAAATTTCATCTATTGATTTAGAATTAATAATGAGCAGTAATAGAATAGCTAGTTTTATACCTCATAGCTCCCATCCCTCTACAGAAACTGTAAAAGAAGCAGAAATTGTTAAAACGAACTTTTTCAGCGCTCCATTTCAGAAAACAAAGTTTTATAATAACCAAGCAAACACTGAATTAAGAATGTTGATCTGTTTGGGGTGATAAAAAGGTTTTGAAAATAGGTAATGGTGATAGTTGTAGTATAATGTGAATGTAATATTACTGAATTGTACACTTAAAATGGTTAAGATGGCCAGTTTTATTATATAAAATTTTTTACCACAAAAAATTTTTGAAAAAAAATAGAATGATGTACTGGTAAATCCTACAACATGTATCAAACTTGAAAACATTATGCTAAGTGAAAGAAGTCAGAAAAAAACACATGTTGTGTGAATTCCTTTTTTTGAACATCTAGAATAGGCAAATCCATAGAGAAAGAATGTAAACTTATGGTTACCTGGGTCCTCTCAGTCAGAGGAGGAATAACTACTAATATTTACAAGGCTTCCTTTTGGAGTGTTGAACTGTTCTAAAATTGGATTATAGTTGTGGTTACACAACCCTATGAATATACTAAAAACCATTGAACTGTATACTTTTTTAAAACTTTCAATTCAGGAGTGCCTGGGTGGCTCAGTCGTTAAGCCTCTGCCTTCAACTCAGGTCATGATCCCAGGGTCCTGGGATTGAGCCCCGCATCGGGCTCCCTCCTCAGCGAGAAGCCTTCTTCTCCCTCTCCCACTCCCCTTGCTTGTGTTCCTTCTCTCGCTGTGTCTCTCTCTGTCAAATAAAAAAAATTTTTTAACTATTTTAATTCAATTAATATGTAATGTATTGGTTTCAGAGATACAGGTCTGTGATTAATTAGTCTTATATAACACCCAGGGCTCATTACATCACATGTTCTCCTTAATGTCCTTCACCCAGTTACTGCATCCCTCTATCTCCCCTCCCCTCCAGCAACCCTCAGTTTGTTTCCTATGATTAAGAGTCTCTTATGGTTTGTCTCTCTGTCTGGTTTCATCTTGTTTTATTTTTTCCTCTCTTCCCCAATGATCCTCTGTTTTGTTTCTTAAATTGCACATATTAGTGAGATCATATAATAATTGTCTTTCTCGGGTGCCTGGGTGGCTCAGATGGTTAAGCATCTGCCTTCGGCTCAGGTCATGATCCCAGGGTCCTGGGATCGAGTCCTGCATCGGGCTCCCTGCTCCTTGGGAGCCTGCTTCTCCCTCTGCCTCTCTCTCTCTCTCTCTCTCTCTCTCTCTCTCTCTCATGAATAAATAAATAAATAAATCCTAAAAAAAAAATTGTCTTTCTCTGATTGACTTATTTTGCTTAACATCATACCCTCTAGTTCCATCCACTGAACTGTGTACTTTAAATGGATGCCTTTATGATATGTGAAATATATCCCAAAATAGCTCTTTTAAAAGAAATATGATTTCACACAAATACGCAGTTTTGGGTTTTTTTTTTTTTAAGATTTTATTTATTTGACAGAGAGAGAGAGTAAGAACACAAGCCAGAGGAGAGAGACAGAGGGAGAGGGAAAGCAGACTCCCTGCTGTGCAGGGAGCTCAACGTGGGGCTCAATCCCAGGACACTGGGATCATGACCTGAGCCAAAGGCAGACACTTAACTGACTGAGCTGCCCAGGCATCCCTTATCTTGTAATATCTTTACTATCTCAGCATATCCACACATACCATATTAAGAGTTACTCCAAAAAGTTAACCTTGGAAGCAGCGTGTTTTAATATTTCTATTGGCTACATTGATCTTGGAATTCAGAAAATGCTTACTAAACTTCTTGATCATAAGTTGGTCATTATCAGGCTGGTCACATATATTTCTATTTAGTGTGATATCTCTGTAAAATGGACATTAATATTCTTACCATTATCTCATGGGATAAGCAAATTCATCCTTATCCTGCTGACTTTTTTAGTAGTGAGCCACAATATAACCAACCTACATTTTGAAACCAAAGGAATCCCTATTTCATCTATAGTAGAAAAAGAATGGTGTTGCGGATAACACACACACACAAAATTGAGCAAAACCTGAAGACTGTAGCAGTGTCTTCTACATGTGAATGTTATTTCTCAGTTGTGTTTAACAACTTTGAGTTCTAAACTTAGTATGCTAAAGAGATAAATGGTTCTCTCTCTTCCTGTTTTTAAAGTTCTCTGAGTTTTGATTCAAATATATCGAATATTCGATACTGACCTATTCTCAAACTGTTGGTGTTAAATCTTTTTCTTGTGTTTTGATACAAAGCAAACTAATCCTAGAATTCTAAGAGCAATTTTGTTGAGAGGGTTTTTTGTTTGTTTTCCATATTTCACCCATTTTCTTCTCCTAGGTAGCAAATACTTGCCTGATTGGAAAAAGCCTAATACTGCATTTCTTACATTGGGTAGATTTCCAAGGATTCCTATTAGAGTCATTTTAGATAGTGTGTTTGATTTACTATAACATGGTTTTAATAACTTATTCTAAAGTCCTCTTCAGAGGTCCAGTCGAACTTAGAACAAGCTTTATGTCAGTAGAATCATCACTGTCTATTCTGGTCACCAATTATATTGGATCACTGAAGAGTACCAATATGCATTAAATTTGGCTCTTAAGTTTGGGGAAGGCCTTACGGAAGATAGAATTAAAAGGTCAAAAGAGTATCTCTTAAATCCATTTAGCTCTATAAATCACTTGATTGTGTTTTGCAATTTATCTTCCCTTTAAAAATGACATTTCATCCCTAAAAAAAAAAAAATGACATTTCATTTTGGCCTTTCAGAGTTAGTGATAAAAGGATTACCATGAACCCTGATTCTGCCTAGGTGTTCTAAGGTGATTAAGTTTGTGGAGAAGCTTCACCTTAGGCAATGTAACCCTAACATAAATAATGTTGAAAAAATAACAAAAGAAACCATTTATTTAGCACTTACTATGTGCTAAGTACTCTGTTAAGTGTTTAACTTGCATCAGTGAGTTGCCATCAATAGGAGCAAATCCTTGGTATTCTGTAAAGGAATTGAGTTTACTAACTTCTCATCACAATACAATGTTCCCATGCTATTGTGATGAGTGCAGAATATGGACCCAGGTTACCTTCATTCAGAACAATACACTGGAGATATCCAAGCACAAATTAATTATTTTTGGATAAGTAGGCATATGATGAAGTTGCATCTACGTATTTCTATTTATTTCAACAGCAGGAAGATTAATATATTGTTATCTAGTAAAGCTAAGAAAATTGTATTGACAAAAAAATTTATAAAGTACAAAAAAAGGACTATCACAAGTAATAGTAATCTGCTATTCAGAACCATTTGACACAATCATTGGAGGATCTTTGCATTGATTAAGGTAAACAATGAATAGAACTCTAATAATTCACATTCTTTATCTTTATAAGCAATACATACAGTATTTGAATATTATAGTACTTGAGGTTTAAATGAATAGAATTAAACTGAAATTGACCTAAAGATTAAGCATCAGAACACTTGAGTAAAGAAGACCCCTCACTTTCTCAAAAGAAGAAAGATACAATTACCCTGAAATGGCACTATGGGTTGACATTTATGGTGGGAGTGTGAGAATATCAAATGATAACTTGAAATGCAACAAAATCTCAGTTTGGGGATCTTCTCTGGGCCGGGTCCTAAAAATTATATAAACACATATATTTTAAGAACATATGTTATAAATGCATATAATGTTTATATACATGCAAGTGGAAAATATGAATGTATGAAAAATAATGCATGGATAGTCCTTGGATAAAGACACCTGCTTACCTTGTGTCTCTACAACCCCCAAATATCCTAGAACCCTTATACTTCTCATTTAAGTAATCACTTGCTGTGTGCTTTACTCTAGTAGATGATAACTATTGTTTGCATTTGTTTTTTGAAGGACTTGGTGAAAGCTCCAACTATATTAACAAATATTTAGGAAATGTGTTGGTGTTTTCTCCAGTGGAGAAAAGTGGGTTTTTTGGGAAGGTTTTAAAGAAATATATTTTTAGAATTCTAATTTTAAAGTGATTTGGAGTAGATTCTCACAGCCAAAAAGGACCTGAGAGGATTTCTAGCTCAGATAACATGAATAGAGAAGAGATAATGGACAAGGAATGGGAGAATCTGCCTAGAAAAATAAATGAGGAGTTAATTCAGTAGACAACTTAGGGGGAAAAGACATGAAAGAAGATCTTAGGAAAATTTTCATGAAATATAAAAGGATGCTTAAGATACTTAGATACTTAAAATTGCTTGCATTATGTTATTTTGTTAGTGGAAATTATTTGTGTCATTTATAAAAACAACTGCACACTTAAAAAACTAGGAAACCAAGATCCTTACCCATTTAAAGATCTTCCCTTTGAAAAGTTCTTGTGGATTTTGAACCCATTTGTTAAAAATATTTTTAAAGTAACATCTTCCAATTATTTTATATTTTTTCATTAAAGTATAATTGACACACAATGTTACATTAGTTTCAGGTGTACAACATAGTGATTCAAAAAGTCTATACCTTCTGCTATGCTTACAAGTATAGCCATCATCTGTCAGCATATAATGCCTTTATAATGCCATTGACTATATTCCCTATGCTGTACCTTTTATTTATTCCCATAACTTTTCATTTCATAACTGAAAACCTGTATTTCCCACTCCCCTTCACCCATTTTGCCCATCTTCCCACCCTGCCCCCAATTATTTTATAAGAACAACTAACTAACATGAAAGATGGATGTTTATTAACCCCATTTCAAAAGTCATTTGTGTATTTGGTGGATGAAATTGAAAAATGACTGCTATGTAAGTGATTTTGTACGTCTAGCTATTGTACTTCTTTCATTTCAGTGTATTTATTTTTAAAAACTACTTTTACTTTTTAATTACTGTATCACAAAATATCAAACCAAGATTTTCTAAAATAATGCATATTCAATCATGTGCATAAAATATTGATGAGAAAAATATTTTTGCACAATTACTAAAAAGCTATTTTAAGTATTATGTTGTCTTTATCTCATCTTTTAAAATTTCTTGTGTGACATGCTGAATGTGTTTTAGCATAACATTCAGAATTTGCTTTACTGATAGAAATGTCTGATAACATTCAGAAATTGCTTTACTGAAACAGATGTATAATCAGAATTTTGGAGATCACTCTTACAGAGGAAGAGACATATAAGCAAGTACATTTCAGTAAAATATGAAAAGTGCTATCTCAAAGGAATAACTGGTAATACACACAGGGAACAAATTGCCTGGAGGAGTCAGAGGAGACTTTAATAAGATGTCCTAATGCTGTCTCATTAAGTATAGATAGGAATTTCTTAGGTGGTTATATCAGATTCTTTAATAAACCAAAGAAAAATGTGACATTTCTCAAATGATTTTATATTGTTGAGGTCTGCCTAATTTAGTGATTCATATTTCCATCAATAAATGTAAAGAAAAGAAAAAATCTATTGTAATAGATGAGTATGGGACTCTAAGTAGATGTATAAAATGGTGGTTTGTCTAAACTTACTTCCTCTTAACTCTGTTACTATCCCATTTTCCTCTTTTTTGAGTTCTCTAGTCTTGGGCAAGAGAAAAATATTGCTAAAAATCTCTGAGTGATGGTTTACATTCTGGTCAATGTAAAGAAAATGTTACATATTCATAAATACATATACCTGTAAAACAGTTTTCTTAAGATGGTCACACCTCTTTCATAGCACTAATCATGATATATTGAGGTACCATATTAGTTTGTCCATACCTCTGAACTTGTTGACATCAAGGGCATTTGTCATGCATTTTTTTCATTACCATATTTTCCTGGCACATACTAGGCATTGTTATGGGTTTTTTTAATTTAAATTCACCTAATTAACATGTAGTGTATTATTAGTTTCAGAGATAAAGTTCAGTGATTCATCAGTCTTATATAATACCCAGTGGTCATTACATCACTTGTTCTCCTTAATGTCCACCCCGTTACCCCATCCCCCCACCCCCACCCCAGCAACCTTCAGTTTGTTTCCTATGATTGAGAGTCTCTTATGGTTTATCTCCCTCTCTGATTGCACCCTGTCTTATTTTTCCCTCCCTTCCCCTATGATCCTCTGTTTTGTTTCTTATTCTACATATGAATATATGATAATTGTCTTTCTCTGACTGACTTATTTTGCTTAGCATAACAACCTCTAGTTCGATCCATGTCATTGCAAATGGCAAGATTTCGTTTTTTTTTATGGTTGAATAATATTCCATTATATATATATATATAATATAGAATATATTATATATATATATCCCACATCTTCTTTATCCATTCATCTGTTGATGGATATCTAGGCTCTTTCCATAGCTTAGCTGTTGTGGACATTGCTGCTATAAACATTGGGGTGCAGGTGCTTCTTCGGATCACTACATCTGTATCTTTGGGGTAAATTCCCAATAGTGCAATTTCTGGGTCGTAGGGTAGCTCTATTTTCAACTTTTTGAGGAACTTCCATACTGTTTTAGGCATTGGTATGTTTCTTAAACTGAATGATTAAAAATGAGACTTCATGACAGTTTATTTAAACCTAATTCACATCAAGTTTACTTTCAAAACTATTTTGAAGATTATTGTGAAGGATGTGTAGACTTACTACTAATAAAATACAATAAAATATAAATTGAAAATAGCCTGAAAAAGAGGAGGATGCAAAAATGCTAACTAGGAAAGTCACGGTATTTGTACTGTATTGTTGCATTAAAACCACCATAAGACTTAGTGGCAACAGTGATTTATTATTTCTCACAAATCTGTGGGTTTGCTGGGCTTAGCTGGGTGTATTTTTTTCTGGTTTTGCTTTGTGTCATTCATGTGGCTGAAATAATTTGTCAACTGAGGCTGGAGAATCTAAGATGGCCTCATTCAGGTGTCTGGGGCCTTGGTGCTGTCTGTTCTGCTAAGCTTTCTCTCCAAATGTTCTCTCTTCATTCCGTTATTTAGATTGGACTTCCTCTCATGATAATAGAAGTTTACCAAGAGAGTGAATGTAGAGATGTGAGACCTTTTGAGAACTTAGCTTCAGAACTCATACACCATGATTTTTGCCCTTGTCAGAGTTACAAGTCTGGCCCAGATGCAGAACTGGTGAAATAGACTCCACCTTTTGACAGAAGGATTTATAAAGAATATGTGGCTATATTTAACCTACTACAGTAGAATATGCATAGTTGTTGAGTATAAAATTTGTTTCTGAGTTGGCTGAAAATGAGGGGAAAATAAGACATTAAGGTTATCAAAATAAAGAACAAATACCAGAAAATTCAATTTGTAAAATCCCTTTATTTTTTAATAATACCTGCAAATTTTAAAGAATGTGGAAAATGCAAATGAAAATAAAAAGGATTGAAAATTAAAATGTACTATAAATCTAATTATCCAGAAATGACTGTTGTAAGTTGTAAAACATTTCATCTTTCTTTGCCTATGTTACAAATAGAAGAATGGATGCTTAATTGAGTGAAAGAAATAGCCATACAAAACCAAAATACTACTATCAAGCTAATACAGAAGCATTTTATTTCATTTAAATAGAAAAAAAAGTGAATGTCAGAGCATGTTATATGTTATATGCTAAACAGAGATCTCTCTAAAGTTTAAAAATAAGGAAAATTATTAAGTTACAATCATATTTTTTACTATCTTTCTAAGCCTTGGGTTTGGTCAAACTCTGCTATGAAAGATAAGGATATTAGCACTACTGTATAACCTATCTTCTTCATACCATCAAATGTCTGATTATTATATAATTATAAAAACAAAACCCTAGGGTGCCTGGGTGGCTCAGTCAGTTAAGTGGCTACCTTTAGCTCGGGACATGATCCCAGGGTCCTGGGATCGAGCCCCACCTCAGGCTCCCTGCTCAGCAGGGAGTCTGCTTCTCCCTCTTCCTCTTCCTGCCTCTCTACTTGTGCTATCTCTGTGTCAAATAAATAAATAAAATCTTTAAAAAAGAAAAGCTCTAATTGAACCATATCTAGTCTTCAGACAACTTATTTCAGAAACCACTGGAGAGATGTAGAAAGAAAGATAAAGTTAGCCCAGACTGTATCAAATCTGGACAGACTTGAACAGAAAAATGGAGAAATAAAAAAAAGAGACAATTTATAATCTTTGTTGAAATGCTCTGCTTTTCCCTCTGAGATTTTATTAAATATCCAATATTAGACTTTTTTATAAGGTCATAATTTATGGTATTTCCTGTGTTTCATTTATTTTTGAGAATTTGTACTTTCTTCCTTATTTTCTATACTGCATGAAATAAATACCCAAACTGCAGTGTGTTTTGATCAATAACAAACCGGTTCCATGAATTGCACTTCAAAATTTTTTTCTTGATTGCTGAAATGAATCTGCATTTCCTCACTGTATATAAGGTATTTGGGTATGTGGATGTCTTGAGCGGGTAGATAAGTTCTTCTGCATGTGACAATGTTACTGTTTTCTTTCAGGAAACCCTGATAGATTGGTGTGATGAAAAGGAACTTAACTTGATATTAACAACTGGAGGAACAGGGTTTGCACCACGAGATGTCACTCCAGAGGTGAGATAGTATGTGCCTTTCTCATATTCAAGAAGTAGGTTATTCATATTATTTTTAGTCTTTTTTACTATGTTTTATATTTATAATTTTGCTAGGCAGAACAAGAGACTTGTGGTTCTAAGAATGTAAAAACTTTGCTGTGGAAGAATTGCTATATAAAAAATGTTTTTTGACTTCTTTCTTTGGACTTATACAAACATGATATAAAATGAGGAAGATTCAACTGGTCCAGAAGGTAATTTTGCTTTTGTTCAGTAGTCTGTGATAGAAGCTGAACTTCAGGCACATTGCCAAAGGAGGTAATAGCAGAACTCTCTTAGCATGGCATCTGGTCTGATGTACTTTGTTAATGAAATTCAAAATGTATCTGATTTCTCTGTTTTGAGATACCCTTGTCATTGGTCTTAAAGCACAGGAAATTGTGATAGAATACATATACCAAATTTATAGCACTTTTGGAGAGGAAGGGTTACATAGTTCATAATTCTAATGTGAATTTAAATGCAGAATTTAATAAGCCAAAAAACAGAATTACTATCCAGGCTTTATGCCACAAGAATCACCTTAAATCCTTGCATAAGGAAAAAATTAGGGAGCGAATGAAGAGTAGGCAGTGATCAGTGATATAGGGGAGTCTTTTTTTTTTTTTTTTTTGGAGGAAGCCATAAACCTCAGAGTCATGCAAACTTATATTACCACTTGTGATATTGTTTCCTTTACCTCCCAAAAAAGTGTTTGCTGGCTGAATTTCAACTTAGTGTTAAATATATCCTTCTATTTTCAAACCAATACATAATTGTATCTACTGTTTTATTAACACAAGACACTTCTGCTCTGCATCTATTAAATTTTTACTGTCCATCTTACTCTATCATAGTAGTTCCCAAACTTTAGCCTGCACCACAGTCAAACTAAGGACTTGTTAAAACAGATTGTTGGACCCACCCACAGAGTTTCTGATTCAGTAAATCTGCAGTGGGTCCTAAGAATTTGTATTTCAAATAAGGCCCCCCGTGATTCAGATGTTGCTGGCCCATAGACTATACTTTCAAATTTTGAAAACCACAGTTGTAGTATATGAAAATGGAATTTTTTTTAACCAATTGTAAAATATTTTCTGTTCTTCTGTGTAAAAATTGTGACAGAATTTTTTTGGATATTATTAAAATTGGACTTATAAATAAAGTAGTTTGTTTTTAAAGCAATCAGAATAGAGTTGTATTGGGAAAGTGTTAACTTCAGTTGCTTAAAAAAGTTGTTCTTACATAATAAGCTTCTGGGTGTTAAGGGGAAACGGTCCTTTGGCCAATTTTTACATTTCTTTTAGACTGAGATTAACTTAAAAAGTACAATTGGAGGGAAGCGATCTCCTGTAGGGGTGTGTTTGTGTTCTGTTTGTAAGAAAATTGCTTACATATGTGAAGACATTGATTTTTGGAGTTTGGTCGTTGTATTAAGTATTTGAAGTAAATGACCTTGGCTTTATATGTCCCTATTTTTTCTGTGATGATTTAATATTTTCATATTATTTCTTTTTATATCAGGAAATAAGTTACTATGGAATTCATTTATAATCAGATAACATTATTTTTAACTGGGGGAGAATAATTCCCACAGAGAGTTAAGTATTTTGTATTCTGTGGTGCATCAAGTTAATACCAAAATGTTAGGTTGAAAATTTAAACCTTTGAATTTTGGCTCTGCTACTTATTAACAAGGTGACCATAGACTAATTATTGAATCCCTCTGTGCCTCAGGTTCCTATGAAATGAGGTAAACAAAAGTACCTATCAATAAGGGTAGCTGTGGGATTCAATGACAGCTATTTATGGCATTTTAGTAAGTGCTATATGCAAGGATTAACTTAATAAGGGTTAAATTTTTTTTTATTAGTTGCTACATAAATACTAAGTGAACAAATTTGGTAGTATTTTTTTTTTGTATGTAACTACCAAATGGACAAAAACAGTCTTATAGTAGATTTAAAGTATATCCATGAAATCTTTACAGTCTTGTTATTTTTTAAATTTTGATGTAAGTTTCATATTTTATCTTTTTCGGCTTAATGTAATTTAGAGGTCTTAAAATTCTACCGTTCTAATATTTGTTTATCCCATCCACTTTTTTTTAGTACCATTACTTGATAAGAGTCTCTTTCCCTGACCATGTATGTTTCATTATATCAGAAATTAAGAAGCTTTTAATGAAGTCTTTCATTTACCTTAAAACAGTAGAGGTGCTCTTAAATTCTTACATTTAAATATGCCTATAGCAACCTCCTGAGTAGAGTTGTATTCGGGTGTTTTCTTTAAATGAGTTAAAAATATACATAAATAGGTCTTTTTTAATATCTTTTTTTGGAGAATGGGTGACTTACCGATTGTAAATATCTTGATTTTTAGTAGGTTTGCTTTACTTCATATCTTATATATAAATACGTAGGGTATGTTTATTTACAGCAAAAGTCCACAGGACTGTTAAGCCTTTGAAAAATAAGCAAACATAAAAGCAAAGTAGGGCCAACCAAAAATAATTCTACTGATTTCCCTACTTCTCTACACATTTAAACGCTTGTCATTCTTCTACTATCCAAAATATAACACTGGGATGTCTGCTAGGAATCCAGAAATATAATTTGGGTTCTATTATAATACAGTTGTTTGTCTTAGAGAGTTGTGCCTAAAAAGAGAAGAAACTATTTCTAGACTACATTTAACTATATATAACTTAGAGTTGCAAAAATTTTTAAATAGTCAAGTTATAAAAAACACAAATACTAAATATTAAGGTAAAATAATAAAAGACTTTATTTTACACTAAATAATTGACAATAATTAGTGTAATCTACAAACACAAAGGACAATTGTTTGTGGAATGTGTGTGTTGTTAGAAAAAAAATGGAGGAAACAATAAATAGAATAAATGAAATAAAGCAATCTAAACTTAGTGTCAGTGGGTATGAACTCTAGAGAAAAGGGAAAGTTTAATGAACTTGGGTTTCTTCCCAGGTCTGTTAAAAAGAAAAATGGAGTAGCAAATTCAGTAAAGTATATCTTGTTTCTTTTTTTCTTTTTAACAGAAATAAGGCAATCAGAATCAATTTCCCTAAATTATGAAATTGTTTCTCTTTTGGGGCCCTGTGTCCTAGAATATAGTTCATCTGATATTTGCATGCCTGCTGGTCTGCTCCCTGCCTCTAAATATGAAATACTATCAAAACTTATATATAATAGCATAATAATCTATTCCCTTCAACTTTTTAGAGTTTTATTTTGATATAAAAAGCTTTAAATTTTAAGAATAGATGTTATACACAAACAATGAATCATGGAACACTACCTCAAAAACTAATGATGTAATGTATGGTGATTAACATAATAAAAAAATGGATTTTATTTTCAGGATTCCTCGCTGGTTCAGTCAGAGTAGTGTTTGACTCAGGCCATGAATTTGAGCCCCACATTGGGCATAGAGATTAATTAAAATAAATAATTTTTTTAAAAAAGAGTAGATTTTATTTTCTCTGATCTGAAAAAGGTTGAATAATCTGTTGGCATTGGTGCTAGTAATTATAAAATTCTGTAGAACATAAGAATTCATTGCTATACAAAACATTATCTCTTCATGTCTCATTACCAGTTAAAAACAATGTATGTCCAAAATAGGTATTGTTACATAAAAAATCTTATTATTCTTAAAAAGTAAAATTAGGGACTTATAAGTGAGGCGAAGTGAAAACCCTTTAGACGTAAATTCTAGAGGAGACTAAAAGATCAAGAAGCATTAAAAAACGTATATATAGTTACAAAGAAATGTTTTATAATATGTTATGGTAAATTTGAAAATATTAAACTATTTGATATTTATAAGGTAAAAATAACTTTAAGCATTTTTAGATTATTAGTCTACATCAGAATAAAGGATTGGATACTAATACCTTATTTTGATCATAAAGAGTTAAATAGAAGCCTAACATACATCTTAGTTCTCATCTATTTATTCATTCATCAGACTTTTTATTTTTAATCCTTAATATGTATCCCATGCCGTGCTGGGTGCTGGAGTTAAAAAATTAATAAGACATGGTCCTTATTCTCAAGAAACTCTTAATTTGTTTTGGGAGTTGGCAAACAAGGCCTATAGTCCAAATCCAGCCTTTTTGTTGGTGTTGGTGTGGCTTGTGAGCTAAGAATGGATTTTGTATTTTTTAAATGGTTGAAAAAAATCAAAAAGCGAATAATACTTTGTGGCACATAAAAATTATTTGAAGTTTAAATTTCAGTGTCCATAAATGAAGTTTTATTGGAATACAGCTACAGTCATTCATTTATGTAATGCCAGCGGCTACAACAGCAGAGTTAAATAGTTGTAACCAACACTTTTCCTTTTAAATGAATATCCCTTGTATTAAAATTTATAGTTTCCTAAAATTTTTGCTATTCCTCCTTTTGTTTGATTATTTTTATTCTGACAAATTATATCAGGACACTTTTGTTAGACGATACTGCTAAGAACAACAGTTCAAAAGTTTTTTAAGATTGAGATTTTACTTAATGCATAACAAAGCCATTAGTTTGATCAATTTTGAAAGTTAAAAATTTTAGAATGAGGGTCTTTTACTTTTGTTGTGCTGTATTGTCTATTGAGACAACGTGGCAATATACTTCGTTATGGCAGAAAAGTGTTATTTCTTTGCTCCTTCTAAAATTAAGCATTTAAGAGGTGAAACCCAACATCATTTCAGATCACTAAAGAAAAAAGGGTAAAAAATCAGTTTTTAAAAAGTCAACAAAAAATGTGAGTAAAGATGACATTCTCAATCATCAGACCAGGAGTCCACAAACTTTTTCTGCAAAAGGTCAGATGGTAAATACTTAAGGCTTTGCAGGCTATAAAGTTTTGGTTGCAACTATTTAACTCTGCTGTTGTAGCCACAGGAGTAGGTTCATTATGGAAGTGAAGAGGCATCTGACAAAATGACGATTGCTAAAAGGGATAGAATACTAAAAAATTGGTACAAAGGTTGAATTTCTAGGCTTATGAATTCTAGAAGATGTATTCTGTTTATAGCCTATAATATTTACATTTCTTTGGAACAGATTACTATTTAAGCCATTTTATAAATATTTTCCACTTAGGTTATTAGAAATTTTTTCACAAAAATATCAAATCAAAGAAAAATTGTTTATTTTGTAAAATTTGTTTATAATCAAATTGTCACAATTTATATATTTCATCATTTTAGGTGTGAGTGTACTGTAAGCCAGGGATCATTTTATGTAGTCATTAGCCATTTTTCTTTCATAATTATAATGCTTCAAAAGCAAGAATTCTGTGTAAGTAAAATGTAGGAGACATTCTTGATCTGAGTTACTGACTATACTTAATGATTCTCAATTTGTGACTTATGAAAATCAGTGAGAACATTTAATAGCTTCACCTAAAAGTTAACATTTAACAGCTTCACCTAAAAGTTAACATTGGGCCTTTTTTTATATGCATTTATTTTAACATTGGGCATTTTGACAATTAGAAAAACTCCTGTATTATAGCAGAAGCATAGAAAAACACCATATGTAACAGTTTCTGTTTTTGAAAGAAAATTTAATCACTAACATAGGTCATTTAAATTATGTAGTTGTTTTCAAGTATATAATATTCTTCAGAAAACTTTGATTATTTCCCTGGAAAAAATATCATATACTAATATTCTAGAACTCTGTTAATACTTATCTTACAGTACTAGGATTTTTTTTTTTTTACTAATACCTGATATACATGGTAAAGCTAAATATAACCGTATTGAACTAGGATTTTGAGTATCTTAAAATTGTTCTGTATAAATAGGATAACTCAACAATATGAAATTGATGAAGCAGGATATCAGAAACCCTTGTAATTGAAGTATTTTAAACTAGATTGAATAAAATACATCACTCTTCTATGGTCAGATAAGGTACATTTTATGCCATTTTAAGCTCTTCCTTTAATTTTTATGAAATAGTTCTGGACATAAAAAATATGTTTCCATGTCTTATCTTTGTCTAAACATGTTGAGATGCAATATGATATAGTGGAAACACTAACAATATAGAGTCAGACATGAATTTGAATCTCAACTCTACCACTAAGTATGAAATTAAGGCAAATTAATCTGTTCCAACTTCATATTTCTCATTTGCTATATTAGCTAATGCCCACTCTCAGGGTTGTTGTTTCTAGTGATTGAGATTATAAACATAACCAGTAATAATAACTAACACTTATATATAGCACTTTAGTATGTGTCAGCAGCTGTTTTAAGCATATGTTAATTCATTTAGTCTTCAAAACAACCATATGAGGCAGGTACTATTTTATATCTATTTTAAAGATGGAGTAATGGAGACACAGATCAATTAATTGACTTGCCCAAGGTTATCCAAACTAGTTAAGTGACAATAATGCATGTAAAAAGATCTAGTATAATGCCTGGCACCTTTGTAGATGATATGTAAATGTTTATTTTTTTTCTTTACCTTTTCCTTCCTCATTTAATTAATATTACCTGTTACCTCTAATTAGATGTGACAGCCCCAAATATTTCTGCTACTAACCCTTGTACTTCTGGTATCTGTTGTTAGCTACTGACATACCTTGTGGATAGTCTAAAAAATAAAGATGTAAGTCAACATTTCCCTACTACTACTTCCAGGCATGGGGTAAAGGAACAATATTAAGAATTTCTAAAGTGTATATGACATGAGGAAGGTGGATTATTAGTGCAGTTGCATTAAGTACCTCTTGATATACTACCTGAACCTATTTATTTTGTTTTAGGTCTCTAATTCCTCTGTAGTTTAAAGTTCTTGGAATATGGCTTGAATCAGCTGAGATATATGGCATTCAGGGTAGCTTTTCCATAATAGCCCACTTTATAGCTGGGGCTTATAATTATTTTGCATTATCCATTAAAAAACAGCATATGTCTTAGATTATAGGCACATTTATGCACTACCAGATTGCTAAAAACATCATATATAGTTTTTATTCAGTTTAACAAGTATTTGTCAAGTACCTTGGGCTTCATTGAGTGAGTGCTAAAGTGCATGTACTCCTAAAATAGTCACCTGACAAATCAAGACAGTATAAACCTAATATCAGAAATGTGCAGCCAAAAGATTTCTTTAAAGAGAAAGATTAAGAGAAAGCTAAAATTAGTTAATTTTAATTACAATTAATCAGTACTAAAAACTAATTTAAAAATTAATCAGTAAAAATTTTGGACAGGTAATAGTAAAGCTAAAATTAAAGAAGAGAGATAGGATTCAGATTAGGAGAGAAGAGGAAGGACATTACTAATGAGAGTAAGGAAGATGGGGAAATATATGATCAAGTTACAGAGAAAGATAAAATTAAGAAAATCTTCCTAGTTAGAGCAGAGGATTCATTTTACATAGAAGGATGGATAAACTAGACCTGTTATTTTAATCTTTTTTTTTAGAACATCTAGAGTAGCACCATCTGTAGAGATGAAAAACAGCAACCGTCCTTATTCTGAGATTCCTTAGAAGCCACAATTCTTAAGTCTAAGTCTACTATCAACCAGTACACACAGTAAAATCATGCCATCAAGTCTCTGTAAAAGTAGATACTTTTTGAGATGTCATTTATTCAAATACACATCAACACATTCCTCAGTAGGACTAACTTCATTCTTTTTGAGGATTTTTTAAAATGTTTTTTGTTTTGTTTTGAAGTCCTGATTTAATCTACAGACCTAGTGACTATCCACACCATTATTTGTAGATAAAACTGAAACTGCTGTGAAGCATCAAGTTCCAGTTTTTTGATTTGTTGTTTGGAAACATTTTCTCATCACAGATCTTGTCAGTGATGTATCTCAAGTTAGCTTAGTGTTTTATATAAAATTACAAACTATATAAAAAAAATAGAGAAATCACAGTATCTCAGAGTTTGAAAAGAATTCAAAGGCCATTATGTTCAAAGTCCTAGCATACCTTTTCATCATTCCCAACCTTTGTCTGAACATCTCAATTGCTACATCTTCCATCTGGGAGTCTGTTGCTTTTGCAACTCTGTTGTTTGAAAGTACAAACATATCAAACTGAAACCTGGTGCCTTACCCTTTCTACCTCATGGTTCTAATTCTTCTTTGCACTGTACAAAGAATGTAAATTTCTTTTTTACATGATAGTTCTCCTAATATTTGAAGATAAATATCATATTTTCCCCTTAAGTCCAATTACTTTTGTATTTTTTTGCATTCTTTTTTTTCCACCATACACAATCTTTCCCAAGATATTCAACCTCTATTTTATTTATGCATTAAAAAGAAAAGCTCCTTGGTATAATTGTACCAGGGGAAAGGTAAAGATACAAAATTCAGTCATTTAGATAAAGTAATTAGGGCAATAAGTGACATTGAATTTAAAACTATTACATTGAAAGGCTTATATTCCACATAGTAAGAATAAAAAGGGAAAGGTACATTGTTCCTCAAGGTCAGAATTTTAGAATTTTGAGCGTAAGGCAAAACCAGAAATTTCATATATGAAGAACTCATATATATAACATTGTTTTCATTCCCTTAAGTATGTTTCTTAATTGTATGCCTATTCTGTATGAGAATATGTACTTAGCTTTTGGAGGCCCTTAAGATGATCATTATCAGTAAACATACAAATAATTACAAATACACTTATTATGGTAAATTCCATATCTATTTAGAAAACTCTTACTAGAAAAGTAGTATTGCCCATATAAACCATTTGTGAGGCAGCATAACAAAGTATTTAAGAACACAGACTACTTGGGTTTGAATCCTAGATCTACCTTTTACTAGTGACCTTATACAACTTCCTTAACTTGCTATATACCTCAGTTTTCTTATGTGTAAAATAGAAAGAGTAAGAGTACTTACCTCATAGGATAGTTATACTATGTGAACTAACATAAGTAAAACACTAAAAAAGTATTTATTTGCTACATAAATATTTGCTATTATTACCTACAATAGAAATATAGCTTTAGCTTAAAAATAAGTAGATAATGGTTGAATAAATATTGAAAGAATTTTCTCTAGGGAAAAAAATCCAGTAGGATAGAACCTAAAGTATACAATGGTATAGCTGTGGGAAAGGACAAAGAAATAGACATGACATGCTAAATATTGATCTTTACCTTGAATTTATCAGAGTGATAGTATCTTGAAATCATCTTTCCAGCTCATCGTTACAAGCCTACTCTCGTAAAATGAGCAGAGGCTGGCATGCCAGAATACTTCAGTTTTACAAAATATATACTAAGACAATGACAACAAAATATCATTAAATATTTTACAAATATAAAGTGCCAAAAGTATATTTATCTAGAGATATAGTTGTAGGAATGAAGTTTTTAGGATATTCCTTTCTTCATTATCTGGAATCAAGAATGTGAATTCATGTCTCTATAGTAGACCTCCATCTATAAAACAGACTTAATGTTGCTTTTCACACAAAATATAAAAGATAACAACAAATGGATTTATACCTGTCAAGTTCTCTGAGCTTCTTAGAATGCCACTGTAGAACAGCAGAATATTTGTGACTTTATGTTATTGCCTACCACAAAAAGAAACTGATAGGGAGTCAGAAAGTAGATTCAGATAACAAAATAAACTATTTGGAATGATTCTAATAATTTTACCAATATTATTTTCTCATGTTGGAACTTGGAAAGAGCATGGCTGATATTAAAGAGAAGAGGACAAAATGCCCAGTGAAGGGAGTAACCATTTTAGATAATCATAGTAACTGACACACAGGTGACAATTTAGGGGAAGATTTCTTTAAAAGATGCTGAGAAGAAAGAAGCAGTAAAGCTGTTGGAAGTATGGAGTTCGAAAATGAACTGCTGTCAGTTTCATGAAGATACCAAAGGTCAAGATAGCAATGTGAAAGAAGCAGTTGATAATATTGTGCTGCAAGGACCAATTGTTGTAAGAGGCCATAAATTATATTTCTTTATGAAGGTTAAAGGTAGCATTATAGTGCTGGGTGTCATTGAGATAATTTGTTTCCCCTTTACCTTCTCCACCCCTTTCCATAAGTTTGATTGTAGCATATGATATACTTGTATGTCTTAATCCTTAAGGTGAAACTTTATGTAAGGAAAGGTAAGACAGGTGATTATGAGGTGATTTTGAATAGGGTTTTGCAAATTTTTAAAATACTTTTCTATAAAAGTATTGCTTGTGGTGATTGAAGACTACAGTTGTTTAGGAGACCCCATTATAATGAGGTCAGTTTAGTATAACCCCATTGATGAGGTTCAAAAGAGATTCACATTATGCCGATTTCCCACTATTGTTAAACAGGGTATGTTAAATAGAATATTGGTTAATTATGTGATACTTCAATATGAACTCTCTTTGTGGGCCTTGTTTACTTTCTCATTCCCTTCCTTTTTGCCATGTTTAAGATTTATCTTTACCTATACTGTACCCTAACCCTTAAGATGCGGCTGCTTTTGTAGGGTCGATAGATGTATGAATATCACCACCAGTATTAAATACCATTTAGAGGAATGAGAAGGCTACTTTTATATATACTGAAAGCAGATCCTAGTATAAATGCATCTTCCCTCTTAGGTGTATCTTCAGCGACAGCAGCAACAGTATTAAAAATAATGCTCTAGTTTATCATTGCTTAAACTTTGGTTATTACTCTTTGCCTTCTACATATAAAATACCATTGAACAGGGGTCAGCACACTTATTCTGTAGAGGTCCAGACAATAAATACTTTAGGCTTTGTGGGTTCTGTACTCTCTATCATAACTACTCAACTCTGCCAGCCCTCTGGCACAAAAGCCACTGTAAGATGATATAAATGAATGAGCCTCACTGTGCCCCAATAAATATTTATGGATACTGAAATTGGATTTCATATAATTTTCACATGTCATAAAATATTATTCTTCTTTTGTTTTTTTTTCAATCATTTAAAAATTTAAAATCACTCTTAGATTGAAGGCAATGCAAAAAACAGGCAGCAGGCAGGATTTGTCCCCTTGGATATGATTTGCCAACCCCTATTTTGGAATATTCCTACCTTATAGTGTACTAGTATCTCCTCCGTTAATCAAAGGCTCATAGCAAGTGAGCTTTCAGAAGAATGCTCTGAGAATTTAAGACAGAAAGGTAATGCACCGCAAGAAATTAACACTTCATAGATTCAAATAATCTTGAGTGCCTGCTGTATATATGCCAGGCATTGTTCAAGATGCTGCAGATATAGCAATAAACAAAGAAGTCAAAAGTCCCTGCCTTTATGAAATTTACATTTTAGTGGGTGACACAAATATGGGGGTAAGCAAAAAAATGTATAGTATTAGAGATGGTGATAAGTACTGTGGATAAAAATAAACCATGGAAGGTGAATAGATAGTGCAGGCAGGAAGGAGAGTTGTAATTTTTAAAAAGCCATCAAGGAGGGCTTTATTGATAAGGTGACATTTGAGCAAAGACATAAAGGAGGAGAGGGAGCAAGCCATGGATCATGTAGAATCTGTATGCCACCCTTAGTATAATGGAGAGTTTTGAGCAGAGGTACTACATAATTTGACTTACATTTTAATAGGGAAACAATTTAGGAGGCTATTGAATTAATCCAGGTGAAAAATGATAGTGATTTAGACCAATGATAGAGGTGAAGGTAGTGAGAAATACATTATTTATATATTTTGAAGATAGAGGTAACATAAAATAAGAGAAAGAGAGAAGTCAAGTATAAGACCCAGGATTTTGACTAGGGCAATTGAAAAGATGGAATTGCCATTTACTGAAATGGAAAATACTGTGGAAAGGGTAGGTTTGACTAGAGAGATCAGTTTTAATTTGGTCATGGAAACAAACTACTTTTAGATATCCAAGTGGAGATGTTAAATTGGCAATTAGACAGATGCATCTGGAGTTCAGAAGAGAAGTCTAAGATGGAGACTTTTTAAAAAATCATCAGCATCTTAATAGAATTAAAATCCATGACAATGAGATCATCAAGGTATTTACTAGTATTACTATTTATTTATTGGTATTACTGCCCTTCCTTTTTTCCCTCATCCACTTTCAAAGAGGTAGGTAGTTTCTAGTAACCTATCCCCTCTGCTCACTCACAAATAGCAGGGATCCCACTGAATCAGAAACCTGACGTACACAGGAAGTACTATTAGTTGGCCATCCTCAAATTTTGCCATGGTATAAACATGGGAGTGAGTTTTCCCAAGTACCTCCTTGCTGGAAACTGTTTGCACTGGAGGTAAGTGTGAGAGGGGAGGTTGTGGGAAATGATGGGGTGAGGGCTTCCTAAACCTTTTCCAAATCTCAGAAATTGTTGATTCTGAGGAATGGAGAAGGTTCAGGCTGGTTCTAATTTCCCTGAACCAGTTCATACAGCCCTAAATTTGACCTGCTTTCCTCAAACTGGGAGTCAGAAATCCCTTTTCTCTTCTGTTTTTCTGCTGCAGAAATTCCCAACATTCCCATTTTGTGGGCTCCAGAAAGGGGTAAGCGAAGACTTCAATCCCAGCCAATCATTTCCAGATTAATAATTTTTAGTGTTTTGGTTTTTTTTTTTATCATCATAAAGAATGCTTGGACCCATTTTTCCCATCCATTTAATTTCCTTGTGGATTGTTATGTATCTATGTTCTAGGATCATTCTGTATCCCTGGGCAATAGAGTTCAGATTCATCTGCTATTTCCATTTGTGTGCTATTCTCTTGTGGATTCTCATATGCAGTTTATTGATGACTGTTTCCTAGATGAAAGAAACCCAGTTCAGGAGACTGCTTTATTCTCGATTTCATCTTTTCCTGAATGATGTTTTTGTTCCCCTGCTGACAGCTTTTTCCTACCCTACACAACTGCTTCTGATGATCTGTCATTGCTTCTCTGCTGTTCTGTCTTACTGCTTTGACTGCCTTTGATTTTTGCCTCTACTTTTTGCCCCACTTTATGCATTTGCTGAATGATTTGCATTCTTCACTTACTGGTACTTTGTCTATCAGCAGATGGCCTGATACTGCCATATCCATCAGCTATTTTAGCATTTTAGACTACCCAGCCCTGTTTATCTGCTCTCCTACCATTTATATCATGGCTTCCAAGTGCTATGCCATCTGCCTGCTTGATCTTGCCCTGCCCAATCTATGCCTGTAATATTATAAGTAAGTTCAGATTGTTTAGCACTTCTGCTACCTATCTCCACTTGTCTTATGCCACTAAGTTGGACTGCTAACTGAGTTTGCTTGACTACTGTCTCCTTTACCTATTTGCTGCACATGGCTGCTCCATTAATTAACTTGAGACATTGCATTCATCTCCTCTGTACTCAGCCTTGCAACTTGCTGATCGGCTCATATTGCCTCCTTTATACTTTTCTACATCTGGTAAATCACTGGCATTGTTCCTCTGTTGTCTTGTAACCCTGATCAGATTTTATTTCCAAGAAAAGTGTTGCCTACGTATTGTCCAAACATACCTTAGAAATAGGAAAATGCTTCACTATTTAACAGTCCAGTCCAGTTTACTCCTAAACTGACTTTTAAATTATCACCCATCCTTCCTGCTTTTTTAAACAACTCCACATTCTTCCCTTTATTTAGCAATAGATTTTTTTCAAATAATTTATCATCTTTGCTTCAGTTGAGCTTTCACATCATATATTATGTGCTTTTGTTTCTTGTATATGGGATCTTTCAATGATTTTCCATATATTAAATTTATTTCCTGTTTTATTTTCCATGTTTCAGGGTTTCATGAGGATGAGTTACTCCTACTAATTTTATCCTTTTTAGTAAGACTGGAAGAATTTTTTAAAACTTAAAAGTTTCATCTCAAAAAAATAATAAATTTAGTCATAGTTCTTTGTGGTTAGATTAAAGTAGCTTTCCACCCTGCTCCATTTTTCTTTGAGAATATCATTTCCCAGCCACCCCATAATTTATGTAATATCAGTTCTTTAGAGATCCTTTTGATGTATTTATCTTTCCCTCCTTTTAGACTATATTTTCTTGTGTGTGGGTAAACTTTAAATTGACATTTTCCCATTATTTGCTAAGTACTTGACATCTGAAAAGAACTTGGAATACAAAATTATTTGCTTGAAGCTTGATGTCTTATTTACTTACATTTAAATGAAAAACAAGATCAAACAAGAAGTGAAGAATTTTGGTGAAACTTGCAAACAATTTCAAAAGTCTAAGGAAATTGAAAGTGGGGTGTGTGTGTGTGTGTGTGTGTGTGTGCAAGTGTGTGTGTATAGATTTGAAGTGTTCTTTGTGTGTACTTTTGAGGTGTTCTTTGTGTGTATGTATCCACAACATCATTGTGCTTAAGTGTGGAAAATTCTGAGTATCCATATTAAATTTTATTTTATTTTTATGAAAAATGAGGAAAAGGAAAAGGAAAAAGCTAAAAAGAGAGTGATAAATTTAGGGAATATAGAAAAAGGGTATGGACTTTTTTTCCTTTTCCTTTAATAATAGAGATAAAATTAGTATGAAGAAAAAGTCTGTAGAAAAGTCAAGAAAATAATTTCAGTAGCTTTTTATTTTTTTTATTGTGGCAAAATACACATAACATTAAATTTACTGTTTTAACCATTTTAAGTATACAATTCAGTGGCATTAGTACATTTTGTACAACCATTACCACTGTTTCCCGAACTTTTTCATCATGCAAAACAGAAACTCGGTACCCATTAAACAGTAATCCCCCATTTCTCTTTCCCCCACCCCCTGGTAACCTTTGTTTTAGTATCTGTCTCAGAATTTGCCTATTCTAGGATTTGCCCCATATAAGTAGAATCATACAAATTTTGGCCTTCTGTGTTTGACTTATTTCACTTAACATAGTATTTTCAAGGTTCATTCATGTGGTAGCATATATCAGAATTTTCTTCCTTTTTAAGACTAATATTCCATTTATGTGTATACTACAATTTGTTTATCCATTCATCTGTTGATAGACAACACTTAAGTTGTTTCCATTTTTTTGGCTATTATGAATAATACTGCCATTAGCATTGGTGTGCAAGGGTCTGTTTTTCTTTTCATTCTTTGGGTATTTATGTAGAAGTGAACTCCATAGCTTTTAATATTCTTGTCTAAGAGGAAATTAAAGACCTCAGGGGAACTATATAAGTAACATGAAAGATGGTTAAGTCCAAGATATTGTATGAGAAACAGAAGAAATTATAAACTTTTAGGAAGACACAGAAGACCAAGTGAAATTTGGAAGACCTTACATTCTAAGAATGAAAGGGAGAATGAAATTGGACAGATGATTCATGTTTGAAGGACAGCAAAGATGATTCTGAAGGACATTGAATTAAAATATATACCAACTTTAGGACAGATGATGGCAAGTCTTTGGGATGGAATAATGCAGACTTTTAAAGAAGTAAGCATTTGAAAGGCAAGGTTTAAATGAAGATAATGGGATTGAGATGAGGCAACTAGGTTACACGTTTATAGGAACCAGCAACACTAACAGGAATTCATTTTAAATTCACTGATACTCAATTCTGGATACCCAGTTTTCTACCTATAGAGATTTTTCTAAAAAGATGCCTTTGACCCAACCCCCAGAGATTCTGGTTCAGTAGGTTGGAGATATGGTTTAGGCAATATGTGTATGCATGTACGTGTGTTTTAATCCACTGGTAAAACACAATGTGAGTTAAATTGAACTCTATACCATAGTATTCTAGACCTTACAGGAGTTCCAAAAGTTGGGAAGAATTGGTCTTGTCTTTAAGGAGTTTAAAACTGAAGTAGTTAAATATGCAATAAAAATGGATTTAGGAAAGAAGACTTTGAATCCATTAGGTGATAATGTTTTCACTTGTTAACAATTTTTTGGTGATTTTACATACTTTGTCTAGCTTTTCTCAGCCAAGATTTCTCATCTAAACTATCAAACACAAAAAAATGATTTGAGGGGCTTCTCAATTCTCCCAAGAGTGGTACATAAACTAGTACTATTCTATATGTGTAGGAGAGAAGTTAATTTATAATTTCCAATAATTCTCTCAGAACCTGTTTTTAAAAGGCTTGTTCTGTGCTATGTAGTCTGTTAGGAGTATGTAACACAAAGATAAGGCCTTGTTCTCAAGGAGCTTACATTCCAAAAGAGGGGAAAAGATATTTAACAACAACAACAAAATGCATTTCTAGTATCATTTCAAAATTTTGTTATTTTCTTCTAGTTCTTCAGAGAAAATATTCAGAGTCAGAGTAATTGTGTATAAGGAAATCCTTTCACTTCTTCTAAGCTTCAGTGATTCGGAGTAAGAATGCCTTCTATAATTAATGCCTCATCACAACTGAAGGATTCTGGTAATAGTTTAAATGCCAATAAGGATCTCTTTAATTTTGAAACCTGGAGTATTCAGTGGCAATTAGTGATTTCATTGGTAGCTGTTAATAAATAGCATTATCTAAACCCAATGTTATTAATTTTATAGTGGAAAAGTAGAGAATGACTAGAAAAAAACTGATAACTAATGTTCAGGAGGTTGTTCTTGAATGTTATTGCAAGCACAATGAGGTATTCTCCTCTTGGGCGTATAGCTACATACCAATGTTGAAAATGTTTGGGAATTTAATTCATTCTCACTGTCAACTAAAACTAGCTTGAATTCCTGGTGTCAGAAGTTTCAGTTATATTCATTAGTTTTTATTATGAATTTGATTAATTAGCCATTTGAATTAGGAATTTATCTGTCCTCCCTATATTGATGGGTGCCATCAAACTTGAGAGCAGTAAGCTTCATTCCTTTTGGCTCACTAATTCACAATGATTGCTTTAAGGGAATCTCTTTAAAGTGCTTATACCTAAGATAAGTTTTAGTAACCTATTTTTTCCTCCCATCTCCTGATGTCCTACTAAAGTTATTTATTTTGTCAGCACAGGTGAGGGAAGATCAAAGTTCTCATGTCAGGAGAGAAGGACCAAAATAGAAATTACATCCAGATTTAACTTGTTTTCTTAAAAAAGTGAATAATTCTAAAAGATTTTGCTTCACTTGTATTTATTCTGGGAAACATTTTTAGTGCAAAATAAAGATTATGCAGAAATTTTAAGGTATAAGATCTGGGATAAAGGAAAATATAAGTAACATTTTATTAGTAATAAATATACTTTTCCTTTTCTTGTGATCTCTGAAATCCTGTTTTTATTTTAAGGAAAGCTAAACTGAAAATAATGTTATATAATGTGTTTCTTTTTTGTGAAAGTTAACTTGAAAAGGCAATTTTCCTATCACACCCTTTTTAGGACTCAAGTCTGTTTTACATTTAATAACAAGAAAATCCCCTAAATTTCCTTGCTATTAAGAGATTCTTTGTAGGCAACTACCCCTACCGAACAAGTTGTCATTCTTTCCTGAAGACAGTGGGGCAAATTCAGGACCTTGCAAAGGAAGATATAGCTTCCTTACATAAACATTTTATGGAAGTAGTTTTACTCTTTCGGTTTTGAATATAGACCATGACAACAGCAGTCACTAATAGCTAGACTCTACATCCCCTAATCTCTTTCTCTCCTCTTTGCTATCCCATCATCAAATATTTCAATGTTGCTAGCAAAAATTAATGTATTACACCTGTGGCACAGAGGTCCAGTGGAGCGAGAAAGATCATTGTGAGAAGTTCATTGCGTCATCTATGGCAACTATTTGATACAAAGATCCTTTATGTATATTTAATAGTATTTAATTTCATGAATATCAAAATCAGTACTTGAAAAGTTCACTAGTTAGATATTTGAAAGTATACAAAATACAAACCATCCAATTTTGTGTTTATCTCTGAACACTTTTTCGATTTCTTATAATATTTCGTCTTTATGAAGAAATAGAGATATAGAGATTATGTTTTATTCATGTCAGCAGTATAAAAACATCTCAGATGTTCAGGAATCAATTTTTCTTTGGTTTGTTTCTAGCCATACAATAGTAGTAGATATGTATTTACTTTGCAGTTAGAGGTAATAATCCCAATTAAGCAAATATTCTGAAAGAAAAAATCTCTTATAAGTTAAATTTGTATTTTCTCATTCTCAACTCAATGCCTTCTGATCAAAATTAAGATTGATCTTGTGAGAAAGTAAAAGTAAAAAGCCTTTTTAGCTATCTCCTCATTATGATTAGTTACTAAAAAGTAAAATTTAAGACCATCTGCAGAGAGCTCCTATTTTATTAACAAGAAAATTTGTCTTCAAATTTCCATACCTCCCGGTTAGTGTTAGAGTATTAGGAACACAGTATAACATAGTATTTTGTATGTGGTAAGTATTTAATAAAAGCATAAAATGGTGACATTTTTATTGTGACACAATATTAAAGATGAGATTTTAAAGTATTAAAGATGAGAAAAGTATATGGTCATTTAGGAGAAAGAAAAGGTGAAGATTTTTAAATATTTATCTTGCCTTTTATTAATATTAAAAGAAACACCTGGTTTTTTCTGAATATATATTTCTGATTATAATGTTTTTTCCCAAAAAGAATTTGGGAAATACAGGAAGCAAAATGACGTAAATAAAAATCATGAATAATCTTGACACCTAGTTATTGCCTAGGACTAATTGATTAGTCTTCACATTGGATACCCATCGTATATACAAGGTTTATATCTTGGGTTTCTTAATCACATCATCCCAACTGTTATCCTATCTACTAAAATTTGTAGTTTACTTACTCTATGCCAAGCATTGTGATAAGCACTTTATATAATATCTTATTTAATCCTAATAACAAACCACATGAGTACCACTTAAGAAAATTAGTTTTAGAAAGATTAAATCATAAAATAACTCAGATCACAGTGCCAGTAGAAGGTAATAGAATTAGAATTTCAGCTAGGTAGTCTTGACTCCATAGTCCTTGCTTTTTAACCACTCTCTTTTTTATATAAATTAAGCTTTTTTCCTTTTTAAAATTTTTTTTATTTTTATTTATTTTTTTATTTTATTATGTTATGTTAATCACCATACATTACATCATTAGTTTTTGATGTAGTGTTCCATGATTCATTGTTTGTGTATAACACCCAGTGCTCCATTCAATATGTGCCCTCTTTAATACCCATCACCAGGCTAACCCATCCCCCCAACCCCCTCCCCTCTAGAACCCTCAGTTTCTCAGAGTCCATCGTCTCTCATGGTTCGTCTCCCCCTCCAATTCCCCGCCCCCACTCCGTAGGAAGGGAAAAATTAAGCTTTTTGCCATTTAATAACTGTAATACCAAAAAATGGCCGGGGTGGGGTGGAGTTGTCAATCACTACAGAGTATAAACAAGCTATGATTAATTTAAGTTCCCTGTCTGAACCATTTAGGCTCTTTCTTATTTCCTGTATTCCTATCATTCTTTTTATATAAATTGTCAAAAATATCTCTGATTATTGCTTTAGAAATATTTCCTTAAAATAGAATAACTGATTAAAAATTAAGTCTCATAATACATACTGCCAAATTGCCCTCTAGAATATATGTACATATTTATATGTTCATACTCTCAGTTTATGGAACTGGACATTCATTATCATTTTTAATCTTAACAATTTGATAAAAATTATATGGCTTTATTGGCATATTGTAGACTAATAATGAGATTAAATACTTGTCTTTGTCTAGTTTTTTTTTTCTTTTATATATTGCCCATTTTCTTTGTTTTCTTTTGGTTCAGTAGCCTATTCTTAAAAACTGATTCTAGTTACAATGAGAAGTTTAAGAAAGTGCTTGTCAGGAAATAATTTTTGCAGAATGAGATTTATATTTTAACTATTTCATTTTGACACATAAATATAGATATACATAAATATACAGTTTATTTTCTCTTTTTTCAAACTTTATTAATGTAATAGTACTCAATTATTTCCTTACTTACCCTCTTACAGCAGAGGTCAAGCCCAAAACACATCCTGAATCAAAGGCATGCAGTTAATAAAGTACAAACATTATTTTCTAACAAGCTAGTTATGCCCTTTGTGAGTTTTTTCTTTTTTTCCATAGCTGATGCACAATAGTTTATTTTCTAACTATTCATTTTTTATGGAATGTTCATGTTAAATACTTTGTGGATAGAAAATTATTGAATCTTAATATTCTAGAATTAATTGTCCTTTCATAGATAATAAGCTTTGCAAAATTTATGATTAGGACATTGAATATACATGGCTACTATAGCAGTCATTTTATTTATTTATTTTTAAGATTTTATTTATTTATTTGATAGAGACACAGCGAGAGAGGGAACACAAGCAGAGGGAGTGGGAGAGGGAGAAGCAGGCTTCCCACCGAGCAGGGAGCCCAATACGGGGCTTGATCCCAGGACCCTGGGATCATGACCTGAGCAGAAGGCAGACACTTAACGACTGAGCCACCCAGGTGCCCCACAATCATTTTTTTTAAATACCAAATACACAGTCCTTCTATTTATACAATTTTTTGCTTGGCAAACTCATTTTTCTTCAGAGGAATTCCAAAAGAAATATTCTAGCATGCAATTAATGTGAGTTACCATTTGATTATCTAGACATTTAAGGCATTCATACACTTTTTCAGATATGTAAAGCTTAATTCCCCTCGAGTGTTCAAAAGATCCCTTTTCTTTCTTTTTTTTTTTTTAGTTGCCCCTAACATGCAAATCACTTCATGCCCAAAGTTTTTCAGTAAGTGAACTGTTTAACACTTGGCTTGAATTTTTCCATAGAAAGATTTATTTATATAACTGATTCTCAACCTGGGGATTTTCTGTACCCTGAGGAACGTTTGGCAATGCCTAATGACGTTTTGGGTTGTCATAACTGAAGGGTTGCTACTGACATTAGTTGAATAGAAGCCAGGGATGCTGGTAAACATCCTACAATGCACTGAACAATCCTTACAACAGAGAATTTTCCAGCCCAAAATGTAATAGTGCAGAAATTGAGAAATCCTCATTTACATAATATTATTGAGTACTTATTAACTGCCAGGCACTGTGCTTGGGGCTGGGGACACATGGGTAGAAAGTTATGATCATAGTACTCAAAGAAGTTACATTATGGTTAGGAAATGGAAGGAATTGGATAAATAAACTATAACATGATATAGTAATGGTGTGTATGTGATATATTAGGAGTAGGATAAAGTTCATCTGAGGGAGTTAGGGAAATTTTCAAAGAAGTGATATTGGAACTGTTGTTATTGCTGTTTTTCTTATTTTTATCATTGTTTGCCTTTTACGTTAAGTTTACTAAAAGCACACAATAGCATAGTTACAACTTAATGGATTTTCAAAAAATGAACATACCTGTGTGACCAGCAGGCAGATCAAGAAACCAGATTGTCAACATCCCAGATTGTGCCGCCTCTTGTGGTCCTTTCAGTAACAGCCCAACCTTCAAGAGTATTACAGTTTTTACTTTTGGCATCATTGATTGTTTTTGTTTTTTAGTAAACTTTATACAAATGAAATTTTATACTGTGTAATGTATTGTATCTGGATTCTTTTGCTCAACATTATGTTTGTAAAATTGATTTGTTGCATGTAGTTGTTTGTTCATTATCACTACCATACAATAATCCATTGTATGAATATGCCAATATATATTTATCTACTGTAAAGAAACAATTGCTGAAATCCTAAGTCTGCTAATAGGTCAGTCTGGCTGCAGAATGGGTTTTGAAGGGGAACTGGCAAGAGAGAGCCTGGAGGTAGGTAAGGCCAAATGATGGACACTGTGTCATATAAAAGGCATTTGGGTTTTTTCTAGTAGAAAGTGAAGATTTTTTTTGAAAGATGTTAAACAGCAACGAATGTAGTGAGATTTGCATTTTAGAAAGACCATTTTGGCAGCAGAGTAGAGGATGGATTGAATGGTAATAAACTTAGCTATTAACATTAATCAGGAGGTTATTGAAATATTCAAACAAAGGATGCTGAGTAGCTAAAGGCAGACAAGGATAGAAAGAAACAGATGACTTTCTTAGGATAAAACTAATAGCACTTTTTGACTAACTGGATATGAAATTTGCAGAAGATAGTTTCCTGAGCCAACCTTCAAAAGCCTATGTGTGTTACTGAAATACAAAATGTGTACAGTAAAGAAAAATAATTCAATGTTAGCAATTAAAATTGAATTCAAACTCACATCCAAATTTATCTATAGTGTTTGAACTTGTAGAAAAACATATGTCATTAGTTGAGAATTAACAAATTGATGAAAATCTTCATGGAGAATCTGTAAGAATATTGGCTACAATCTAGGACAAGTCTAGACTAATGGTATTGGCTTTTTATTTGTTTTCATTTTAATTTAAAATTTGTAACTTTTTTCTGTTGTTTCATATTTTCACTATTTTTATTTTATTTTTATCTTACACTAAATTTATACATTTATTTGTGAATAAGGTGGTTTTCAGCTCAGGAAGAAAAAAGGAGACAAGAAGTGTGTGTGTTCTTGTGTACACCAAAAAGCAAGAGTTGAGAGAGGAAAGGAAAAAAGGAGTTAAAATATTGTATCCATATGAATGAGAAGAGACTGTCTGAGATGGAATTTACAGAATTCCCAGTTGTTATTTCTAGGTTGGAAGATTGCTGCATTTTACTTTTGTTTGTGCATGCATCCCTAGAGAGAATAAAGGCAGTGAGTCAGAAAGTTTCCCATAGTCACCAGGCAATAGTGTCATTACAAAGATGTATTTATTGCTGAGACAGTGGTTAAGATAGTTGGCTCTTTGTGACCCAGAAAATGTGTGCAAATAGCTTTTGATAACAGAGCATTACCTATCAATATTTCTGAAGATGAATATCTCTAACATAAATTTTTTTAATGTTGTAAACCCTTTATAGATATGATTATTCACCTAGAAAACCCAGAAGAATCCATTGAAAAAGTATTAGAAAAAAGAAGAGTTCAGCATGATCGCTAAATAAAGAGTATTTTACTTTATAAAAATCTATATGCTAATATTAAGTTAGAAACAAGCATTAGAAAAAGTAATGACGGGGGCACCCCTGGGTGGCTCAGCTGTTTAAGCATGTGACTCTTGATTTTGGCTCAGGTTATGATCTCAGGGTCATGAGATCGAGTCCAATGTCACGCTCTGTGCGGTGCGTGGAGCCTGCTTAAGATTTTCTCTCTCTCCTTCTGCTCCTCACCCCCACCAAAGCCCAGCTCATGTGTTTTCTCTCTCTCTAAAAAAAAGTAACAAAAAAAGATCTCATTTACAATAGCAGAAAAAAGTGAACTTTATAATATTCAAGAATAAACTAAAGGAATTTGCCAGATTTGAATAAAGAAAACTTTATTAAAGGACATAAAATATAGCTTGAATGATTAAGAAGTTATGCCATATTCTTAAATGCAAATATTTTTGTGAAATTGTCAATTTACCTTAAGTTGATTGATGAATGTGATATAATTCCCAATGGATTTTGGGGGGAATATACCAAGTTGATTTCTAAGCATACTTTTAAGAGAACAAATTATGAAAATAGCTAGTGATTTCTTTAAGTAAAACAATGAGAGGCCTTAATCAGTTGTAAAAACATAAGGCACAGTGATTAAAGTATTTAGTATGTTACAGGAAAATAAAGTCAGAGATAAATGACACCAAATGATATTTATTAATATAACTGTATAAAATTGGAATTTAACATATTATAAATGTGACATTTCAAGAAGTTCAAGGAAAGAAGGGTCAATCTATAAAAGATGTTGAGGAAATTGGCTATCCATTTTGGTGGAAATGGATCATGCAACCTAAAATTAAACTACAGATGATTATATATTTAAACATTAAAAGCTGTAAGTTTATGATTTAAAAATTAAGTTATTTTTATGATCTTTAGGTAAGAGAAACCTTTCTAGATGAGACATAAAACCGGCAAATATAATAAAAATATTGATAGAACCCCCTATCATTAAGCATTGGAAACCTCTTAATGGAAATGCCAACTAAGCAAAAATTGTTACAAATGTTAAATGTTAAAAATTAATATTTGCAAGTGATTCAACTGCCAAAGTTTTAATATTTTAATATGTAGAAATTTCTTAATAATTCAACAGGAAGAACATGGCCTCCAATATAGAATAGCAGGCAAAAGATATAATCAGGCAGTTTGCAGTGAGAAAAAAGTAAGTTGTTTTTAAATATGTGCTCATTATAATTGGTAAGAAATGTAAAAATCAAAAATATTGTATTGCTTTGTACACATGAGTTAAATAGCTATTTAAAACAGAGATTGCCTGGAAGTAGCAAGGTTTGGGAGAAAAGACCACTGTTCAGAGTATAAATTGGTACCATTTTTCTGTAGGGCAATCTGCAGTATATCAAAAATTTCAGTGTAATGTTATAAAAGACATTAATTTTATAGGGAATAAAGCAGTTTACAAAGAGGGTACAGCCTGGAATAATTATTGTTTTAGTACTTTGAAAAACCTTCCCACTGTAGAAAAACTTGATCCGTTTTAAAAGGAAATAACCTGTAAGGCATACCATGTTAAAGGACATACACACTGTCTTTAGAGTCACTCTCCTCCCAAAATGACCATGAGTTGGAGGTCAGAGCAGCAGGGAGCAGGAGCCAGAACTGTAGGAAACCGGACTTTGAAGACAGAGGAGACACCCTGAGGACAGATGGCTATAGCTACAGTGTTGGTGAGACACTTAGGCTTGGACAAACAGCAATATGTGAAATTCAGTCTGGGATTCCCTGAGTCTGTGAGACCACTGTGGGAGGTTGAAGTGGAACCAGTCAGTGCTTGAA
This sequence comes from Callorhinus ursinus, assembly GCF_003265705.2. Lineage (NCBI taxonomy): Eukaryota > Metazoa > Chordata > Mammalia > Carnivora > Otariidae > Callorhinus > Callorhinus ursinus. The sequence goes on from NW_027397070.1 coordinate 39,828,975, forward strand.
GGTACCCTCTAGTTAAAGGGAGAAGCAGAAATAAATTTTTACCAAAGGAAATTTTCCCTAGTTTAGGTAAGATATACTCCCAACAGATTAAGATCAAGTAATGAATATCAGCAAAACCATTAATCAATAGGGGGACTGAAAAATGTGACAACCACTAGAACTGTCAAATACAAAATACAGCACATCCCAGATTTGGTGACCACTATCATTCATTTTTCATACTAGGGAATTTTTGTTTAGGACTAATGCTAAACCAGACAGGATGCAGGCACAAGAGAAGTTTATCAAATTGTCCCTGATAAGCCAGGATGTATGTTTAAGCTACCTATGATGAAATCTTCAAAAGAACAAAGACACACAAGGTAAAAACATTGCAAGAGACCATTATTTTTGAATGAGCAATTTGGAAGAAAATAGGACTCCTAGAAATGAGAAAATATAAATTAAAATTTTTAAATCTGTGAACAGATGAAACAGCAGATTAGACCAGAAGAAGAATTAGCATACTGAAACATAGTTCTGAGAAAACTACTTCATATTGGAATAATGACATAGAGAGTTGATGTTATATAAATATGGGAGAGACATAAGGTATGAAGAAAGAAATGAGAAGGTCCAAACTACATTACATCAAAGCCCCAAAAGAAGAGAATGGAGGAAAGGCAATGATTACAGAGGTAACGGCTGTAAATTTACCAAACTGCTGAAAAAACATGAAACCACATGTCCTGGAGATACAGTATAAATTGAGATGGATAAGTAAAATAAATTGATGCCTGAATACATTAAAATGAAACTTCAAAACCAAAATAAAAGAGAAGATCTTAAAAGTAGCCAGAGAGAAAGGACAGATCACTTACAAAGGAATGACAGTAGGCTTTTAAACAACATTGGAATGAAACAGACAAAAATAATATCTTCAAAGTACTGAAAAAGTTATAAATTATTTTACACAGGTTTTCATTTTGTGTTGTAAATATGTGAAATGTCTACTTTGAGGTTCATAATATAATACAGAAACTTGTTCTATAATTTTGGATAGAAAATAGACCATATTTATTAGGAAAACAATATATCAAATCCTAGGGTACCATGTACCTATTAAATTTGTGGTTTATATTAAAAGTTCTAAAGTGTTTTCTTGATGAAGATCATATATTTCAAAACTGAACTGAATAAGCATTGTATTATTTTCTCTTCCTGATGTATTCAGTGTTGTAATTTTTTTGCTGCTACGTGCCTTTCCACTTTTATGTTTTAGGCAATAACTTTTTAAAATCTTTTATCACAGGGCAGCTGGGTGGCTCAGTTGGTTAAGCGTCTGACTCTTGATTTCAGCTCAGGTCTTGATCTCACAGTTGTGAGTTCGAGTCTCATGTTGGGTTCCACACTGGGCTTGGAGCCTACTTAAATTTAAAAAATAAATAAAAAATAAATAAAATCTTTTATTACATAATAAAAATAGTATATTTTAATGTAAGATAATATATATTAAAAGTTTTGCTCCTCCCACATAATAATTTTACCTCTGATTTATAATAATTTTACTATCCCACTTAATTGAAAAACTCTGAAAAATCTTGAAACCAACCTGTAGAATGATCTTAATATGCCAGGATTGAAAACAATAGCTAAAACATGGAAAGAGCCCAAATGTCCATTAACTGATGAATGGATAAAGAAGATGTGGTATATCTATACAATGGAATATTACTCAGCTGTCAACAACAATGAAATTTTGCCATTTGCAATAATGTGGAAGGAACTATAGTGTATTATGCTAAGCGAAATAATACAGAGAAAGACAAATACCATATGATTTCACACATATATAGAATTTGAGAAGCAAAACAGATGAACATAGGGAAAGGAAAGGAAAAATAAAATAACGACAGAGAGGGAGGCAAAGCATAAGAGACTCTTAAATATAGGGAACAAACTGAGGGCTGCTGGAGGGGAGGTAGGTGGAAGGATAGGGCAATTGGGTAATGGGCATTAAAGGAGGGTATTTGATATAATGAACACTGATGTTATATTCAACGGATGAATCAATAAATTCTACCCCTAAAACTAATACTACACTATATGTGAACTAACTCAAATTTAAATAAAATCTTGAAAGAAAAAAAATGCCAGGATTGAAAACCCACTCATTTTGGAGTCTTAAGTTACAGTTATCTATAGTTTAACCAAAAGCGGTGACCTTGTCTTTAAAGATTTATGCCTGAATATGTCATATTAGACTCAAAACATTATAGTGTCTCATATTGCTCTAAGGTAAAACTTAAATATCTGAGCTTGCTTTTCAGTTATGATAATGACCCTTATCATTTGTCCTCTGCTTTAATAATCTTAACCACTTTTCACAGACTAATGTTTTGATTTCTAGTAATTACTACTTATTTAACTTCCTGACCTACCTCTCTCAATGACACAAGAACAAATCAGATTTAATCTCCATTTTTATAACTAGCCTTAAGAGTAGACCTACATTTGCCCTGATTGATTTAGGCCAGATTTATTTTGAGGTGCTGGGAATGAATACTATGTCATAATTTTATTCTTTTTTTTCTGATTCCTTCAGTTTAAACAACTAATGTTTCTCTTCGATATCTTCTTGTCATTGCTGCTGATCAGAGACAGGTCAGAAGATTAAGGAAAATATTCCTTACATTGACTCATCATTTTGTAATAGAAAAAGCTTTAAAAAGATAGAGAATTTGATGAAGCTGTGGTATCTGAAAATTATTCAGAGAAAATTTCAAAATATCTCATAGCTTCTGGGAAGCTTGCATTAAGGGAAAAAATCCCAAACTGGGAAACCAGTACATGACAGAATCTAGTGTTGCTGTTCCCCACATTCCCACCTATTTCTTTGTTTTCTGTCCTTTCCCTAGAGGCAAATTCTGTTAGGTATAGAAGTCTGCCCTTCCTATTGCAGTTTTGAGCAAAATGTATTTCCATCTGTCCCACTTAATGTTCCTGCATTGGGTATCCTCTGCTCTTGGATACTTAATTTTTTATGTGAAGAGAAGACCCAAGTTAACCTATTCATAATTACCTAAGTATAAAATAATATTGCTTGGTTACCAAATCTTTCAGGTTTGTTTTAAAAACCTGAATTTTAAAAAGAACTGATTTTTTTTTATATCCTTTGTTGGTTGATTCTTATGAATTTGGTTTGGCTCTTGCATAACTAAGCCACACTTAGGGGTACAATTTCTAGAGCATATCAATGGACTAAAATGGGCATCAAGGTAACATTGAAAGAGGAAAGGTTATAAATGAACAGCCTCATGGCTGTGTGTGTATGTTGGTATGTGTGTTGTGTGTATGTTAATAAGGATAATCTTTTCTACCCATTCTGACTAGATGATGGGATTTGTTTAGTGCCAGTAGATACAACCAACTTCCTCCCACTCCTACCATCTGCCTTAATAAAGTCAACTGTTCAGTTTTCTATAGCCCTAACTTAAAGAATTCAATCCCAATTCCTCATTTTATGAAGTGTAATTTTTTTCTTCAATGATGGACTCTATTTTGACTTTTCTTAAATCTGTCTTTAGGGCAACATAGGCTTCATTTGGATAGCAAACTACCTTATTCTAAGTACTATAGTATGGATGTTCTGAAAGAGTCTGCAATCTTCAAAGCTTAAATTACAGATCCTGATTTGGAGATATTAACCCCAAATTCCACACTAAAAAATGTGTGTGTGTGTGTGTGTGTGTGTGTGTGTGTGTGCGTGTGCGCAAGTCTATAAAAATTATGATTCCTTGGAAGAACTTCATTGAATAAAATATTTTATACACGTTTTCAAATTAAAGTGTATATGAGAACTGATATTTAATTTTCTAAGACTTTATATTTATGATTTTTTTGCATTCCTGTTGTTATATCTTTTTCAGTGGTAAAGGATATCTGCACCTCTTTTTAGAACAGTTTTTACAAATTAGGCCTCTGATTATTTTTAAGTTTCTTGTTAAGAGATTTTTCTTCCAATATAATAAAGGTAAAGATTTTCCTTCATCTAACTTATGTCAATTTTATTTAATAAATAATGTCTTCTTCCTTTTCTATTTCTTCCAGGTTGTAACTTACTGAATTTTTTAATCCATTCTTGTATATGTGGAGGCTCTTAAAAAGTAAATTTTTGTACTATGAAGTATAATAATAGTTGATTGAAAATGAGTATGTTAAGAACCCTGTGTTTAATATGAACAGCAGAGCATTAACTTGAATTGAGTGGAACATTGCCTCTTTGTGTTACCCTATTTTTCACCATCCTGAATCTTATTCCCATCCTGACAGCTGTTGTTTTTACAGCTTTAATTTTTAGTGTATGATTGTTAGGGAAATTTAAGTTAATATAAAGTTATGGACACATTTTTTCATCTTTGCTTAGGAACATAATCACACTGCTGTTTTCTTTCTTTTTAAGATTTTATTCATTTATGTATTTGTGAGAGAGAATGGGGGAGAGCAGAGGAAGAGGGACAAGCAGACAACGCGCTGAGCATAGAGCCCGATGTGGGGCTTGATCTCACAACCCTGAGATCATGTCTTGAGGCAAAAGCAAGAGCCAGACACTTAGCTGACTGCAACAGCCAGGCATCCCTACATTGCTGTTTTCTGTTGGACTTAGGCAAAAGCGTAAATCAAGAGGTGCTATTGAGTTCTTTTTCCTTCAAAAGATATTTTCTATCTTCTCACATTCCTTTCCCAGTCTCCTTCGGAGGTATGGTAATGTCCAAGGCTATCTTCTTGGTAATCAGTGTCTTCAAAACTGCTGCTCCTGATAATTCTTCATTAAGTTTTCAAGATTGTTGCTAGCATGTTACATTCTTTAGACATTTTGGTAATTCATGTACATTCAAAAACAGACATATTCCTCTCATAATTTCTATCCTTTATTCTTTCTTATAGAACTATTCAGTTTTCACAATTGCTTTGGCTATAACAATTTCTACAACATAGGTGACTTTAGATTTGTGTGTTAGTATAAATAATAGTACCCAACATTTGTTAAGTATTTGATATATATTAGGAATGATACTAAGTATTTTATATGTTTTATTGCGTTTAAGCAGAGAAAAAAATCATTCCTGTGTCTGAATAGGGTGCAATGTCTTATAAACTGAAAACATACAATAACAGATTAATAGATTAAGTTCAGAATTGGGTGGAGTCCATAGGTCTGAGTTGATTTACCCTGTGGCATTGGATTAGTCATAGAATTTACAAAAAGAGAAGTAATAAATCTCCTCTGTATACAGGAATATGTTAATTATTTAAATAGAAAATATCAGTAGGTGTTTTATAAGAAAGGACCGTAAGTAAAAACTTACAATTATTGAATTATGTAAATATTAAAAATATTACTCATGTTTAACTCTCCAGTGTGGTGAATAAGAGAAATAAGAGCCTTTGTCAGAGCATTATAAATTTAATGTGGTGTATGTTGTCATACTAGTATTATATTGTGACATCCTTTCAGTTAGCTAAAATTTTTTGATAGTGTTAACACTTTAGTTTTTTAAGAAGAGTAACAAATATCATTACCCCTTTTTACAAATGGAAAACTGAGAGATAGATAAATTTCCAGAGGCATAAAAACATAAACTGATAATCATTTAATATGTGAACAATGAAATACTATTAGATTATAAATAAAAAGCCTGATCATAAACTGAGACATTAGTAGCTCTATAATCAATTTTTAGATGAGCAAAACTGTAGAGCAACTTGTTTAATTCAAGCTACAGCAGGTCATAGGCTCCAGACACTTATGTGTATACATTTTTCTCTCGTCTTTACTAATGGAACTTCTACTTAGTTAAGTTTTTCTCAAAACAACAGAAATATTGGATTTCTTTCTTTTTAGGAAGGACTTACTCATTTTCTTCTTTCCCAATTGGCTTCTAATTTTAAAACTGAGGGTGGTATGAGATGACAAAATACAACACTTTATAATGATAATTAAAATAGAAAGGAGCTGTTTTTGCTTTTTTCTCTCTTCTCAGCAGTTCTTCCACTCATCCCACTTCCTTTACTTCACCTATTTCTTGCTCTTCTCACTTTATCACATGTGCCTGTTTTGGTGAGAATCCAGTTTTGCAAAATGAGAACTTTAAACGTGATAATTACATGTTCTTAATGTAGATACTTTGTAAAGAGGCCACAGTGAGAATTATCACATCTCAGGGCAAAAGAGCAAAGTTTTAGACTTTCTAAAATCAGTTGGCAGTGAGCCATTTGCAAGTAGTACATATAGGCCTAAAGTAGGAGCTTGTTTCTTTCTTTTTTTTATGTTGTTAGTCACCATGCAGTACATCATTCATTGTTTTCGTCTAACACCCACTGCTCCATGCAATATGTGCCCTCCTTAATACCCATCACTGGGCTAACCCATCCCCCCCCCCCCACTCTAAAACCCTCAGTTTGTTTCTCAGAGTCCATAGTCTCTCATGGTTCATCTCTCCCTCCGATTTCCCTCCCTTCATTTTTCCCTTCCTTCTCCTAATGTCCTCCATGCTATTCCTTATGTTCCACAAATAAGTGAAACCATATGATAATTGACTTTCTCTGCTTGACTTACTGCACTTAGCATAATCTCCTCTAGTCCCATCCATGTTGATGTAAAAGTTGGGTATTCATCCTTTCTGATGGCTGAGTAATATTCCATTGTGTATATGGACCACATCTTCTTTATCCATTCATCTGTTGAAGGGCATCTCGGCTCTTTCCACAGTTTGGCTATTGCGGACATTGCTGCTATGAACATTGGGGCGCATATGGCCCTTCTTTTCACTACATCTGTGTCTTTGGGGTAAATATCCAGTAGTGCAACTGCTGGGTCGTAGGGGAGCTTGTTTCTTTTAGTCTCAATTAAGATGTTTAAGCACAGTTAGTTATGTTGTTATATGAATATTAAAACTTGCATTGCTTTAGGTATACCAAGTAATTGTGTATCATCATAATAAAGTAAAAAGTCAATGTATAGATTTTTTTAGGCAGCTTTATGTTTCTGTTTATATTATACACTACTAATTACATTAAAAAAAAAAAAAACTCCACAGAGTAGCTGGAATAGAGACTGGGTTATATTCTCACCAGTTGACTAACCAGACAGCCCAGCCCCCTTTTAGTACAATTTCAAATTGTATCATCTTTCAACTTCTTTCTTCAGATTTGAGAAACAGGATAATTTACTATTATCTATAGAACAGTTTTTGAGGAGTATGAATGAGTTAACATTTTTTTCTATATAGATCAAAATACATATGCAGGAGTGCCTGGGTGTCTCAGTCAGTTAAGCATCTGCCTTTGGCTCAGGTCATGATCCAAGTCCTGGGATTGAGCCCCACATCAGGCTCCCTGCTCAACAGGGAGTCTGCTTCTCCCTCTCCTTCTCCCCCACCGCCAGCATGCACTCTGTCTCTCTCTCTCAAATAAATAAATAAAATCTTTAAAAAAAAAAGGAAAAAAAGATATATGCAACCAACACCCTACCTTAAAAGAGAACTTTATTATTTTTCACATAATGCCAAAAATGAATAAATGTATATTGCAGATATAAAAATGCTAATAATCAATAGAAATATCACTGTTCTTTCACCTTTCCCTGCAGTGAGATGTAAAGTAGTGCTATTTATATAAGTTGAATATGAAGATAAGTATTCTTACAAAAATCTCACAAAAATAATTTTCTCATCTGCATTCCCTGGTTTTTTGTTTGATAATTTGATTATCAAGTTAATGTTTAGATAAAGGAGGAAAATAATGTGAAAAATAACTCACTGTGTAAAAAGAAAGCTGTAAAGTTAAGAAGTACTTGCTATATACTCTCAAATTGGTTAACAGGGGTTGGGATCTAAATGTTAGCAAACATAGTGAGATTTTTCATAAAGTAACACTTGGAAATCTTATAATCACCCATGAAAAGGCATATTCTCAGTAGCCCAGAAACCAGTTTTTATTCCATCATTAAATAGATCCTTTTGTGGGTGCCTGGGTGGCTCTGTTGGTTAAACGTCTGCCTTTCACTTCAGGTCATGATCCCAGAGTTCTGGGATCAAACCCCACATTGGGCTCCCTACTCAGAAGGGAGTCTGCTTCTCCCTCTCCCTCTGCCCCTGCTCATTCTCTCTCTCTCCGGCCTCCCCCACCCCCCGCTCTCACTCTTGCTATCGCTCACTCTTGTTCTCTTTCTTTCTAATAAATAATTTTTTTTAAAAAAATCTTAAAAATAAATAAATCCTTTTGTTGAGCTAGATAAATTGGTTGGCTTGCTTTAGGGACCATGCTATACAAGGAATGCTTATCTTTAAACATTAGAACCTTACTTACCATGATGATATGTTAACTCTGTGACACTTAATGGGAGCTGAGTTTCAACTCTGGGAGTCTTGGCATCTTATGCTCGCTGCAAAGTATATGTTCATTGAATGGAATGGAAAATGACACTGCTGCAATACTTAAATTTTTACTCTTTTGTGTTTTCTCTGTACAATTAAACTGTCTCCTTTGATCTTTCATCATACCAAGATCTTATTTAAACACTGTATAACTTTAATTGAAAAACAAAATGGGAATATCTCCATTTTGAAAAGTTTTCTACTTCTTCCGAGAGTGGAGGAAGATGTAAATATTTAAGAAGGCTAAAAACTCTGAAGAAAAGAAATACACAAATAAGATCATATCTTCCAAGTAAAACTGAGATAACTACCTCCATTCCCTGGTTGCAGCTTCTGTGTAACAGTAGCATTTAACCACTTAGTCACATGTTATGATACACTGATGTGTTATGTTTGGTTGAAAGGTGTTTGCAACTAATTTAAAATTAACAAAATATGCAAATGAATATTTTAATTAATTACAACAAATTCAAGGCTGTCCTTAGAATAATTTGACTCTTCCATTCTGCTGTTTCTTAAATGAGAGAAGTGTAGATTTATAGCTGGTGTTCCTTGAATATCCGTAGGAGTTAGTCATGTACAAGTTTTATCCATCATGTGTAGTCCTGAGAAAAGAAGTATATTAAAGGTAGCTTCTTTGTACCATAGGATAATTATAGAAGTAGCTCTGAATATTTAGGTTATTACAACCCTTTTCTAAAGTGTAGAATAAAATTAGTGTGTTTGCCCTTTAACTGATAAAGTAAGGAAAATTTAATTGTCATTAAACTGCCTATTTTTTACCTAATTTATCTCCTCAGTAGGTCTATATTTGCTCTGATAAAGGCTCCTCACATTTATTTCAATCTGCTTTACAAAGTTGAACATAAGGTAATCATGAAGATTAGATCAAGTGGTATATATTATCATTAATCTGCTTTATTTCTTCCATCTGCAATGTGTTTTTCAAAGTGTAGTCCTTTGACCAGCATCACAAGCAAAACCTAGAAACTTGTTAGAAGTGTACATTTTGAGGCCCCAACCAGACTTTCTGATCAAAATCTCTGGGTGGGACCTAGCAGTCAGTGTTTAACAAGGATTCTAGGAGATTCTGATTCACGCTCAAGGCTGAGAACCACTGCTCTAAATATCCTACCTTGATAGAGTAACGTTATTAATAATATTATTAGTAACATTATTAGATAGCATTTCAAAGATAGTCTTTGTTATTTAAGGTTATTCAGTAGAAGGCACTGCAATAATTGTTAGGAGGAAATTTTACTAAATTTATATAGTCAAGTAGCAAGCATATAATTATTAATATATAGATTATGCTCTGTTGAAAAAATATGTCTAGAAAATAAATAAAAGTGCTATACTAATTGTTTTATTCACAGTCACCATGAGGTATAAGGAATTTCTGCACATTTACATTTAGCTAATATGTGTCCTATACATATTTAAACATCTTTGCCTGTTAGCAATAACATTTTGTACTATTGTTTTTCCTGTGAAATTAAAATGGATCTGAATTTCATTGACCTGTTCTCTGGGCTGTAAAATCATTATTTATGACACGCTTTTTTTTTTTGCAACTTGAGCAGTCTTTGAAGCACTTTCTGACTTTAATGTTATCTTGAAAGTGTCACTGATAAAAGAAAAAGATCACAATAAGTGATTTTCCATTGGAGGTTTCATAGTTTAGAAAGTATTTAACAACTTTCATAGTTTAGAAAGTATTTAGAAGTTAAAGATGAAATGTTTTATTTAAAGAGAATGGCTAAATCCAATTAAACCTTATTATTTTGGACTCTCGTAGTTCAGAAAAGGTTACATCTGAAGTAGGAATATAAACTTCTGCTATTGCTCAAGGAAAAAAGGATTTGATAAATAATGTATAAGAAAGTTGGAAACATTTTTAAGCTAATTAAGAAAAAATTTCAAACTTTTAATGGCATTCTTTTTTGTCATTGATTATAAATAGCCTATTGATAATGAGTGCTTGTTATCTCTTCATCAACAGGCACAGATAAAGCTACACTTATTAAAACTATTCTTCTGTTTCTATTTTATAATAATTTAGATAATATTTTCTCATTTTACTCTAAATTGAGTTTTATTCCCTTGCTCTTTGCCTTCTAGTTGTATCTTTTCTTTTATGGTTTATATATGTTTGTACCCAGCTCTTACCCTCCTGTCCATCTTCCAATTCAAACATTTCATTTGGTTGCTTATTCCCTTAGATCCAGTATTTCAGTATTCTGCTTTCCTGTTCCCCACTTGCCAGTGTTCTTACATTTAGGTTCTTGCTCTCTGTTCTCTTTCCTCTCATCTTTGCTTTTCAACCACTGTTTTCTAGGTTTGGTTTCTGGATTTTTGTATTGTTCCTGTTCTCTAACTGGTATAATCAAAACTTCAAGGATATAAGGAGAATTGGCAAGAAGAGGCATAAAGAGAATTGACATGTATTGAATGCCTATTCTATACTAGGTGATTTAATTCTCATAAGATGTAGGTAGGTTTTGTTATTATCTCCATTTTATTCATAAGTACACTGAAGCTCCAAGAGATTAAATATTTTGTTCTAATTCACGGAGAAACTAAGTGATACAGCTAGGTTGCAAACCTATATTCGCTCATTTATTCATCCTTTTATTCAACAAATATTTATTGAGTACACATACTATATGTTGGGCACTGTGCTAGGTGCTGCAACCCATCCAGCTCTTGCTTTCATGAAGCTTAACTGTGTGGTGGCATTGTCTTGACTTCACAGATGGTGATCTTTCTGCTATACCAAACAGCTTTAGAGGAAGAGAAAATAAAAAGGAAATAGAAGGGTTCTGATGTTTTATGGAAAAGCTATATTTGATATAGATGTAAAAAAGACTATTTTGTGCATTATTTAGAAATACCTTATTGAAGAGGTTGATTTGTGGTAGTCCTAGAAAGAGTCTGACAGCTTTAGCACTAACCACTGTAGACACTAGTGCCTTTTAGTGGCATCACCACAGTATATATTTTCCTTTTATGTTCTCAAATAAAGAAAATTTGTGTCTATAGGTCCAGATATCTAGAAGGCTTCACCATCAATTGACCTCCCTAAATTATGTTAAGAAAAAGATGAAGACTTCTCTCTAAAGAATACATTTTTTCATCCATCCATCTACCCATCATCCATACAGTTATTAATACTCTGAAAAATATTTAGGATGGTTTGCCCAAATATGTAAAACACAACAGAACTTTTAATAAGATAAATGTGGGGAAATAAGGCAAGGAAAAATAAGATGAAATTAAGCTGTCTTCTGTACTAAAAAGTATCCACAGATTTGTCTCTGTTTTCAAGGGTAACTTGATTCACAAGCACTGTAATTTTTAAAAAAGACAAAAAAAAAAAAAAAAAAAACTGGTGGCACAGAGGAGTACCTTAAGAGAAAGTTTCTCCAATAGCTCCTTTTAAAGAGGATCACAGAGAAATGTGGTATATAATGGCCTCAAATACTTCCTAATATAAATATGAGTTTCACTGAGCCATTTCATTGGATCCACTTGCATACAGTAAAACAATTCTTTGAAGAGTAAGAAAAGGCATTCTAGGTAGACCATTGCGGCCAAATCCAACGGTGTATTTTAGAGAATCTATAGAAATTAGTGAATTGCATCTCTTGTTAGGTAATTCTCATATGTAATTCATCAATCAGGTTTTTCACGTAGTAGGTGACACTGAATTTACACACTCTTAGAAATGTGTTTTATTCACTACTATAACATCAATGCCTAGAATAATACTTAGTACATAGTAGATGCTTAATAAATATTTGTTGGTTGGATGGATAAATGTTGTTATTTGAAGTATCTGTTTAAGTGAAAGACTTCTTCTCAGCTATTTTTATATTTTTTCCATTTTCCCTTAAATAAAGTGTACTACTGTTGTTTGGAGTACATCATCTTTACGTGATCCCAAATTCATTAAATGTTGAACACTGCTTTTGTGACTTTTTCAAATAGATAATAAAATAAATATTAGCCCTATCGAAAGAATTCTTTTAAGATTGTTCTCAGTAATACTACATGCTTGATTTTTAAGACTCTAAGATTTTACAGTCTCTAAGAAAAAGTTATAAACATCAGTAAAGCAGTTGGTAATATAGAAAGTGTTTCTTCTCAGGAGACCTCAAAGTCATACCAGATAGCTTGAATTTGGAAAACAACAGATAGATTCTGAATAATGCTAGCTTGGCATTTTTTAGCTATATATTTAAATCAAAGTAATTAACTCCCAAACTTAGGAATTCAAGAATTTCTTAGAGAATTTAAAAATTATTTATTTATTTATTTATTTATTTATTTATTTATTTATTTATTTGACAGAGGGAGAGATACAGCGAGAGAGGGAACACAAGCAGGGGGAGTAGGAGAGGGAGAAGCAGGCTTCCTGCTGATCAGGGAGCCTGATGTGGGGCTCGATCCCAGGACCCTGGGATCATGACCTGAGTTGAAGGCAGACACTTAACGACTGAGCCACCCAGGTACCCCCAAAATTCTCTATTTTTAAGGCAGGTTTTATTGAAAAGCATAATGGTAGTGTTAATATTTCTTTAAAATTTCTGCCATTGTTAAATACTACATTATGCTGGGATTCAGTGGACCAGTAGATCACATTAATTCTGGTAATCCTTTATTCTATATAATTATAAGGTATTAAATAACTAATTTATATGCATCTTAAAAGTTTATAACATCAACCAGCATCTAACACATACTTGATACATTTTACTTTGCCAAGTCCTTAACCTAAATTTTGTCCAGAGCTACAATCTTATTTAGTACTATCTCTATACTTCTAATAAAATACTTAAAAAATCAACCTTTCTCTATATTCCTCCATAATTTGCCTTTTATTTCATTTGCCTTTCTTCTTCTTTAATGGAATAGTTTATTTTGCAAACTTTATTCCTATATTGCTCCCAATTATTGTAACCTGTTAACATCTGTAGAAATAGAGGATTAGGAATGGATTCAGTCATGTATTTCACTCATAACTTTTAACCTAAAACATATCTTTACCATCACAATATAAATATATACCTATTTTGACTGACCTTTAGAAAGTGAAATTTTCCTGTCTTCTTCACTCTCTTATTTCAGGTTTAACCACACTTGTGTTAAGAATGCCCTATCTTAAAACTTCTGTTGTATAGTGAAAGTCTATCACTTCATTGATTCTTTTTTAAAATAAGATAGTTAATTTGTATTGAAAATGTAGAAGATGGCACTCTGAGTTTTTCTTCTACCAAATACATGACAAAGTCGACGTGGTGACTTCCTGAGTTTGTTTTAATTATATCATAAAATCATAGAGCTGGGAAAGATACAAAATGATCTCAGGTTTTAGGGATTAATTATTTCATGCATAATAGTCAAAAGGTACCCAGATTTCTTTCCCTATGAAAATCTGTTGAGCTATTATAGCAATCTAAGTCTACATCTTAATATTTAGGTTATTAGATGGGACTTACATCAAATACCTCCGAGTTATAAGAGATAAGAAGGGTCTGCTAATGTATAAAAGTTCCCTGGATGTCCTGGTTCTCAGCTTTTATTCACTAGTCCCAAAGAACTGAGTCTTGATACCTTAAAAACAATGTTTAGGGAACTACAAAGTATGGTCAGTAGAAAGCATGATTTATAATTATTTTTAAGTTAATTTTACTACTCTGCCTTCCTTCTTTTTGGCTAATTTCACTCAGTCTGCTATTTAATCTTTAATTACAGGCCACAAAAGAAGTAATAGAACGGGAAGCGCCAGGGATGGCCCTGGCAATGCTGATGGGATCACTTAATGTTACACCTCTGGGCATGCTCTCTAGGTAAGAAAGTCACTAACATGTTGCAAAGAAAATTAATTCCATACCACTAATCACTATAATAGACTGATAAACATAAGAAACTTCAGTCAATAACACTTAAATTTGCTCCCTTTTTTCCCCCAGAGTTAAGAGTCTTAGTATCCTGTCTAAATCTTGACCATTTTCTCTCAAGTTTTTTTTTACATCTTATGTTTAAACTTTTAGAAAATATTATACTTTGCTAAAAGGTGTCAATCCAAACCCAGAGAGGAGTCCATTTTATTAAGATGTAAAATTATTTTTGTGTGTGATTATTTGTAATCATCAATTAATATTCATTAATTGTCATTAAATGCTAATTTAATAAAACAAAACAAAACAGTAGAGGTTTTTTTCAATAAGTTAGTCTTATATGTTAGGAATTTGTAAATAGGCATATTCATGTGTGCTCATAAAAAGAAGCTGAATTAATAATATATTAGTAGTATATTATGTTAGTATATTTAAAACTATGCCTTTGTTAACATAGATGGTGACATCCATTCTCTGTGATGTTATTGTTTTAGTAACTCTTAGATTAAAATCTCCTTTAATGAGGACAACATACATCATTTAAGTTAAAGACAGAAGTATCAACTTAGAATCTATTGATTTAATGACCATTGATTAATAGGCAGTTGATCTCAGAGCAATCTAAAAATACACAGCAACTTTATAATTGCATGGTTTCGTAATCATTATGTATAGCCATTTATTCATCCTGTGTGAAATATGAATACAAAATAAGTGTATCTACATAGCACATGGAATATGAATAATAATGCCGTTTCTGTTACTTAGGGTTTATATCCCATTAATCACAGACACCTGAAGCACAGCTACAGGGAAATGTGAATTGGTCATTAGTTACTGTATTCTTTTTGCTGTCATAGGTACTATATTATAACATTTAATTTAAGTAAAAGCAAAAAATTAAAATAGCATGTAGAAATTTTAAATTTAAAAGTCCATGCTGATCTTTAAGGAACTTATATTCTTCTATGCTGTTCTTTTTTTTTTTTTTAAAGATTTATTTATTTATTTCAGAGAGTAAGTACGGGGGGGAAGGGCAGAGGAAGAAGGAGAGAGAAACTCAAGCAGACTCCATGCTGAGCACAGAGCCCAACGCAAGGCTCGATCTCATTAACCTGAGATCAGACCTGAGCCAAAAGTGAGAGTCAGAGGCTCAATCAACTGCTCCACCCAGGCACCCCTATGCTGTTCTTTTTTTAAACGTACTTACATTCCCTACACTTCTGAGGTCCAGGGTCACATTTGATCTTTTTCTCTATGGAATTAAGTAGTGACATTTGAACATAAAAGAACTCTTTCTTGACATACAAGGATATAGTCAAGAAAAAATTAAACTTCATCTCTTCTTAATTCTTTTGTAATAAAAATATAATTCAACAAACAGAATACTGTATTTGCTAGGCCCCAAATTAACCATCAGAGATACTAAGGATAGAAAGAAAATCATGGCATGGCCCTCACCTTAAAGATTCCACAGTTTAGCTGGAGAACTTACTCTTTGCAACTGTTAAAGTAACTCTTTATAGCTTTCTTGATACAGTATAGAAATAGCACCTTTTGTCTTATTGAAAGAATTTTCTGGATTAATTCCTCTTCTACCTTCTGAATCCACATGACTGCTGAGTGATAGAAAATTAATCAGCAGGAGTTGATTCTAAGTACTTTGGAATAAGTCCATTATCTTTATGCTGAAGGCTTTGAAAATTAAATAAAATACACAGTGTGGTAACAGATTCTTGTGGCTTTTTTTTCCTGTTCATTGCTGATTTAAATGAGAGTTTATTTACAAATTTAAAACAGAGATAGTAGTCTAGGTGAGTTATGCATAAGAAATTGTGGAATATTTTCCTAAATGTTCATTTTTTGTGAACATTTTCTAGGCTTTTAAAAAATTACTATTTTAAAACAGCCATGATTATACTGATGCTTACTTTCTACAGAATGTTTACCTTGTATGTTCCTTGGAGTTTGTACATGCTTCTATTATAGCACATGCTATATTGCAATTATGTACTTATTTGTATAACCTAATTTGTATAAAGTCCCTAAGAACAGGAACTTTCTCAAGTTCATTTTTATATCCTCAGACCCCAAAACAACTCCTGACACATAGTAAGTACTCAAAAAATGTTTATTGTTATGATTACTGTTGATAAATCAGTGTTTCATCCTAATTCTATAGAACTTTTTTCAAAGTAATATATCAAAGTTATTTCCTTGCCTTCCTATTTTTATCTCTAGAGAGCAGCATTAAATAAAAATTTTTTTAATTACTAAATCTGTTTAAAATGGTTCTCATCTATGTGATGAAATATCCTCCAGTTACTTTGTGCAAGTCAGTTACAGGATAGTACCAAGTAATAGTTAAAACCATCATCTCTGAAGCCAGATTGCTTGCGTTCCAATCTGGCTCTACTACTTACTAGCTACTTAACATTTTTTTGGTTTGTTTTTTTTTTTCTCATCTATATAGAGGATGTTAATAGTACTGACCTTTTGGATTAAGTGAGTTCATATAAAATGCTTAGGACAACAACTGATTCATAATAAGTCTTATTTAAGTGTTGATCACAGTTATGGTGTTGTTATTGGCTGAGAGCAAGTCTGCTGACAAAACCTTCTAGTAGCTTTCCTTCATCTGGAAATATCTTCATTCTACCTTCATTCCTGAAGGATATTTTCACTAGATATAGAATTCTGGATTGGCAGTTATTTTCTTTTAGCACTTTAAAAAGTATTATTCCACTGTCTTCTGGCCCTATGTTTCCTACCAAAACTTAAGTGATTCACAGAAAGCAATACTAACAGGGAAACTTAGAGCTGTAAATGGGTTAAAAAAGAAAACCCTTCTTTTTTACATTAAAAAAAGAAAGATCTCGTGGGATGCCTGGGTGGCTCAGTTGGTTAAGTGTCTGACTTTGGCTCAGGTCATGATGCCAGAGTCCTGGGGCTCCTTGCTCAGTGGGGAGCCTGCTTTTCCCTCTACCTGTTGCTCCCCCCTGCTTGTGTTCGCTCTCTGTCTCTCTGACAAATAAATAAATAAAATATTTTTTTAAAAAAAGAAAGACCTCAGAAACAACTACATAACATTAAAATTTAAGGAACTAGACAAGGAACAAATTAAACCCAAAGCTAGAAGAAGGAAGAAAATAATAAAGATTAAGCAGAAATAAATAAAATAGAAAATGGAACAATAATACAGAAAATCAATTAAACCAAATATTGACTCTTGGAGAAGATAACAAAACTGAAAATTTTTAGCTATATTGACTAAGAAAAAAAGAGACCTGACTCAAATTACTAAACTCAGAAACAAAAATGGGGACATCACTGCCAATTCTATAGAAGTAAAAAGGACTATAAGAGTACTATGAACAACTGTATGTCAATAAATTGGATACCCTATATGAAATGGAAGAATTCCTACAAACACAAAACCTACTTAGATTGAATCAGAAAAAAATAGAAAATCCATATAGATCTGTAATTAGTAAGGAGATTCAATCAGTAATCAAAAACCTACCTACAAATAAAATGACTGTACCAGATGGCTTCACTGGACAATTATACCACACATTTAAAGAAAAACAGACACCAGTCCTTCTCAAATTCTTCCAAAAAATGGAGGAAAAGGGAATACTTCCTAACTAATTCTATGGGACCAGCATTGCCTTGATACCAAAGCCCGATGAAGAACTACAAGAAACTACAGACCAGTATCCTCTTTGAACATTGATGTAAAAATCTTCAACAAAATGATAGCAAAACAAATTCAGCAATATTTTAAAAGGACTATACACCATGACCAAATGTAACATATCCCCAGAATGCAAGGATGTTTAGACATATGAAAAGCAATCACTGTAATATACCACAGTATATTACATAGTGTGATATACCACATACAGAAAAAGCACTTGACAAAATTCAGCATGTTTTCATATTAATAACACTCAACAAACTGGGAATAGAAAGAAACTACCTTAACATAATTAAGGCTTATATTAAAAAACACATATCTAACATCATAATGGTGAGAGACAAAACTTTTGCTCCAAAGCGAGAATAAGAGCAGGATGCACACTTTTGCTGCTTTCATTAAACATGTTATTAGAAGTTGTAGCCAAAACATTAGGCAGGAAAAAGAAATAAAAGGTATCTAAATTGGGAAGGGAGAAGTAAATTTATCTCTGTTTAACATGATCTTATTTGTAGAAAACCCTAACAATTACACACACACACACACACACACACACACACACACACACACACTATTAGAACCAATACACATATTCAGCAGAGTTGAAGATACATAATCAACATGCAAAAATCAGTTGTGTTCCCATATATTAATAATGAAAAATGCAAAAAGGAAATTTTGAAAACAATTCCACTTAAAATCGCATCAAAAAGAATAAAATACTTAGTAATTAACTTAATCAAGGAGGTGAGAGACTTATACACTGAAAACTATAAAACTTGGCTGACAGAAATTAAAGAAGATTTAAATGAATGGAAATAAACCCCATGTTTAAGGTTTGGAAGACTTAATATTAAGTTGTCACTACCCAAAGCAATTTGCAGATTTAATTCAATCCCTATCAAAATACAGCAACATAACTTTTTGCAGAAATAGAAAAATCCATTCTAAAATTTATATGGAATCTCCAGGGGCCCCAAAGAGACAAAACAACCTTGAAAAAGAACAACAAAGCAGGACTCCCACTCCCTGTTATCAAACTGACTGTAAGTTACAATAATCAAAAAAGTTGTACTAGTATTAAGTCAGATTTTTAGGCCAATGGAATAGAATAGAGAGACCAGAAATAAACCTTTGCATATAAGGTCAAATGAATCTTGAGAAGGGTACCAAGACAATTCAATGAGGAAAAGACAGTCTTCAACAAATGGTATTGAGAGAACTGGATATCCACAGGCAAAAGAATGAAGTTGTACCCTTACTTAACACCATATACTAAAATTAACTCAAAATGTATCAAAGACCTAAGTGTAAGAACTAAAATTATAAAACTCATGGAAGAAAACATCAGGAAGAGCTTCACGACATTAGATTTGGCAGTGGTTTTCTTGAATATGACACCAACATTACAGGCAACAACAACAAAAAAGAGGCCTAATTGGATTTTATCAGCATTAAAACCTTTGTGACTTAAAGGACACTATCAACCAAGTAAAATGTCAGAATGGGAGAAAACATTGCAAATCGTGTATCTGATAAGGATTTAATATCCAGAATATATAAAGAACTCCAAGACAAAAACAAATAACCCAATTTAAAGATGAATAGATATTTCTCCAAAGAAATAGATATTTCTCCAAATAGCCAATAGGCACATGAAAAGGTGTTCAAAGTGCTAATCATTGGAGATATGTTAATCAAAACCACAATGAGATACTACCTCACACCCACTAGGATAGCTATTATAAACAAACAAACAAAACTAAAAGTGTTGGTAAGGATGTGGAAAAATTGGGACCCCTGTGCATTGCTGGTAGGAATGTAAAATGATGTAGCCATTGTTCAAAGCACTATGGAAAAATTTCAAAAAAAATTAAACAGAATTACCATATGGTGCAGTAATGCCCCTTCTGGGTTGAACCCAGAGCGACTGAAAGCAAAGACTTGAACAGATACTTGTACACCAGTGTTCATAGCGGCATTATTCACAATAGCCAAAAGGTAGAAGCAACTTAAAGTCCATTGACAGATGAATGGATAAACAAAATGTGTCATATATATGTATATACACAATAGAATATTAGCCTTAAAAATGAATGAGCTGCTGATATATGACACAATATGGATGAATCTTGGAGACATGCTGAGTGAAATAAGCCAGACACAAAAAGGACAAATATTGATATCACTTGTATGAGGTATCTAGAATAGCCAAATATATAGAAAGTAGAACATTGTTACCAGGGGCTGGAAGGCTAGAACCAGGAATGGGCACAGAGTATCAGTTTTTCTAGAGCAATAATCAGTGGTGTTTTTGTACCTAGGTTTTATGTGATTTTAATGAAACAGGGATAGTTGTGGCCACCTGCTGACTATTTGTGGTTTAAAATAAAAGGTTTTCTTGCCTGAAAAAAAAAAAAAAAAAAAAGAATGATCCTTCAGGTATCTCCTTAACTTTGGAAGGGAGTTGAGTCCAGCTGTTCTCTCTATCTCATAACCTTGTGATGGCTCATGTTGGGACTACTTATGCAGTATGAGAAGCATCAAACAAGGGAAAACTTAAAGTGGCTTTGGGTTGAAAATGTCTTAAGCAATTGACAGTAGTAAATTATCTCTCAAGGGATTTTGCTTCAACTTAGACCTTACAGATTTCTCAGGAAGCTAGGAGGAAGTTAGATTCTATCTAACTTCTAAGGAATTTAGAGTTCTAGGGAAATTAGAAGGTCGTACACATAAAAAAAAAAGACAAAACACAAAAATCAAGGTATCATAAGAAATGAGAGATTACAGATGTTTTCCATTTTGTTCTGTGATCCATTTTGAGTTAATTTTTTAGAAGGATGTAAAGTTTGTATCTAGATTCATTTTTTTTTTTTGCATGTAGATGTCCAGTTGTTCCAGTACCATTTGTTGAAAAGACAATCTTTGCTCCATTGTATTGCTTCTGCTCCTTTGTCAAAAATCAGTTGACTATATTTATGTGTGTCTACGTTTCTGGGCTCTGTATTCTGTTCCGTTCATTTATTTGCTGTTCTTTCACCAGTACCACACTATCTTGATTACTATAACTTTATAGAAAGACTCAGAGTCTGTTAATATAAATCCTCTAACTTCAATCTGCTTCAATGTTGTGTTGACTATTTTGAATCCTTTGCCTCTCCATAGAAACTTTAGAATCAGTCTATAGATATCCATTAAATAATTTGCTGGAATTTTGAATCAGATTTCCATTGAATCCACAGATCAAGCCGGGAAGAACTGACATTCTGACAATATTCAGTCTTCTAATCCAGGAACATGGGATAGGAACTTTATTTAGTTCTTTGTTGATATCACTGAGTGTTTGATAGTTTTCCTTATATAGGTATTACACAGATTTTTTTTAGATTATAATTTTTTTCATTTGGGTGCTGCTAATGTAACTGGTATTATGTTTAATTTCAAGTTTCAGTTGTTTATTGCCAGTATATAGGAAAATGATTGGCTTTTGCATATTAACCTTGTATTCTGCAAACTTGCTATAATCACTTATTAGTTCCAGAAGGTTTTTTATTGATGATTCTTTTGGCTTTTGTACATAGATGACCATGTCATCTATAAACAAAGGAAGTTTTGTTTCTTCCTTCCCAGTTTGTATACTTTTTATTTCCTTTTCTTGTCCTATTGCATTAACTAAAATTTCCAGTATAGTGTTGAAAAGGAGTGGTGAGAGGGGATATCATACTTAACCTTACTAAAAAAAGCTAAGAGTTTTTTACCATTAAGTAATATATTAGCTGTAGGTTTTTATAGATTTTTTTTTATCAAGTTGAGGATGTTTCCCTCGTGTCCACACTCTGTTTCTAGTTTACTGAGTTTTGATCACAAATGGGTGTATGATTTTGTCAAATGCTTGTTCTGCACCTATTGATATGATCATGTGACTTTTCTTTTTTAGCCTGTGATGAATTACATTAATTGATTTTGAAATGTTGAACCTTCCATGCATACCCGGAATTAATCCTACTTGGTCGTGATGTATAATTTTCTACACATAATGGATTCAATATGCTAATATTTTGTTGAGGATTTTTGAAACATTGGTGTGTAGTTTTTTTTTGTTTTTTTTTCTTCCAGTGTCTTTGCTTTGTTTGGCATTAGGGTAATACCAGCCTCATAGAATGAGTTTGGAAGTATTTCCTCTGCATCTTCTTTAAGAGATTATAGAGAATTGGAGTAATTTCTTCCTTAAATGTTTGGTAGAATTCACTATTGAATACATCCAAGCCTGGTGCTTCCTGTTCAGAAGATTATTAATTATTGATTCAGTTTCCTTAATAGAAGTTAATAAGCCTATCTAGATAGATTGTCTGTTTCTTCTTATGTGAGTTTTGGCAGATTGCATTTTTAAAATAATAGTCCATTTCATCTAGGTTATCAAATTTATGGGTATGGAGTTGTTCGAAGTATTCTTGTCTTTTTAATGTGTGTAGGAACTCTAGTGATGTCCTCTCTTTTATTTCTAATATTTGTAATTTGTGTATTCTCTTTTTTACTTAGCCTGGCTAGAGGCTTATCAGTTTTATTTATCATTTCAAAGAACTAGTTTTGGTTTTATAGATTTTCTCTGTGGGTTGCCAATTTTCCATTTCATTGATTTCCTCTCTAATTGTTATTTCTCTTCTGCTTACTTTGAATTAATTTTAATTTTCTTTTTCTTTTTTCTTTTTATTTTTCTGTTTTCTTAAGGTGGAAATTCAGATGATTGACTTAAGATCTTTATTTTTAGTAATATTTGTATTCAGTGCTATAAATTTCCCTCTAAGCACTGCTTTCTCTGCATTTCAAAGTTTAAAGTTTCTCTCTCCTTCTATCTCTCCCTCTCCTCCTTCCTCTCTCCCTATTTTTTTAAAATTTTCATTTCTTTGTCTTATTTATTTGATAACTAGAAATTTATACTTCTTAATCTCCTTCACCTGTTTTGTCAATTCCCCTACCCCCTTTCATTTTTATTTACTTCAAAATATTTCAAAATTTCTCTTTGACCCAAGTGTTATTTAAAAGTGTGCTGTTTATTCTCTACATATTCTGGGATTTTCCAGTCATTTCTCTGTTACTGATTTTTATTTTAATTCCATTGTAGTCTGAAAGTAGACACTGTAGAATTTCAGTCCTTTTAAATTTGCCAAGGTGTGTGTTGTGGCCCAAAAAGTGGTCTACCTTGGTGAATGTTTCACATGAGCTTTAGAAGAATATATACTCTGCCATTATTGGATGAAGTAGTATATAGATGTCAATTATACCCAGTTGTTTGATGGAGTTGTTGAGTTCAAGTTTGTCCTTACTCATTTTCTGCTCAGATACTCCTGTGTCTGTCCGTTTCTGACAGAGGGGTGTTGCAGTCTTTAAGTATGATAGTGGACTTATTTCTCTTTGCAGTTTTTAGCTTTTACCTCACAAGTTTGACACTGTGTATTTAAGTGCAGGCACGTTAAAATCATTATGTATTCTTGGGGAATTGACCATTTATCATTATAAATGTCCTTCTTTAGCATGGATAACTGTCTGAAACTAATATAGTTACTCCTGCTTTTTTTTTTATTAATGTTAGCATGATATGTTTTTCTATATCCATTTACATTTTAACCTATCCTTTATGTATCTTTATGTTTAAAGTGGGTCTCTTCTAGACAACATGTAGTTGGGAGTCTAACAATTTCTGTCAAAATTTTAATTGGTGCATTTAGACCATTGACATCCATAGTGATTATTAATATTGTTGGATTAATGTCTGCCATATTCATTTTTTTAAAGATTTTATTTATTCATCTGAGACACAGAGATAGAGAGAGCATGAGCAGGGAGAGAGGCAGAGGGAGAGGGAGAAGCAGGCTCCTCACCGAGCCAGGAGCCCGATGTGGGACTCGATCCCAGGACCCTGGGATCATGACCTGACCCGAAGGCAGACGTTAAACCATCTGAGCCACCCAGGCATCCCTATGTCTGCCATATTCAATACTGTTTCCTATTTGTTGCTGTTCTTCATTTCTATTTTTATCTTTTGTTTTTTCTGCCTTTTGTTTGTTTTAATTGAGCCTTATATATGATTCTGTTTTTTTTTCTCCTTTCTTAGCATATTGACTATACTTCTTGTTTTACTTTTTTTATGGTTGCCCTAGAGTTTACAGTATACATTTACAATTAACCGAAGTCCACTTTCAAATAACATCATACTATTTCAGAAATAGTGTGAATACCTTATATTAAAATTATCCTAATTCCTTCCTCCATCCTTTGTATTATTGCTGTCACTCATTTCACTTATACATATAAGCATACATATACATGTAAGATATATATATAAGCATATATAACTGAAATATTATTGGTGTTATAATTTTGAACAAACTATTATATGTTAGATCAATTAAGAATAAGAAAAATAAATTATTTTACTTTCACTTATTCCGTCTTTTATACTCTATGAAAGGACCTACATTATTTCCCTTTTCTCTAAAGAACTTCTTTTAACATTTCTTGCAAGGCAGATCTACTGGCAACAAATACCCTCAATTTTCATTTGAGAAGCCTCTATTTCTCCTGCACTTTTAAAAGGATAATTTGACAGTGTACAGAATTTTAACTTGGTTGTTCTTTTCTTGCAACACTTTAAATATTTCCCTCTACTTTCTTCTTGCTTGCATGTCTTCTGAGGTAAAGTCAGGTGTAATTCTTGTCTTTGTTCCTCTTTAGGTAAGGGTTTTGTTTTGCTCTTTTCTGTGACTTCTTTCAGGATTCTTTTTCTTTGATTTTCTGTAGTTTGAAATTATATGCATTGATGTAGTTTGGGGTTTTTTTGTTTTTCATTTTTGCCTTTACCGTACTTGAAGTTCTCTGAGCTTCCTGAATCTTTGGTTTGGTGTCTGACATTTGGGGAAATTCTCAGGCATTATTGTTTCAAGTATTTCTTCTGTCATTTTCTCTTTCCCATTACACATATTATACCTTCTGTAGTTATCCCACAGTCCCTGGATATTTTATTATTTTGTTTTCAGTCTTTGTTCTTTTTGCTTTGCAGTTTTCAAGGGTTCTATTGATATATCCTCTAGCTCAGAAATTCTTTTCTCAGCTGTGTCTAGTCTACTAATGAGCCCATCAAAGGCATTCTTCATTACTATTCGAAGTTTTTTTATGCCTAGCATTTCTTTTTAGTTCTTTCATTGGATTCTATCTTTCTGCTTACATTACCCATCTGTTTTTGCATGCTATCTACTTTATCCATTACAATGCTTAGCATATTAATCTTAGTTTTAAATCCCTGGTCTGATAATTCCAAAATCCCTGCCTTGTCTGGTTCTGATATTTGCTCTGTCTTTTAAAATTGTGTTTTTTGTCTTTTAGTATGCCTTGTAATTTTTTTTCTTGATAGATAAAAGGAACTGGGTTTTTTTTTTTAGATTATTTTTTTAAGTTTTTATTTAAATTCCAGTTAGTTAATATACAGTGTAATATTAGTTTCAGGTGAACAGTTTAGTGATTCAACACCCAGTGCTCATCACAGGTGCCCTCCTTAATCCCCATCACCTATTTAACCCATCCCTCTACCCACCTCCTCTCTGGTAACCATCAGTTTGTTCTTTAAAGTTAAGAGTCTGTTTCTTGGTTTGCCTCTCTTTTCCCCCATGCTCATTTGTTTTGTTTCCTAAATTCCACATATGAGTGAAATCATATGGTATTTATCTTCTTCTGACTGACTTATTTCACTTTTTCACTTAGCATAATACTCTGTAGTTTTATCTACATCATTGCAGATGGCAAGATTTCATTCTTTTTTATGGTAATACTCCAGTGTCTGTGTGTATACCACATCTTAATCCATTTATCAGTTGATGGACATTTGAACTGTTTCCATAATTTGGCTATTGTAGATAATGCTGCTATAAACATCAGCGTGCATATATCCCTTTAAATTAGTATTTTTGTATTCTTTGGGTAATTACCTAATAGTGCAATTGCTGAATCATAGGGTAGTTCTATTTATATCTTTTTGCGGAACCTCCATCTTGTTTTTCAGAGTGGCTGCACCAATTCTCATTCCCAACAGTGCAAGAGGTTCCCCTTTCTCCACAAAAAAGGAACTATTTTAAATGTCCTTAGGTAATATGGTCATGAGATTTGTGGGGAGGGGAAGTGTTCTGTAGTCCTACAATTAGGTCTCAATCCTTTAGTGATCCTGTGCCTCTGGACTTTGCACCTCACAAGTGTTTCTCATTTCTTTCTCACACCACCCCCAACCTTAGGTGAGCAGAAGTTGGGTTATTGCTTCTTCCAGGTCAATTAGGCTCTGATAATATCCCAGCAGATTATACTCTGATTAACTAGTTATCCCTGAAGTCAGGCCTTATTAAGAACACAGTGCTACCAGCATTTTGGAATGGTTCCTTTCCTCTCCCCTTGCTGGAAGCACAAGGATTTTTCTTCATTATCTTCCATAGGAACCTGGTTATGCTCTTGGAAGTAAATCTCAAAATATTTTGGAGGCTCCCCTATGACTGGGTCCTCCTGGAATTTATAACTTCCACTTGTCCATACCAAGCATCCAGCAATTCATCAATTACAATTCAGGTTTCCCACCTCAGCACTGTTTCCTGTAGCTGTTTTCCTTGTGAGTCTCTGCTCTTTTTTTTCTTGCCTGTTGGTCTCTTCAGTCTAGGAGACAGCAGTTTGCCCTGTATCTCCCATCTCTTATATATCCAAAGAGTTGATTTTTCAGTCCATTCAGCCTTTTTACTTGTCATTAGGATGGAGTGGCAACTCCCAAGCTTCTAATATGCAGTACTGGACATCAGAAGTCTGTAAATGATATTTTATTTTTAATTTTTTTTTTATTGAAGTATAGTCAAGACACAGTACTACATCACTTTCAGGTGTACAACATGATTTGACAACTTGAAACATTATGCTATACTCACCACAAATGTAGCTACCATCTGTTACCATATAACATTATATATTCCCTATGCTGTATCTTTCATCCCTGGGATTTATTCATTCTGTAACTTGAAACTTATATACCTCCCAATCCCCTTCACCCATTTCACCCCTCACCCTACTCCTGTCTCCTCTGGCAACCACCAGTTTGTTCTTTGTAGTAATTTTTCTTTGTATATTGATCTTATGTGCTACAACCTTGCTTAAATACTAGTATGATTAGTTCTAGGAGGATATTTTCTGTTGCTTTTTTTTTTAAGAGTTTTTCATATTTTCAGTATACTTATGTTACCTACAAATAGGGGCAATTTATTTCTTCCTTGCTGATTAGCATGCCTTGATCTTTTTTTTCTTGCCAGTTGTACTAACTAGAACTTCCACCACTGTGCTCAGTAGCCATGATAAGAGTGGACATCCTTGCCTTTTTCCTGATCTTATGGGAAAAGCTTTCAGTCTTTCATCAATAGTATTATGTCATTTGAAGGCTTTTAAAATCTTTCAAGTTTGAGAAAATTTCTGCTCTGTTTCTATTTCAAGTTTTTCTGAGAGTTTTTATCATGAATGGATATTGATATGCATTTTGCATATTCATATAATTATGTGATCTATTTTTTTCTATCCTGTCAGTGTGATAGATTATGTTGATTGACTTTTTTACATTTAGAACCAGTCTTGCATTCTTAGAAAAAACTCCATTGGGTTGTGTCATATCATTCTTATTTTTCTTTTCATTCTTTTTATATATTGCTGAAATCTGTTTGCTGATATTTTGGTAAGAATTTTTATATCTGTATTCATAAGAGATATCTTTTTATATGTTTTTACTGTCAGGGTCACATTAGCTTCATTAAAAAGTAGTACACAGTGTTCCCTTTTCTCTTTTCTGGAAGAGTTAATGTAGAATTTACAGTAATTTCTCTTTGAACATTTTGTAAAATTTACCAGTGAAACATATGGCCTGGAGATTTGTTTTTCTAGAGTTTTTGCACAGTAGATTCAATTTCCCTAAAAGTTATAAAGCTTTTCAAATTATCTATTTTATATTTGATTAAGTGTAGCATTTTGTGCTTTTTAAGGAATTCATCCATTTCATCTACGTTATCTAAGTTATGTATGTAGAGTTTTCCTAGTATCTTCTGATTATTGTTTTTGTCTTAACTGTCTGTATTAATATTACTGTTTTATTCCTATACTGCTAATTTGTCTTCTTTTTCTTTTTCAGTATTGCTTAAGATTTTCAGTTTTATTGATATTTTCAAAGAATGAGATTTTGTTTCATTGGTTTTCTTTATTTTTCCATTCACAAATGTCATTGATCTCTGCTCATTATGATTTCATTCTTTATTTTGAGTTTATTTTGCTCTATATGGTCTTTAAGGTGGGAGCTTATATTGTTGATTTGAGATTTTACCTTCTTTTTAATGTGAGTATTAGAAGCACTGTCTTAGGGGCATCCCACAAATTCTGATATGTTGTCTTTTCATTTGCAATCACTGCAGTATTTCTTTTTCATTTCTTTTGAGATTTCTTTGCTCCATTGGTTATCTAGAAGTTTATAAGTTGGACTAGGTTCAAAACATATGAGAATTTACTGTTATCTTTCTGTTATTGATTTCTAATTTGATTCTATTGTGGTCAGCAAATACACTGTATGATTTCAATTATTTTAAACTTCTTGAAGTTTATTTTTATAGTCTCAGGATCTCTTTTGGTGAATGTTCCATGGGCACTGGAGAAGAATGTAGATTGTTCGGTCATGTGGAACATTCTTTGTCAGTTAGATCCTGATAATTGATGGTGTCTTTGAGTTTTTCCATATCCTTATTGATTTTTTTCATCTAGTTCTTCTATCACAATATCTAAAAAAAAACTTGTATCCAAAATCAACAGAACTCCTGGGTATTTACCCAATTAATTTGAAAACTTATGCCCACGTAAAAATCCACATGTGAATGTTCAGAAGATAATTGCCAAAAGCTAAAATCAACCAAGATGTACTTCAGCAGGTAAATGGATAAGTAAACTGTGGTGCATGCATACAATGGAATATTATTCAAAGATAAAAGGAAATGAGCTATCAAGCCACAGAAAAACATGGAAGATCCTAAATGCATATTGCTAAGTAAAAGAAGCCAGTTTGAAAAGGGTACATACCATATGAATCCAATTTTGTGACATTTTAGAAAAAGTAAAACAGTATAGACAGTAAAATGATCGGTGCCTGCTAGGGATTTGTGAGAAGACGGACATAGATGAATGGATGAATCATAGCATATTTTTTGGGCAGTAACACTATTCTATATGATATTGGGGGGGATATGGAAACATGACATTATGCATTTATCAAAACTCACAGAACTTTACATCACAAAGAATACTTAACATATGCAAAATTTTTTAAAAACAGCATTTAAGCAGTTGGCAAATCCCAGAAAATAATGCAGACTCTGGCAAGAGCATCTAAATGTATTATAAATATAAGAAACAATCTCACTGAAGGGGCTTGAGGGAAAAGATACCGACCCAAATACAGTAGTCACCTTTCATCCACAAGGGATACATTCATTCCATGACCCCCAGTAGATGCCTGAAACCACAGCTAGTGCCAGACCCTGTATATGCTGTTTTTTCCTATACATACCTAACTATGATAAAGTTTAGTTTATAAATTAGACACAGTAGGAGATTAACAACAATAATAATAAAGTAGAACAATTATAACAATATACTGTAGTAAAAGTTATGTAAATGTGGTCTCACTCTCAAGATATCTAATTATACTCTACTCACCCTTCTTATGATGATGATGATGTGAGATAAAATGCCTGTGTAATATGATGAAGTGAGATGAATTACAAATAGACAGTGTGACATAGTGTTCGGCTCCTATTGACCTCCTTATGATATGTTACAAAGAGGATCATCTCCTTCCAGACTACAGCTGATCATGGGTAACAAACTGTAGAAAGTAAAACCATGGATAAGGGGCAGGGGACTACTTTAACTTTGGATATAAGTGGTGTTTTTAAGACTAAAGATAAGGGAACTGTATATAAGCATTTTATTCTAGGTGTTCTATCCCTTGGAAGTATGGGTTAACAATTCTGATATTACTCTATATGTTTGCTGTATGTTTGAACAGTTAAGTTAAATGGATGGTGATTGGTGGGAACCATGTTTCTCATTAGTAGAGAAATCACATATTTACAGTGGGAGGAGCTTAGAATGATCCATGTGTTCAGAGTTGGAGACATCACTATGGATTCACGTTTAGTTTAAGATTATATTTAATTTTAATCATGTTTAGGTTAATATTAATTTAATATTAACCATACAAATAGTTATAGATAGAAATATTTGTAGATATGTGTATCTACACAGGTTAGCATGCACACATGTATTCCTTTCCTCTCTCGGCAGAAAGGGTCCAAAAGAAACAATTCCTCAGTAACAACAAGCATACCTAATGCTCAGGTCTTGGTTTTTTAATACTATTGACCAATAAAAGGAATTTCTCCTCAGACAAATGGCTAGTTCTAGGACTGGGGCAAGAAATATACAAGATAAGCCTAGAGTGTCTTTTAGTGCTCAAAAGTAAGGAAGTGCTCAAAAAGCAAACAAAAAACCACATTGATGGATGTATGTTGAAGAAACATAGGAGCCTGACAAAGCCCCCGATGGTGAAAGATGGAACAGTTTGAGCAACAAACTGTAGTAGTACTTTATTATAACCCAAGGTATAAATACCCGTGAGTCCATACTGATATAAAGAAATGATCAAATAAATTAATACTGAGGGAAAAGAAACAAATCTTTCATGTAGAAGATTTCCAAATTATTTATGTAGAGACTTTTACCCTCAAGGAGGGGGCATGTTAATTCCCCACTCCTTGGGTTGGGCTGCACACAGTGATTCCCTCCCTAAGAGGACAGTGTGGCAAGGGAAAGAAAAGAGTAACTTTACTGTAGAGAAATCTGACAAAGTGATCAAAGTCAGTAACATTCATGTGTCATGATATGATGATATGATGTGATGAAAATAGCACTTTACTCCTGTGGTCTTCCTCCCCAAATCCCACAACTGTAGTTTTGTAAGAAAAATATCAGCCATACTCGAGTAGTGGGCACCCTACAAAATACCTGACCAGTACTCCTCAAAATTATCAAGGTCATTAAGTCCAAGGAAAGTCTGGGAAATTGTCACAGTCAAGAGGAGCATAATAAGACTTGAAAACTAAATGTTGTAATACAGCATTCTAGAGGGGATCCTGTAGCAGAAAAAGGACATTAGAAAATATAAATAATGTATGGACTTTAGTTAATGATAATATACCAATATTGGTCCATTAATCCTAACAAAATATATCATACTAATGTAAGATGTTAAATATAGGGGAAACTGGGTACAGGGTATATGTAAACTCTCTATATTTTTAATCTTCTCAATTTTTCAGTAAATGTAATGTTCAAAAAAATAAATTATATTTTTAAAAACAGTTCGGTTCATTTTAGAGCCATATTCTGTACAAGTTTTGAGGAACAAATAATTCCAATCTTATATAAGCTCTTCCTGAGAATAGTAGAAATGTAAACGTTTCCTAATTTGCGTTATGAGACTACAATAATCTTGTTACCAAAACCAGAAAGAAACAGTTGAAAAAATGAGAAGTATAGGCTAATATCATAGTGAACATAGATGAAAAAAACTTAAAAAATAAAATATTAACACACCAAATCCAGCAATATGTAAAAAACAATACATCAAGACCAAGATTGATTTATTTCAAGGATACAAAGATGGTTCAACATTAGATAACTGATTAACATGAATCACAACATTAACAAATTAAAGGGGAAAACCATATAGTCTTAATTGATTTATAAAAACGATTTAATAAAATTCAACACCTATTATGAATAACAGCTTTTAGCAAGCTAGGATTATAAAGGAACTTCCTTACCTGATCAAGCAAATACAGTTAATAAATGCTATTAGTCTTCTCTTAAAAGTTAGGAATAAGATAAAGAGTCCTGCTGTAACTACTTCCGTTCAACACTGTACAAAATAAAAGAAATAAATAGAATAGGCATTGAAAAGGTTGAAACAGAACTTCATGATTACCTATTATAAGAAACTTATAAAAATCAGTAGTCTTTTAGAACCAATGGAAGAACCAACTATCTAATTTGTTAGATAAAAGATCAAGATATATATAAACCAATTGCTATCCTATAAATCCAAAATATATTTTTTTAAATAGAGCCAAATTTTGCAAGGTTTATTTTATGTTTATTTTTTATTTCATGATGTGGAGATTTTAACTTTAGCTCAATTTTCTGAACTTCTCTTGTTACATAAAAATGGATTTATTAAATGCATAAATATCATAACATTCTACTAGATGCTATACAAAAGGGTCCATACCTGCCCTCCAGAAGTTTACAAATCTTAAACATTCTGCAGAGGGGCACCTGGGTGACTCAGTTAAGCATCTGCCTTCGGCTCAGGTCATGGTTCCAGGGCCCTGGGATCGAGCCCCACATCAGGCTCCCTGCTCCGCGGGAAGCCTGCTTCTCCCTCTCCCACTCCCCCTGCTTGTGGTCCCTCTCTCGCTGTGTCTCTCTCTGTCAAATAAATAAATAAAATCTTTAAAAAAATTAAAAAAACATCCTGCAGAAACAGATGAAGATATATAAGTTACAGAAAAAAATAATAGGCCAATATAAATGAACAGTAAGGTGCTTATACATTTGTAAAAGTGGGAAAACAGGATGAAGATAGTGAATAGGAAATTTAAAGAAAATCAATAGGATATCCTTGTCCAAACTGGTCAAGATGAAATATGTAATGCTTTTCTAGTAACTCTATTGGACACTTCTTAGGGGAAGTGGTTTTATTGGATCTGTTTATAGGGATAAGATCAGCTGAATTCTGGTTAGAATGTAAGGATATTCCAGTATGGTATTGCTTTGTAAAAAACTGTTAGAAGTTGAGGCAACTTTACCTTGACCTTTTTTAAAGTATGTTTAGCTTTATTAGATACTGCCAAACAGTTTTTTTCTTTTTTTTTTCATTAACATTTAATGTATTATTTGTTTCAGGGGTACAGGTACCTTGACCTTTAATATACCACATTGAAAGAATTTTACAGTGAATACTCTATATAGATTCTACGTAAATTCTACCATTAACATTTTACTGTAGTTGCTTTATTACTTATCTGTCATTCAAACAACATAAAAAAAACTGTCAACATCAAGCCTTGTCAAGATAGGCAGCAATACTACTGGTGGGACTGTGGAAAATGATTTGTTTTTATATATAATGATGCACATCTGCTTATTACTATGACTCATAAACCACATCTAGTAACATACCCTAGAAAGGTAGCTTACACTTTTTGACCATGAGCCACAATAAGAGATATACTTTACATTGTAATCCCATACCCACACACATACGTGTGTGTGTATGTCTCTGTTTGGGTATGTATATATACATATATATGTATACACGTACATGCATATATGTGTATATAGAAGTTACAAAAGGTTTAAGAAACAATAATCCTAGCAATAAGGAAGGCATTCTGATATTTTCTGTTCTTTTGGGGGTTTTTGGCATGCTACTTATGACTATTTAAGTCAGTTTATTGCCCTTTTAATTGGCTTTGACCTGCAAGTTGAAGAACATTGCCTTATAGAAAGCCTTGCACATATGTACAAAGAGAAATGTAAAGGAATGTTTTTTAATAGCTGCATTTTTTGTAATAGCAACAAATGGAAGCAAAAGATGCCCATAAGCAGAAGAATAGATAAATAAATTGTGGTATAATTATACAATAGAATATGGTACATCAATGAAAATGAACCATAGCTATGTACATCAGCATGGAGAAATATCACAAACACAATGTTGAGTGAGAAAACCAAATTGTATAAGAATATATACAGTATAATTCCACTTGTATGAATTTCAAAAACATGATAAACTGGATAGAATAATATACTTAGATAAACATATGTGCAAAAGTATTTTTTAAGTAAATGAGTGACTGATGTGTGCTCCAACATGGATGAATCCTGAAAACATTATGCTAAGTAAAAGAAGCTGGTCACAAAAGGCCACATGTTCTGTGATTCCATTTATATGAAATGTTCAGAATATGCAAACATAAAGAGACAAAAAGTAGATTACTGGTTGTGTAGGAGTGGGGATTGGAAGAAAATGTGGACTGCTGATGGGTATAGGATTTTTTGGGCAGGCTGATAAAAATGTTCTAAAGTTGATCATGATGATGGTTGCACAAATCTGTGCAACACTTTAAAAATTTTTAATTGTACACTTTAAATGGATAAGTTGTAGAGTATGTGGATTCTATCTCAATAAAGTTATTATAAAAATAAGTAAGGAAATGGTTTTAAGATTCAGGAAAAGAGTTTTTTGGAAAAAAGAGACTTGAGATCCGGGTAAGCACACAGTAGCCTTTGAAGATATAAGTAGTAGTCTCTTTCTTAACCTAGATTGTAGATACCTAGGTGGGTTCTTATTATTGTCTACATTTTATATATGCAAAGAAATGTTTACGTATTTAATACTTAATAAAAATTTACTTTTAAGGGGAATAAGATTATTTTAAATTATTCTTTATATATCCATGCCTATAAGTTTAACACAATATATTGAAATTTTGGTATAAATCTTAATTAGAGCCAGTTTTTGCTGAAATATCCCATTTTAAAAAATTATTCTTTATGTATTTAAATTTCAAAAAATATATTTTAGAATATAAAAGTTATTGTTATATTCTCTGTAAGTCAGAATATACTTAAAGAACTATAACCTGTCCATTTCTTTACATCACTATTGCAACCATCCTAACTCACATCTCCTATTATTCTAACATTCTCTTAACTGGTTTCTTTGCTTCCTGTTTTCCATCTATCCAATTAGTTTATCAAATCACAGCCCAGAGATATCTTTTGAAAACAAAAATATCAGCATATTATTCCTCTTTTCAAAACTTCAGTGAAATGTCATTTTCCTATGAATACAGACTGAATTCTTTAAGATTATTCTCCAGGGCCTGTATAAATTGTCTCTGCTAACTGCCTTTTTAGCAGCATTTCCCACTGTTTTAACTTGGGCTACTATAACAAATTAGCATAGATGGGGTGCTTTCTAAACAAACAGAAACTTATTTCTCACAATTCTGGATGCTGGAAGTCTCAGAGTAGAGTGCCAGAGTGATTAGGTTCTGGTGTGAGAGCCTCTTCCAGGATGTAGACTTCTGACTTTTTTTGTAGCCTTACGTGATGATGGGTCAAGAGCTCTGTGGAGTCCCTTTTATAAAGGCACTAATTGCATTTATGAGGGCTCCACCTTCATGACCTAAGCGTGTCCCAGAGGTCCCATCTCCTTATACCATCACATTGGGGTTAGGTTTTCAACATACGAATTTTCTGGGGAGACACAAATATTTACTTCATTCCACCCATCCATCCTCATTGTTAGCACACACATCAGGTTCTCTTTCTAACTTCTTGTCCTTTTTATATACCATTCCTCTGCCTGAAATGTTCTTCCCAGTCTGCCTCTATAACACCTGTTTTTCAGGTAGCAGCTTGGATTTTTCTTTCTTTCTTCTGTAATCACCATTACCCTCCCTCACCTAAGACTAAAACACTCTTCCTGTCATTCACATAGCTTTTCATGTATCTGCAGCACTTATTTAATTATCTTAACACTTCCTGATATTTTTCTGTAAATCTGTAAATTCCCCTAGGGTAAGACTCTTGCAGCCCCATTGCCTAACACTGCCTTGCCTATGGGAAGTACTCAGACAATACTGAGTGGAATGAATAAACTGAATTCATTCTCATAACCGTACTTTATATATTTTAGAAGGTGTCTTAAATAATAAATTAACAAATTATCCCACAGTTAATGTGAAAATAGGTTCAGGATTTTTCTTCTTGTTTTTCTTGTTGTTTTTCTCCTTGGTAGCTCTCCACTAGTTGAATTTTTATTGAAATTAATGAAAATTCAGTCTATTAAGGAATCTAGTGCACCAGCTGAGTTGACCTGATTTTTAAATATATTCTTTATTTTTAAAAAGTACTTTTGTATTATCATTTAATATTGAATATATCTGGCTGTTTATGCCTTTTCTAATTTGATATGCTTGAAGAAGATAAAACCAGAATAATCTTTCAAAGAAAATAAACAAAAATCCTTATCTTATTTCTGTTTCCTTTTTCTGAGGTTTATTTTATAAGTATAAATTCAGACAGATATACCTCAATCTTTTGTTGAGTAATGTGTTGCTATCCAACTCTAGTGCTGACAAAAATAATTTATCTTCTATATCAGATGTAGAAATATTTAAAAATTAGAACTAAAGGGTAAGTAGTATCTGTCAAAAGTGACAGAAATCTATGTTTACATATAAAAAGCTGGAAGGTAATATATAATGACTACCTCATGGGTGTTCTGAGTGTAATATAAAATTACCAGTACAGTATATGACGGATAACAAGCACTAGTTAAAAATTAGATGTTAAGTTACTTACAAGTCATCTCCATCTCTTTTCCACATCAATAATGGCAAAAGAAAAGGTTTTCTGCCCCCTATGTTCCCCCATAGGAAAAAAAGAGGAAAAAAACAGTAGAAAAGGAAGTAGGATACTCTAGGAAAAACAAGGCACTATATAAGGTATTGAAACAGATACATTAGAGAATATGAAGCAAAAATCATTCAACTTGTGTTTAGTGTTTTCTATTATCAGACTTTTTTTCTTTATATCTTATATCATCCCCTTTCAGTTTATCTTAGACCATTATTTTTGACAAAGTACTTGATAATATTAAATAGAATCCATCAGTCATCCTCAGTGTCTTAAAAATACATTCTAGAGCCTGGGAAGTAGGATCCTGAGCTCACCTTATCCCACAGATACACCTAGATAACAACCACATCAGTGTAACAAACCCAGAAAATGAAACTGGCAGAACAGACTCTCCACAGTTAATCATAGAGAAGAGGCCACATTAAGAAAACCAGTAGGAAGAGTGGTGACCTGGTCACCTATGGCCAGAAACCAAACTAACTTGTGAGACTAACCACAAACAGGAGGGACACCACAAGAATGGAAAATGGAGAATAGACTCCACACCAGGGGCCCCAGATATGGGGGACCTGCACTGGGAAGATGAATCCCCATAATATTTAGCATTGAAAACCAGAGAGGCTTAGCTTCATGAATTTTTACACTCAGTGGGGCTTAATACTAGGAACTTTAAAAACCAGTGACTTGGATCTGGGAGAGCCAGAGACTGATAGGAAACTGAATCGTCACCCTTAAAAAGACAGCATGACAGGGGCGCCTGGGTGGCTCAGTCGTTAATCGTCTGCCTTTAGCTCAGGTCATGGTCCCAGGGTCCTGGGATCAAACCCTGCATCAGGCTCCCTGCTCCAGGGGAAGCCTGCTTCTCCCTCTCCCACTCCCCCTGCTTGTGTTCCCTCTCTCACTGTGTCCCTCTCTGTCAAATAAATAAAAAATCTTTAATTAAAAAAAGACAGCATGACAAACAACCCCACTGAGATACAGCACAGAAGCAGCAGTTTGGAAAAACATCTGGGACTTTGAAAAGCTCCTGTGGACTGCCCCATCCAACATGCCTTACTCAGCAGGAGTATCTCTGAAGTGGTACCTAACATGTCTCATTCTGTGAACAGCCCCAACAGTGGCCAACACCACTACAAAGTGACTAAGTGACTCTTGCCCTGGGGAGTAGGAAAGATAACCACACATACCAGTTCAACTGCAGTCCCAACTGTGGGCTGGGGGTAGACATCTGATCTGACTGCCAGCTCTACCCACCAAAGAAAGCCACTTGGGGGACAACACAGGGAGAGTACCTTGCAATTCGGTGCAGTCTAATTTCTGGCAAACAGACTGAGGGCAGGTATCTGATATAACCAAACTACAAGCCCAAGGCAGCCCCAGGTTGACCCCTTACTGCATGGAGACCAAATTCTGCTTGCAGCAAGCACAGAGGGCCATGATAGCCAATTGGACTGAAGGCAAACATGGCTCAACCACAGCAGTACAGTACATGCAACACAGGGACACCTCTGAAGCATCAGATTCTGGTGAACAGGGGATATTGCACTATAGGGCCCTACAGGACCTATTCTTGATCAGGAAATGTTGACTTTCCTAATATGTAGGAAAAAACACAGTTAGACAAAATAAGGAGACAGAGGAATGTGTCCCAAATTGAAGAGCAAAACAAAATCACAGCAAAAGAGCAAAATGAAATGGAGATAAGCAACATGCCTTACTGAAAATTCAAAGTAATTGTCAAAAAGATACTCAGTGGACTTGAGAAGACAGCAGGGGATCTCACTGAGACTTTCAACAAAGAGATAGAAAATATAAAAAAGAACCAGAGATGAAGAACTCAATAACTGAAAAAAAAATACGCAAGAAATAAAGAGTAGACTAGAAGAAGCAGAAAAATGCATCAGTGACTTGGAAGACAGAGTAATAGAAAGCAACTAAGCTGAACAGCAAATAGAAAAAATAATAAAAATGGGAATAGGTTAAAGGAACTCAGGGACACCATCCAGTGTTAAATAAAATTTGCATCCTAGGGATCTCAGGAAGGAGGAGAGAAAAGGCAGCATAAAATTTATTTGAAAAAATAATAACTGAAAACGTCCCTAGTCTGGGAGAAAAAAACAGACATTCAGATCCACAAGGCAAAGAGAGTCCCCAACAAAATCAACCCAAGGAGATCTATACGAACACTCATAATAATTAAAATGGCAAAACATTGTGACAAAAAGAATTTTTAAAGTAGCAAGAGAAAACAGTTATATACAAGGGAAATCCTATAAAGCTATTAACTGATTTTTAAGCAGAAACTTTGCAGGCCAGAAGAGAGTGGCAGTGATACGTTCAAGTGCTGAAAGAAAAAACCTGCAGTCAAGAATATTCTATCCAGCAAGGGTCAGTCCAAATAGAAGTAGATAGATATAAAGAGTTTTCCACACTAACAAAAGTTAAAAGAATTCATCACCAATAAACTAGCC
Source organism: Callorhinus ursinus (assembly GCF_003265705.2). Taxonomy (NCBI): domain Eukaryota; kingdom Metazoa; phylum Chordata; class Mammalia; order Carnivora; family Otariidae; genus Callorhinus; species Callorhinus ursinus. The sequence continues at coordinate 39,868,066 of NW_027397070.1, forward strand.
TTATAAGAAATGTTAAAGGGAATTCCTTGAGTGGAAAGAAAAAGACATAATCAGGAGTAAGAAAATAACGGAAGGAAAAAATTTCACAGATATATACAAACATAATAAAAGTAGTACATTGATCACTTATAAAACCAGTACAGAGGTTAAAGCACAACAGCAGTAAAAATAAATTGTACCTATAAAAATTGGCCAAGGTATTTTCAAAATAAAAGCATGTAAAGTATGACATCATATACATAAAAATGTGGGGAGTAAAAGTTTGTTACTTCAGAATAGGTTCAAACTTAATCATCCTAATATAGACTGCTGTATGCATAGGATGTTATATATAAATCAAATGGTAGCCACAAACCAAAAGCCTGTAATAGATATACAAAAAAATAAAGTGAAAGGAATCCAAGCATACCACGAAACAAAGCCATTTAAACCACAAGGGAAGAGAACAAGAGAAGAAAGGAACAGAGAAGAACAAAAACAACCATAAAACAAGTGACAAAATGGCAATAAGTACATACCTATCAATAATTACATTGAATGTGAATGGACTGAATGTTCCAATCAAAAGACATAGGGTGACTGAATGGATAAAAAGGTAGACCCATTTAGGGCGCCTGGATGGCTCAGTCATTAAGCGACTGCCTGCAGCTCAGGTCATGATCCTGGGGTCCTGGGATCGAGTCCCACATCGGGCTACCTACTCAGCCGGGAGCCTGGTTCTCCCTCTCCCATTCCCCCTGCTTGTGATCCCTCTCGCTGTGTCTCTCTCTCTCAAATAAATAAAATCTTTTTTTAACTTTTATTTTATTTTATTTTTAAGATTTTATTTATTTGACAGAGAGAGAGACAGTGAGAGAAGGGACCCCAAGCAGGGGGAGAGGGAGAGGCAGAAGCAGGCTTCCCACGGAGCAGGGAGCCCAATGCAGGGCTTAATCCCAGGACCCTGGGATCATGACCTGAGCCGAAGGCAGACGCTTAATGACTAAGCCCCCCAGGCGCCCCAATAAATAAAATCTTTAAAAAAAAAAAAAAGGTAGACCCATTTATATACTGCCTACAAGAGACTCATTTCAGACTAAAGCCACATGCAGGTTGAAAGTGAAGGGATGGAAAAACATTTATCATGCATATGGAAGTGAAAAGAAAGCTGAGGTAGCAATACTTACATTGTACAAAAGAGACTTTAAAACAAAGACTGTAATGGGGTCAAAGGACACTACATAATCACAGGGAACAAGCCAACAAGATATAACAATTGTAAATAATTATGCACCCAATATGGAAACACATAGATACATAAAGCAACTATAAATAGACATAAAGGAAGAAATTGATAATAATACAATAATAGTGGGGGACTTTAGCATGGTACTTACATTAGTGGATAAATCATCCAGACAGAAAATCAACGAGGAAACAGTGGCTTTGAATGACACATTGGATCAGATGGATATAACAGATGTATTCCAAACTTTCCATCCAAAAACAGAAGAATACACATTCTTTTCACATGCACATGGAACACTGTCCAGAATAGATCACATGTTAGGCCACAGAATAGGTCTCAACAAATTCAAAAAGAAATCATATCATGCATCTTTTCTGACCACAATAGTATGAAACCTGTATTTGAAATACAGGAAAAAATTTGGAAAGAACACAAATACATGCAGGTTAAATACATGATATTAAACAATGAATGTATCAACAAAGAAATCAAAGACAAAATAAACATATGGAGACAAATGAAACTGAAAATATAATCAAAGTCTTTGGGATGCAGCAAAGCTATTCTAAGAGGTAAGATTATAACAGTACAGAGTACCTTGTAATCCCTATCAAAATAACACCAGCATTTTTCACAGAGCTGGAACAAACAATTCTAAAATTTGTATGGAACCAGAAAAGACCCCAAATAGCCATAATAATGTTGAAAAAAGAAAACCAAAGCTGGAGGCATCTCAATCCCGGACTTCAAGCTGTATTACAAAGCTGTAATCATCAAGACAGTATGGTACTGGCACAAACATAGATAAATAGATCAGTGCAACAGAATAGAGAACCCAGAAATGGACCTTCAACTCCATGGTCAACTAATCTTCAACAAAGCCTGACAGAATATCCAATAGAAAAAAAAGTCTCTTCAACAAATGGTGTTTGGGAAACTAGACAGCCACATTCAGAAGAATGAAACTGGACCAATTTCTTATATACAAAAATAAGTTCAAAATGGATGAAAGACCTAAATGTGAGACAGGAATCCATCAAAATCCTAGAAGAGAACACAGGCAGTAAACTCTTGACCTTGGCCACAGCAACTTCTTAGTACATATGCCTCTAGGAGGCAAGGGAAACAAAGCAAAAATGAACTATTGGGACTTCGTCAGGATAAAAAGCTTTTGCACAACAAAGACAACAATCAGCACAACAAAGACAACAATCAGCACAACTAAAGGCAAACAATGGACTGGGAGAAGATATTTGCAAATGTCTTAGCAGATAAAGGGCCATCCAAAATCTATAAAGAACTTATCAAACTCAACATCCAAAGAACAAAAAACTCCAAGAAATGGGCAGAAGACATGAGCAGACATTTCTCCAAAGAAGACATACAAATGGCTGACAGATACATGAAAAAATGCTCAGTGTCACTCATCATCAGGGAAATACAAATCAAAACCACAATGAGATACCTCCTCACACTAGTCAGAATGGCTAAAATTAACAAGTCAGGAAACAACAGATGTTGGCGAGGATGTGGAGAAAGAGGAACCCTCTTACACTGTTGGTGGAAAGGAAACTGGTACAGCCACTCTGGAAAACAATATGGAGTTTCCTCAAAGAGTTAAAAATGGAGCTAACCTATAGCCCAGCAATTGCACTACTTGGTATTTATCCAAAGGATAGGAAAATAGTGATTCGAAGCTGCACATGCACCCCAGTGTTCATAGCAGCAATGTCCACAATAGCCAAAATATGGAAAGACCCCAAATGTCCTTCAATTGATGAATGGATAAAGAAGATGTAGGATAGAGGTGCCTGGGTGGCACAGTCGGTTAAGTGTCCAACTCTTGGTTCTGGATCAGGTCATGATCTCAGGGTTGTGAGAACAAGCCCTGCATTGGGCTCCGTGCCGAGTGTGGATTCTGCTTGTGACTTGTGACTCTTCTCTCTCTCCCTCCCTCTGTCCCTAACCCCTCCCCATGTGCACACAATGCACCCTTTCTCTCTTTCTCAAATCTTTAAAAAAAAAAGAAAAAAGTGTCATATATATGTGTATGTGTACACACACACACACACACAGGAATATTACTCAGCCATCAGAAAGCATGAAATCTTACCATTTCCATAATGAGGATGGAACTAGATTGTATTATACTAAGCAAAATAAGTCAGACAGAGAAAGACAGATACTATACAATTTCATTCATGTGGAATTTAAGAATCAAAACTGATGAATATAGGGGAAGGGATGGAAAAATAAAAACAGAGAAGGAGGGAAATCATAAGTGATTTGCCTTATCTATAGAGAACAGAAGGTTGCTAGAGTGGAGGTGGGAGGATGGGGTAATTGGGTGATGGGCATTGAGGAGGGTACTTGATGTAATGAGCACTGGGTGTTATATGCAAGTAATGAATCACTAAATTCTACCCCTGAAACTAATAGTACACTAGATGTTAACTAACTTGAATTTAAATCTAAAAATATATAATTAAAATAATAATTAAAAATTAAAAAAAAACCACGGAGGCTAGAAAACAAAAATACAGGCTACCTCAAGAAGCAGGAAAAATCTCAACAACCTAGCCTTACACTAAAAGTCCTAGAAAAAGAAAAACATAAAACCCAAAGCCAGACAGAGAACCCCTCTCAAAATCAATAAAAAGAGATCAACACCCCAACATCTAATAGTAAAGCTTACGAATCTCAGAGACAAAGAGAAAATCCTGAAAGCAGCTCGGGAGAAGAGATATGTAACCTATAATGGTAGAAACATTAGGTTGGCAACAGACCTATCCACAGAGACCTGGCAGGCCAGAAAGGACTGGCATGTGATATATTCAGAGCACTAAATGAGAAAAATATGCAGCCAAGAATACTATATCCAGCTAGGCTGTCATTGAAAATAGAAGGAGAGATAAAAAGCTTCCAGGACAAGCAAAAACTAAAGGAATTTGCAAACGCGAAACCAGCCCTACAAGAAATATTGAAAGGGGTCCTCTAAGTGAAGAGAGAGCCTAAAAGCAGCATAGATCAGAAAGGAACACAGACAATATACAGTAATAGTCACCTTACAGGCAATACCATGGCACTAAATTCATATCTCTCAATAATTACCCTGAAGGTAAATGGACTAAATGCCCCAATCAAAAGACACAGGCTATCAGATTGGATTAAAAAACAAGACCCATCGATATGCTGTCTGCAAGAGACTCATTTTAGACCCAAAGACACCCCCAGATTGAAAGTGAGGGGGTGGAAAACCATTTACCATGCTAATAGATACCAAAAGAAAGCTGGGGTGGCCATCCTTATATCAGACAAATTAGATTTTAAACCAAAGACTGTAATAAGAGATGAGGAAGGACACTATATCCTACTTAAAGGGTCTATCCAACAAGAAGATCTGACAATTGTAAATATCTATGCCCCTAATATGGGAGCAGCCAATAATATAAGGCAATTAATAACAAAAGCAAAGAAACACATTGACAACAATACAATAATAGTGGGGGAGTTTAACACCCCCCTCACTGAAATGGACAGATCATCTAAGCAAAAGATCAACAAGGAAATAAAGACTTTAAATGACACACTGGACCAAATGGACTTCACAGACATATTCAGAACATTCCATCCCAAAGAAACGGACTACACATTCTTCTCTAGTGCCCATCGAACATTCTCCAGAATAGATCACATCCTAGGTCACAAATCAGGTCTGAACCAGTACCAAAAGATTGGGATTATTCCCTGCATATTTTCAGACCACAATGCTTTGAAACTAGAACTCAATCACAAGAGGAAAGTCGGAAAGAACTCAAATACACGGAGGCTAAAGACCATCCTACTAAAGGATGAATGGGTGAACTAGAAAATTAAAGAAGAATTAAAAAAAATCATGGAAACAAATGAAAATGAAAACACAATTGTTCAAAATCTTTGGGATTCAGCAAAGGCAGTCCTAAGAGGAAAGTATATAGCAATACAAGCCTTTCTCAAGAAACAAGAAAGGTCTCAAATACACAACCTAACCCTACGCCTAAAGGAGCTAGAGAAAAAACAGCAAATAAAGCCTACACCCAGCAGGAGAAGAGAAATAATAAAGATCAGAATAGAAATCAATGAAATAGAAACCAAAAGAACAGTAGAACAGATCAATGAAACTAGGAGCTGGTTCTTTGAAAGAATTAACAAGATTGACAAACCCCTGGCCAGACTTATCAAAAAGAAAAGAAAAATGACCCAAATCACAAAATCATGAATGACAGAGGAGAGATCACAACCCACACCAAAGAAATACAAACAATTATAAGAACATATTATGAGCAACTATATGCCAGCAAATTAGATAACCTGGAAGAAATGGATGCATTCCTAGAGATGTATAAACTACCAAAACTGAACCAGGAAGAAATAGAAAAACAGAACAGACCTATAACCACTAAGGAAATTGAAGCAGTCATCAAAAATCTCCCAACAAACAAAAGCCCAGGGCCAGATGGCTTCCCAGGGGAATTCTACCAAACATTTAGAGAATTAATACCTATTTTCCTGAAACTGTTCCAAAAAATAGAAATGGAAGGAAAACTTCCAAACTCGTTTTATGAGGCCACCATTACCTTGATCCCCAAACCAGACAAAGATCCTATCAAAAAGGAGAATTACAGACCAATATCCCTGATGAACATGGATGCAAAAATACTCACCAAAATACTAGCCAATAGGATCCAACAGTACATTAAAAGGATTATTCCCCACGACCAAGTGGTGTTTATCCCTGGGCTGCAAGGTCGGTTCAACATCCACAAATCAATCAACGTGATACAATACATTACCAAAAGAAAGAACAATAACCATATGATCCTCTCAATAGATGCAGAAAAAGCATTTGACAAAGTACAGCATCCTTTCTTGATCAAAACTCTTCAGAGTACAGGGATAGAGGGCACATACCTCAATATCATAAAAGACATCTATAAAAAACCTACAGCGAATATCATTCTCAATGGGGAAAACTGAGAGCTTTCCCTCTTAAGTCAGGAACATGGCAGGGATATCCACTATCACCACAGCCATTCAACATAGTATTAGAAGTCCTAGCCACAGCAAACAGACAACAAAAAGAAATCAAAGGCATTCAAATCGGCAAAGAAGAAGTCAAACTCTCACTGTTTGCAGATGATATGATACTTTATGTGGAAAACCCAAAAGACTCCACCCCAAAACTGGTAGAATTCATACAGGAATTCAGTAAAGTGGCTGGATATAAAATCAATGCACAGAAATCTGTGGCATTCCTATACACCAAAAACAAGACAGAAGAGAGAGAAATTAAGGTGTCGATCCCTTTTACAATTGCACCCAAAACCGTAAGATACCTAGGAATAAATCTAACCAAAGAGGCAAAGAATCTGTACTCAGAAAACTATAAAATACTCATGAAAGAAATTGAGGAAGACACAAAGAAATGGAAAAACGTTCCATGCTCATGGATTGGAAGAACATATATTGTGAAGATGTCAATGCTACCTAGAGCAGTCTACACATTCAATGCAATCCCCATCAAAATACCATCCACTTTTTTCAAAGAAATGGAACAAATAATCCTAAAATTTGTATGGAACCAGAGAAGACCCTGAATAGTCAGAGGAATGTTGAAAAAGAAAAGCAAAGCTGGTGGCATCGCAATTCCAGACTTCCAGCTCTATTACAAAGCTGTCATCATCAAGACAGTATGGTACTGGCACAAAAACAGACACATAGATCAATGGAACAGAATAGAGAGCCCAGAAATGGACCTTCAACTCTATGGTCATCTAATCTTTGACAAAGCAGGAAAGAATGTCCAATGGAAAAAAGACAGTCTTTTCAGTAAATGGTGTTGGAAAATTGATCAGCACAGGCAGAATGAAACTGGACCATTTCCTTACACCACACACAAAAAAAAGAGTCAAAATGGTTGAAAGACCTAAATGTGAGACAGGAGTCCATCAAAATCCTAAAGGAGATCACAGGCAGCAACCTCTTCGACCTCAGCCACAGAAATTTCTTCCTAGAAACATTGCCAAAGGCAAGGGAAGCAAGGGCAAAAATGGACTATTGGGATTTCATCAAGATAAAAAGCTTTTTTACAGCAAAAGAAACAGTAAACCAAAAGACAACCAAAGAATAGAAGATATTTGCAAATGACATATCAGATAAAGGGCTAGTATCCAAAATCTATAAAAGAACTTATCAAACTCAACACCCAAAGAACAAATAATCCATTCAATAAGTTGGCTGAAGACATGAACAGACATTTTTCCAGAGAAGACATCCACATAGCCAACAGACACATGAAAAAGTGCTCAACACCGCTCGGCATCAGGGAACTCCAAATCAAAACCTCAATGAGATACCACCTCACACCAGTCAGAATGGCTAAAATTAACAAGTCAGGAAATGACAGATGTTGGTGGGAATGCAGAGAAAGGGGAGCCCTCCTACACTGTTGGTGGGAATGCAAGCTGGTGCAACCACTCTGGAAAACAGTATGGAACTTCCTCAAGAAGTTAAAAATAGAGCTACCATATGATCCAGCAATTGCACTACTGGGTATTTACCCCAAAGATACAAATGTAGAGATCCGAAGGGGTACGTGCACCCCGATGTTTATAGCAGCAATGTCCACAATAGCCAAACTATGGAAAGAGCCAAGATGTCCATGGACAGATGAATGGATAAAGAAGATGCAGTATATATATGCAATGGAATATTATGCAGCTATCAAAAGGAATGAAATCTTGCCATTTGCAACAATGTGGATGGAACTGGAGGGTGTTATGCTGAGTGAAATAAGTCAATCAGAGAAAGACATGTATCATATGACCTCACTGATATGAGGAATTCTTAATCTCAGGAAACAAACTGAGGGTTGCTGGAGTGGGGGTTGGGTGGGAGGGATGGGGTGGCTGGGTGATAGACACTGGGGAGGGTATGTGCTATGGTGAGCACTGTGAATTGTGCAAGACTGTTCAATCACGGATCTGTACCTCTGAAATAATGGAATATATGTTAAGAACAAAAAAAAGATAGCAGGAGGGGAAGAATGAAGGGGGTAATTCGGATGGGGAGACGAACCATGAGAGACGAAGGACTCTGAAAAACAAACTGAGGGTTCTGGAGGGGCGGGGGGTGGGAGGATGGGTTAGCCTGGTGATGGGTATTAAAGAGGGCACATTCTGCATGGAGTACTGGGTGTTATGCACAAACAATGAATCATGGAACACTACATCACAAACTAATAATGATGTAATGTATGGTGATTAACATAACAATAAAAATCAAAGAGAAAAAAAAACCAAAGCCAGTATAAGAAAGGAAATAATAAATATTAGAGCAGAAATAAGTGAAATAGAAACAAACAAACAAACAAAAAATAGAACAGATCAGTAAAACCAGGAGCTGGTTCTTTGGAAAAATCAATAAACCTTTAGCCAGTCTCCTCAAATTAGAGTGAGAGAGAGAGAGAAAGATAGTGAGGACTCAGAATTTTAAATGAAAGAGGAGAAATAGCAAGCAATACCACAGAAACATAAAGGATTATAAGAGAATATTATGAAAAATTATATGCTAACAAATCAGACAACCTAGAAGAAAAAGATAAATTCCTAGAAACAGGTAACCTCCTAAAATTGAATCAGGAAAAGTAAAGAATTTTGGGACGCCTGGGTGGCTCATTCGGTTATGCGTCTGCCTTCGGCTCAGGTCATGATCCCAGGGTCCTGGGATCGAGTCCCACATCAGGCTCCCTGCTCAGCAGGGAGCCTGCTTCTCCCTCTGCCTGCCACTCCCCCTGCTTGTGCTCTTTCTGTTTCTCTCTCTCTCTCTCTCTCTCTCTCTCTCTGACAAATAAATAAATAAAATCTTTAAAAAAAAAAAAAAGGAAAAGTACAGAATTTAAACAGACCAATTACTAGCAATGAAATTGAATCAGTAATCAAAAAACTCCCAACAAACAAAAGTCCAGGATCAGATTGCTTCAAAGGTGAATTCTTCTGAACATTTAAAGAAGAGTTAATATCTATTCTTCTCAAACTATTCCAAAAATTAGAGGAAGGAAACTTCTAAATTCATTCTATGAGGCAAGCATCACCCTAATACCAAAAACAGATAAAGGCATTACCAAAAAAAGAAAGCCAGAGGCCAATATCTCTAAACAAAGAGGCAAAAATCCTCAGCAAAATATTAGCAAACCAAACCCAACAATTTAAAAAATCATTCACCATAATCAAGTGGAATTTATCCCAGCTATACAAGAGTGATTCAGTATTCTCAGTATTCTCAAATCAGTCAACATGATACACCGCATTAGCAGAGAAAGGATAAAAAACCATATAATTCAAAAGATGTGGAAAAAGCATTGGACAAAGTACAACATCCATTCATGAAAAAACTCAAGTATAGTTATAGGAAACCTACCTCAACATAATAAAGATGATATATGAAAACCCACAGCTAAGATCATACTCGATGGTGAAAAACTGAGAGCATTTCTTCTGCAATCAGGAACAAGACAAGCATGTCCACTCTTACCACTTTTAATCAACCTAGTATTGGAAGTCCTAGCCACAGCAATTACAAAAGAAAAAGAAATGAAAGACATCGAGATTGGTAAAGAAAATGTAAAACCTTCACTATTTGCACATCATGGTACTTCATATAGAAAACCCTAAAGACTCCACCAAAAAAAAAAAAAAAAACTGCTGGAACTGTTGAATGAATTCAATAAAAATGCAAGATACAACATTTATATACAAAACACTGTTGGATATCTATACACTTAATAATGAAGTAGCAGAAAGAAATTAAGAAAAGAGTTCCCATTTACAATTGCACCAAGAACAATAAGATACCTAGGAATAAACCTCACCAAAGATTTGAAAGACCTTGTACTTGGTAAACTATAAAACGTTGATGAAAGAAATTGAAGATGACACAAACAAATGGAAGGGTATTCCATACTTGTGGATTGGGAGAATGAGTAGTGCTAAAATGTCCATACAACCCAAAGCAGTCTCAGATTTAATGCAATCCCATCAAAGTACTAGCAACATTTTTTCACAAAACTAGAACAAATAATCTTGTAATTTGTATGAAATTACCCTGAATAGCCAAAGCCATCTTGAAAAAGAAGAACAAAATAGGAGGTATCACAATCCCAGATTTCAAAATATACTACAGACTATAGCATCAAAACAGTATGGTTACTGGGACAAAATAGACACAAAGATCAGTGGAACAGAATAGAGAGCCCAGAAATAAACCCATGCTTTTATGGTCAATTAGTGTGTGACAAAGGAGGGAAGAATATACAATGGGTAAAGGACATTCTTTTCAACAAACTTTGTTGGGAAAACTGAATAGCTACATTGAAAAGAATGAAACTGGACCACTTCCTTACATGATAGAAAAAAATAAACAAAATGGATTAAAGGCCTCATGTGAGACCTGAAACCTTAAAATTCCTAGAAGAAATCATAGGGAGTAATCTCTTTGATGTCAGCTGTAGAAACATTTTTTTTAGATATGTCTCTTTTGGCAAGGGAAACAAAAGCAAAATTAAACTGTTGGGACTATACCAAAATAAAAAGCTTTTGGAAAGCAAGGGAAAGCATTAACAAAACTAAAAACAACATACTGAATGCAAGAAGATATTTGCAAATTACATGTCTGATAAAGGGTTAGTATCCAAAATATATAAAGAAGTTATGCATCTGAACACCAAAAAGAACCAAATAAGTCAATTAAAAATGGGCAGAGAACATGAACAGACATTTTTCCAAGGAAAACATACAGATTGACAACAGACACATAAAAAGATACTCAGCATCACTAATCATTAGGGAAGTGCAAATCAAAACCACAATGAGATACCACCTCACTACTCTCGGAATGACTAAAATCAAAAACAGAAAAATTAACAAATGTTGACGAGGACATAGAGAAAAAGGAACCCTTGGGTACTGTTGGTGGGAATGCAAGCTGGTGCAGCCACTGTGGAAGAGAATATGGAGGTTCCTCAAAAACTTAAAAATAGAATTATCTTATGATCCATTAATTTTCACTACTGGGTATTTGCCCAGAGAAAATGAAAACACTATTTCAGAAAGATATATGCACTCCTGTGTTTACTGCAGCATCATTTATAATTACCAGGTTATGGAAGGAACCCAAGTGTCCATCCGTAGATGAATGGATAAAGTAGATATTGTATGTATGTACAATGGAACACTACTCAGCCATACAAAATGAAATATTGTCATTTGAAATAACATGGGTGGATCTAGAGGGTATAATGCTAAGTGAAATAACTCAGAGAAAGACAAATACTATATGATTTCAGTTATATATGGGCTTTATGAAACAAAACCAACAAAAAAGAAAAATTAAAAATAGACTCTTAAAAGAATAAATTGGTGGTTGCCAGTCAGGAGGTGGGTGGGAAGATGGATGCAATGAGTGAAGGTGATTTAAGAGTACACTTATCATGATGAGCACTGAGAAATGTATAGACTTGTTGAATCATTATATTGTACACATGAAACTAATATAACACTGTACATTAACTATAGTGGAATTGAAATTAAAAATTTTTTAAAAAGAGGTCTAGATCTTTACAGTGAATTCATGACCTTCATTGTCTAACCCCAATGTACTTTTTAAGAGAAAATTGACCAGGTATTTATTATTTATCCAGTATGTTCTAGGTACTGTACAATACACTATATTTCAAGGATTATATTAATCCTTATAATAACTGAAGTTTTGAAAGTGAAGGGATGGAAAAAATATTTTCAAATGGAAAACAAAAGAAAGCTGGGGTAACTATGCTTGTATCAGACAAAATAGACTTCAAGAAAAAGGCTGTAATAAGGGGGTGCCTGGGTGGCTCAGATGGTTAAGCGTCTGCCTTCGGCTCAGGTCATGATCCCAGGGTCCTGGGATCGAGTCCCGCATCGGGCTCCCTGCTCCTTGGGAGCCTGCTTCTCCCTCTGCTTCTCTCTCTCTCTCTCTCTCTCTCTCCCTCTCTCATGAATAAATAAATAAAATCTTTAAAAAAAAAAAAAAGGCTGTAATAAGAGACAAAAGAAGGTCATTGTATAATAATAAAGCAGTCACTCCAACAAGAGGATATAACATTTGTTAATACTTATGCACTAAACATAGGAGCAGCTAAATATATAAAGCAAATATTAACAGACCTGAAAGGAAAAATAGAAATGCAATAATAGTAGGAGACTTCAGTACTCCACTTTCATCAATGAATAGATCATCCAAACAGAAAATCAATAAGAAAACATTGAATTTAAATGACACTTTACACCAAATGGACTCAGCAGATACTTACAGAACTTTCCTTCCAAAAGCTGCAAATACACATTCTTCTCACACACTTGGTCCATTCTCCATTATATATATCATGACATATCATTATATAGAATAGATCATATATTAGACCACAGCACAAATTTTAATAAATTTAATTAGATTGAAATCCTATCAAACCTTTTCTATCCATAATGGTATGAAAGTAGAAATCAATTACAAGAAGAAAACTGGAAAAATCACAAATATGTGGAAAGTCAACACATGCTGCTGAACAACCAGTGGGTGAAAGAAGAAATCAAAAGCAAAATCAAGAAATATCTTGGGAGAAATGAAAATGGAAATATAGCATACTAAAACTTGTGAGATGAAGCAAAAGCAATCCAAGACGGAAGTTCATAGCAATAAATGCCTACAACTTTAGGCCATAACTAAACTTTATACCTCAAGGAACTAAAATGAACAAATTAAACCCATAGTCATTAGAAGGAAGGAGATAAAGAACAGAGCAGAGGGCGCCTGGGTGGCTCAGTTGGTTAAGCGACTGCCTTCGGCTCAGGTCATGATCCTGGAGTCCCGGGATCGAGTCCCGCATCGGGCTCCCTGCTCGGCGGGGAGTCCGCTTCGCCCTCTGACCCTCCCCCCCCCTCATGTGCTCTCTCTCTCTCTCTCTCATTCTTTCTCTCTCAAATAAATAAAATCTTTAAAAAAAAAAAAAAGAACAGAGCAGAAATAAAGGAAATAGAGACTAAAAAGACAACAGAAAATATCAATAACATTAAGAGCTGATACTTTGAAAAGATTTAAAAAATTAGGTTCACCAAAAAAAATAATAATGAAAAGAGCACTCAACTAAATAAAATTATTTATAAAAGAAGAAACATTAGAACTAAATGCTACAGAAATACAAAGATCATAAGAGACTACTGTGATTAATTGTACACCAACAAACTGGACAACCTACCAGACATGGGTAAATTTCTAGAAACATAAACAACCTACCGTGACTTAATTATGAAATAGAAAATCTGAGCAGATCAATTAGTAGGGAGATTGAATCAGTAATTTGAAACCTTCCAACAGGTCAGTGACCATATGGCTTCACTATTGAATTTTTGAAACAATTAAAGAAGAATTAATACCAATCCTCAGACTCTTCCAAAAAATAGAAGAGGAGGGAACACTCCCAAACTCATTTTATAAGAGCAGCATTACCCTGATACCAAAACCAGAGAAGAAAACTACAAGAAAAGAAAAATACAGGTCAATATCCCTAACGAATATAGATGCAAAAATCGTCAACAGAATATTAGCAAACTGAATACAACTGTACATTAAAAGGACCATGATGAAGTGGGAATTTTTTTTCCAGGGTTGCAGTGATGATTTAACATCCACAGGTCAATTGGTGTGATAGACCAAAGTAACAAAATAAAGGATAAAAAATTATATAATCCTCTCAACAGATGCAGAAAAAGCATTTGACAAAATTTAACATCCATTCATGATGAAAACTCTCAACAACATGGATATAGAAGGAATGTACCTGAATATAATAACATATGAAAAGCCCACAGTTAACATCATACTCAATGGTGAAAAACTGAAAGCTTTCTCTCTAAGATCAGGAACAAATCAAGGATGCCTACTCTCACCACTTTTATTCAACATAGTACTAGAAGTCCTAGCTAAAACAATTAGGCAAGAAAAAAATAAAAATAAAAGTCACCCAAATCAGAAAAGAAATAAAACTATTTGTAGATGACATGCTATTAGATATAATAAACCCTAAAGACTTCACACACACACACACACACACACACACACACACACACACACACAAAAGTTAGAAACAAATTAGTAAAGTTGCAGGATACAAAATCAGTATTTAAAAATCAGTTGCATTTCTATATACCAGTAGTGAACTGTCAGAGAAATTAGGAAAACAATCCCATTTATAATTGCATCAAGAATAAAATACCTAGGAATAAAGTTAACCAAGGAAGTGAAAATCCTGTACACTGAAAACTGCAAGACATTGATGAAAAAATTAAAGACACAAATAAATAGATATTTCATGGTCATGGATTGAAATAATTAATATTGTTACAATGTCCTTGTTGCCCAAAGCAATCTACATATTCAGTGCAGTTCCTGTCAAAATTCCAATGGCATTTTTTACAGAAATAGATCAATCATTCCTAATGGGCACACAGAAGACCCCAAATATTCAAAGCATCTTGAGAAAGGTGAACAAAACTGGAGGCATCACACTTCTTGATCAAACTTTATTACTAAGCTGTAGTAATCAAAACAATATGGTATTGGCATAAAAACAGAGCACAGATCAGTGGAACAAAATAGAGTACCCAGAAGTAAACCCATGTATATGTGGTCAATTAATTCATGACAAAGGAACCAAGAATATATAATGGGGGAAAGAGTCTTCAATAAATGGTGGGAAAACCGGACAGTTACATGTAAAAGAATGAAATAGGACCACTATCTCAAACCATACACAAAAATCAACTCAATATAGATTAAAGACGTGAATGTAAAACCTGAAACCATAAAGCTCCTAGAATAAAACATAGTGGATAAGCTTCTAGACATCAATCTTGGTAGTGCTTTTCTGGATTTAGCTCCAAAAGCAAAGGCAACAAAAGCAAAAATAAATGGGACTATGTCAATCTAAAAACCTGTGCAACAAAGGAAGTCATCAACAAAATGAAAAGGCAACCTATGAAATGGAAGAAAATATTCACAAATTATATATCTGATAAGAAGTTACTATCCAAAATATATAAAGAACTCATACAGCTCAGTAGAAATAAAAATCCAATTAAAAAATGGATCTGAATAGACATTTTTTCAAATAAGACATCTAAATGGTCAACGGGTACGTGAAAAGATGCTTAATATCCCTAATCATCAGAGAAATGGAAATCAAAACTGCAATGGGATACCACTTTACATCTGTTAGAATGGCTATTATCAAAAATATGAGATAACAAGAAGATATACAGAAAAGGGAACCCCTGTGTACTGTTAGGGAATATAAATTGGTTTAGCCACTATGGAAAAGAGTATGGCAGTTGCTCAAAAAATTAAAAATAGAACTACCATGTGATCCAGCATTTCCATCTGGGCATCTATCCAAAAGAAGTGAAATTACTGTCTTGAAAAGATGTCTGTATCCCGTATTCATTGTAGCATTATTTACAATGGCCAGGACGTGAAACAACCTATGTCTCCTGACAGATGAATGGGTAAAGAAACTGTGGTATGTATGTGCAATGGAATATTATTGAACCATAAAAATGAGGGAAATCCTGCCACTTGCACCAACATAGATGGGACCTAAGTGCATTATGTTAAGTGAAATAAATCAGACAAAGACAAATACCTTATTATCTCACATTTGTGTGGATTCTAAAAATAACCAAACTCATAAATACAGAGAACAGATTGGTGGTTGCCAGAGGCAGGCATTGCAGAGTGGGTGAAATGGGGGAAGGTGGTCAAAAACACAAACTTATGAGTTAAATAAATCTTAGGGATGTAATGTTGGCGTGTGACTATATTTAATACTGCTGTATTGTATATTTGTAAGTTTCTAAGAAAGTAGATTGTAAGAGTTCTCATTACAAGAAAAAAATTAGTAACTGTATAGTGATGGATGTTAGCTAAACTTATTGTGGCAATCCTTTCACAATATATATACATATCACATCATTTTTGTACACCTAAAACTAATAGTGTTATTTGTCAATTATATCTCAATTAAAAGGAATATGGAAATTTTAAAATAGTTATTGACTCTGTGAATAGGACACAAGAAAAAAAGCAATAAAATATAAGACAATTTTAGGTTATTTCAGAGAGTAAAAGTAGTTAAATAAACTTATTCTTAGGAAGAAGTTTTGGGAAAAGGTTCTTACATGACTTTTAAAATTTTAGTTGTAAAATTTTAGATTAATCCCTCTGTTTTCAGATGATGAAAATGAGTTGTTACCAGGTAAGAGTAACAGCCAATTATTGGTAGAGTATGGTTCCAACTCTCATATGAAATTCAGGCCTTCAACTCTTGACTCCTGTCTTCCAGTGCTTTTCCACTTAATGTTTCTTATCTAACCACTTGGTTTAAAAGTGGCTTGGAAATTTATAGTGATCTCTGAAAGACCTGTCTACTTTTACTTGCCCATATTCTTCAGTGTATCTTTCAACAGCTAAGCTCTCCAAACTCTCCCAACTACATTCATTCATTCATTTGAAACCTTATTTTACTCTAAAATATACACCCTTTTCTGAGAAGCAAGAGCTTAAATGTAAGTCTTACTCAACTCTTGAGTGCTTTTTGTGTTAGACTTTTGAGCATAAATGTTACTGTGCTAGACATTTTTAACACATTTATCTCATTGAAATCTTAGAACTATATGAGATATGGAGAAGCTAAGTTTGAGAAAAAAGATATTTTGGCCATTATTTCTTCAAATTGGCTAATTTATTCTGATTCCATGTTCAGTACATTTTTCCAGTCTACCACAGTAACCATTATTGTAAAAACCTCAGCCAGAGTGCCCAATTTATATAGCAATTGATAAATCTCTAGTTGTAACAATTTTATTCTAAAACCGTTGTTCACATGTAAGTACAATGATTGATCTTTGTTGTTGTATGTATTTAAACCAACCGTTCATTGCAATTTAGTATTCACCCAGTTTCTCTTTCCTTTCAGGCCTGTATGTGGAATCAGAGGGAAAACTCTCATAATTAACCTGCCAGGTAGCAAGAAAGGATCTCAGGTAAGCAACCTTGTGATTTATACGGTTTAGTGTAAAGTTTTAGCCAACTATGAGAGTTAGCCAACCAAAATGTTAGAGGACTCCATGAGACTGCCCTCACTAGTGTCTGACACCAGTTGCAATTTAGTGCATTCCCAAAAGCACCCTAGGTTTCAGTAATTTACTAGAAAGATTCACAGAACTCACCAAAAGATGTTACGCTGACAGTTAAGCTTTATGACACAGAAAGAATACAGATTCAAGTTAACCAAGAGTAGAAGAGAGGTACCAAATGCAGACCTTCTGTTATCCTCTCCCTGTAGAATCATGAATGCATTACTCTCTTGGTATCAGTGTATAACAGCACTGAAAATCAGGGAAGCTCCAAGACTTTAGTGTGCAGAGTTTTTACTAGGGCTCATCACATACTGCCCATAATGCTGGCCTTTAGTCTCTAGCCCTTTCCAAAGGTTAGGCTGTTTCCTTTAGTCTCCAACATCTACCAGAGGCAAAACTGATACCAAAATGTCCAAAGCCCTCATCATAAATCATACTGTTACACTGTCTGGTAGCCAAAGTTCCCAGGCAACAAAGACACTCCTATCACATCGCAGTAACTGAGAGCTAAGGCCAGACTCTCTTGGAGTAAGGTTAATTCTTCATTGCACAAGCTACCCCGCTGGCTTTTGGCCAAAGCTCTCTTACAGAAAAATGATTGTATTTGTCTGGCTGAGCATCTATATTTACTATAGCATTTATATTACAGATATAACAACAGTATCAGTGTGAATGTGTCTAAGATTTAAAGGAGCCAGTGTGCGATAGGGATAAATTTGAGAAATAGCTAATTTATCCTCTAAAGCCATTATACATATTTCGTATTTTTGTACTAATATACTAATTTTTACCTTGATTTGCTATTTTTATCCTATGATACACTTGCACAGAACTAGTTACCACAGACATTAGCTATCTTGTTTAGGCCAGTCATTTTCCATTGGTATTACATTTTGAGGAGGATTTAACTCAATTTCCCAATACATATGATCATCAATATCAGTATTATAATATTACTAACAATGACAGTATTATAACATTTCACAGTAGAGTTGTAGATATAACCTGAAATATGAGTTAAAAGGTAACTGGCACACTACTGGAGTCCTACATAGACATTAACAGTTAGCCTAGTCTATCGTCATATCATATGATCAGAATGTCTCCCAGAACTACACTACTCAGGTTTACAGGCTTGTCAGGTTTCCAAAGCAGTAGTAGTCTCAGCAACATATGGCTTTAACCTTTCTGGCATCTGTTACAACTGAGCTAAAAAACAGTATTCTCTCTTGTTCTAAAGATTTTTAGATACCAATATATTGGATCTCCCTCATTGTATAACCCATTTATTCATTCCTTTACCTCCAACTATCATTCCTCCTTCTTTCCATTTATACTCAGACTTTTCCTTTGAAAATCTTTTAATGAGACAGTTGATTTGGCCACTGTGCTGGTCCAGATTGCCACCAGTAATACTCGTTTAACAAGTGCCACCTGCTTAGTCCTTTTCCATTCATACAAGGTAGGGTTACTAGTGAGCAATCTCAAACACCAGGCGAAATAACTGCATCTACTGTCAGTCCCAATTTGGCCAGATGGAGTCAGGCATAATCTACCCCACCAGGCCCTTAGGCACTCTGACATAAAGGTTTAATGGTATAGTTAATAGTTTCTGCTTAAGAATCATCCTGCTTCTGGCATGCACAGTTGTAGCTCTGATCCTAGTACCACAGTATCAGGTAGAAAAAAACAAAGTTGATGTGATGTGATAAAAGAAAAAGTATAGTCCTAAAGAAAAAAGTATAGTCATACCAGCATTGTGCCCCAGCCCCCTCTTCCCTAGAAAAGTAGAAGACTGTATTTAGTGGGGACCCTCCCGTGGCCTCCCTCTTGCTGAATGGACCACACACTAATGAGAGCATATAAGCCATGCTTCTCCTTTTTTAGACAACAAATGTTTCCATAGCCCATTCCAATTTTCTATCAAATCATTGCTCTGAATATGAAAGTGTGTACTTTAGTCTGAAGAAATATGACTCTGCAGTCATTGGTACAATATTTTCTGTTTAGTCCTTTTATAGTACACTGAGTATTTGCATCTACCATTGGGTAAGCAAAGCCCAGTCCAGAGTAAATGTCTATTCCTGTTAGGACTGATTTGTAGCCTCAAGGGACTAGCAGCATCAGTCCAACTTGCTAGCTATATGCAGGACTTTCCCCTATGGAATATGCTGCATAACCTTCTGCTGTCTCTCTTTTTTGTTAGCAGATAGAACACTTCTCATTGGCATTTTTGTGCCTCAGTGGGTGCAAGAAGAATATATCAATTCAGCCCATATCTGCATCGTTGCAGCCCCTCCCCCCCATTGCTCACTCATTTCATGGGCCTAGGTGCCATGTCAAGCATGCATACTGGGATATCTGTTCATCAGTTCCAATTAACTTCCATTTCTGAAAGGAGGTTCCTCTGATGGGCACTGATGTATCCTACTTTAACATACCCCTTTTATTCCCAGAATGACTTCCATAGACCATGCCCCATACAAGCATCCATTTGATAGACCAATTTTCCATTGCCCTTCTGCCTGACCATATGGCCAGGCCACCGGACACTTCCTATGAGTTGGTAAAAACCCAAACATAGGGGCAAACATCATGCAGTTCAGCCTATCGAGCTGATTTGTTTTTACCTTCTTCAATCAGAGTGGCGGCCTTCCAAACAGGATGCTGTCCCTTCACCTTGGAATTGCCATCCATAAACCAAGCAGCATTTTGTTGATCAATAGAAAGCTGTTTATAGGGCACCGCCCAAGTGGCCCAAGTGGCCATAGGATCCAGCAGCTCCTCAGGTGGTTCCGAAGTCGACCCTAGGTGAAAAGAGGCTACCTGCTCGTGAGTACCTCCTTGTATTCTCCTGGTAGCATGATCCTATATGAACCATTTCCATTTTATTATGGAACTCTCCTGGGCATTGCCTTCCCCATTAGAGCATTTCTCTGATATTCCCAAAACATTATGGATATTTCAGGTTTCAAGATTATTTTATGTTCTTCAGTCATAAGGATAGTCTTAATTAAAGTCCATTAGCAAGCTAGTAATTGTCTCTCAAATGGAAATTTTCTGGCCCAAAGTCCCAGCAGTTGTTGCTAGGTGGTACTCACAGATTTTTTTCCATAAACCCAGTTTGCACTCCACCCAGGTCTGTTGTACAGCAAATTAATGACCTATGTGGACTCAGGCAATCTTATTTGTTCCCATGTAGTATATATAATGTATACTGGTGGAAGAGTGGATTTGTATGCTTTCTATTTTACAATACTAGGTAAAGGAAAAATTGTCCAGTCAAACACAATATCCATCCCCATAATACAATCAGGTAAAGGAGACAGATCACTTCATATGAAGTTCACTGTCCAGACATTCTAGTTTTCATCCCAAATTTCACTCTAATTCCATCAACTGTTGCATCCCTGTATCCTTCCAGTCTAACTGTACCTCCCACTAGAACTTCAACAGGTATTAGAATCATAGTACATGGTGGATCCCATGTTGAGGAATCCCAGAAAAGTATCTTTTCTATCCCATGACCATTTTATCCATTTATGTGCATTTGGCCTTGGATTTCTAGGCCTGGTTTGGACCGAGGAATTCACACTCTTTTGTCAGACCTTATCTTGATTAGATTATGGGACCATCACTTAAGGTGATGCAAGGTGAGGTTTCTTTTAGTTATATTTGCCTTCTAGTTTTTAAAGTTCCTTCAGACTAGGATAAATAGAGATTATTTAGGACCCTTCAATGTTGGGAGACCAGTGCTCCCATCTGTCTGCTCAACCCACAGTGCTGCTACATTAACACCTTTCTTTTGCCCCCAACAATACTCACTTTATAAATCCATTTCTTAATAATTGTTTAAATATTTCTACCCTTATAAGACAAGTCCCTCGAATCTCTCATTTCTTTTAGTCCATTCTCTTATGAATAAGTCTAACTTTATTCACTGTTAATCACTTCAGCATAACATTTTTCTTTGGAAGCAGCTCAGAGGCCAGCAGCTATATGTTAGATCAGCCAAACTCTAAGATTGGCATGACCTCGGGATTCACCCCAACATTATTCCTTTTGTTTTAGCTAGTGCAAATAACAATAACTAAGAGATTATAAATTTACCTTGTTTCTCTATGCATCCAATGACACAACTCCTTAAAAGTTGGATCTTTTATTTCAAAATTCCATTGCTAACTTTTATCTCCAATAACTAATCACAACACAGCTGCAATTGCATTCTGTGGGTGACCCTGTGTTTATCCATCCTCTAAAGATTAATTATCCCCACCCTCTCTTCCTGTCTCTGCCCAGACGATGTTTCATGATCACATGAGTCAGGATCTTTCTAGTGAGTCACACTTCTAACACCAACTGTAAGGAGTTTGGGCCAACTGCAAAAGTTAGCGAACTATAAAGTTGGAGTACTCCACAAGACTTCCTTCACTTCTGACACCAAGTTGCAATTTAGGGAGTTTCTAGAAACCACCCTCAATTTTAATAATTAACTAGAAGGACTAACAGAACTCACTGAAAGCTGCTATACTTACTGTTGTGGTGTATTGCAGGGAAAGAATACAGACTGAAATCAGCCAAGTGAAGAAGCATATAGGGCAAATGCTGAAAGGTACCAAATCTGATCATCCTCTCACATGGAGCCAGGGATAGTATTACCTCTTCTTGACCATAAAAGAGACAATACACACAGAATATCACTAACTGGGCACACTCACCTTTGCCTTTGATGTCCAGAGTTCTTACTTGGACTTGATCACATATTACCCACATGGTTGACCTTTAGTCTAACCCTTCCCAGAGGGGAAACTTACGCCTTTAGTCTCCAGTTCCTTCCAGAAGCAAAACTAATATCATGTTTCCTGAAGTCCTCATAATAATCCACATTGTTAGATTGTCCAGTGGCCAAATTGCAGGCAAACAAAGACACTCCTTTTAGGCAAGACCAGGAACTAGAGTTCACCTCCCCAAAGCTGAAAGTAAAGGCCAGAGCTCTCGTTGGTCAAGATTAAATTCTTTGCTATATAGTCTTTATCACTAAAATGATTGAGCCATATAAAGAGAAGTCAAAAGATCAAGTACCCTTACAGATATTCCCATAACCCTCTGTAAATTTTAAGATATTTTTTTACATCTTAAATTTTAAGGTAAGTTACTTTAAATGTAAAAGAGAAAGTCCTCTGCCCCAACACATTCCCCAGACATATCTGGCCCTATGTTCTGATTTTAAAGTTCTCACCTGTTCTCTTTTGGTGATACATTATAGGTAATAGTGGGCACTTGAGCAGGAAACTATATTAATTTTTATGCAGTGCTCTGTACAAACATCTATTTTTGCATATTGCACGGTTTTACCTAGCTACATTTTATGATAATAGTCAGAACCTTAGCTGTCTGAATAAAGTAAGTCAGTCCTCAATTGGTTTGTTAATTCTAGTGTTCTGCTCTGACTAGAAAGGTGAAAACTGTTTCCTGCCTTTCCCATAATGCATCTTTAAAACCCGAAGTTGTACAGAAATTTTACTTTAAGAAAAATGTACTATATGCTTATTTGGTACTGTAGTTCTACAGCTTACAGAGAATACTATGTACCATATTTACTTCATATTTCACATTGCAAAAGATAATATTTTCAGTATGATTCATTCTTAAGATATATGGAGAGAAATATAGATCCAAAATCACAAATAAGTTTGATTTTTACCATTTTATATGCCTATAAAAGTGCTTTATCTTCATTTTTTTTCTTCCTCTTGCATACAGGAATGCTTTCAGTTTATACTGCCAGCTCTACCTCATGCCATTGACCTTTTACGTGATGCCATTGTAAAAGTAAAGGAAGTGCATGATGAACTTGAAGATTTACCTTCCCCACCACCTCCTCTTTCCCCTCCTCCTACAACTAGCCCTCATAAACAGACAGAAGACAAAGGGGTTCAATGTGAGGAAGAGGAAGAAGAGAAGAAAGACAGTGGTGTTGCTTCAACAGAAGACAGTTCTTCATCACATATAACCGCAGCAGCCATTGCTGCCAAGGTAAGCCTGCTGACAGAGACCAAAAGATCTAAAGGAACCACAGGTAAATGTACTGATTTCATCCCTCTTTCCATCCAATTTTTTCATAAGTTCAGTACCTCTTCAGAGCATCCTTAAAAAAGAACCAGGATATTCATGACACTCCGTATCTTTGTGCCCTCCATAATGTAGAGTCCTTGAAAGCATTGAAGTTTGGTCTCAGTTCTGAGACATTAAAGATTGCTGTTACCCACTGAAGTAATAGGTAAATAGGTAAAATGTGACATTTAAGAACTCTTTGGAAATATCATTTTTGTGGTCATATTAAATATACGTTTATATATTTAAAACATCAAATATTCACAAATTTATAAAAGAGCAGCAGACTACAGGTAAGAGACCTTAGATGACAAAAAATTAGTTGAGAAAGATTAATTTTTTTTTAAGACAGGGTTTTTCAGCAATTAACACTTACTTAAATGTTACTTGACATAAATTACCATAGTGGTATAGAGAGGAAATAGATATAATGTATTTGCATTTTTTATTCAATAAAGTAATAAATATTATTAGGATAGTACCAAAGTATTACAGATTCTCTTTGAGCAATTTTAGTAGTACAATGTACAGAGTACAATTTTAGTAGTACAATGTACAGAGTACAATTTTATTCAATAAAGTAATAAATATTATTAGGATAGTACCAAAGTATTACAGATTCTCTTTGGGCAATTTTAGTAATACAAGATACAGAGTACAATGTACAGTAGTACAATGTACAGAGTACAGAGTACAATTTACTTGCATAAATTCAGTCACCTTAGTCATAAAACATCATTTACCTTTTTAGTCATACCTAGTATAAACCACCCAGTATGCTTTAAAATCTTCACAAAGTAATATATCACTTCTGGGAATAATGATTGTTCATTGATTGAGAGCACAAGATTGAAAACCTAACCTCACTCTATGAAGGAATTCCTAAAGTTTAGGTTATCACCCAGATATTTTGGCTATGAGCATAGCTTGAGAGGATTTTTGACAACACATAGATTAAAAAGGATCATAGAAATCTTTTTAAAGTGTCCATTTAGACACCCAGTAGGTAATTCTTTTACTGAAGACCAAATGTCTCCACATCTATTCAGTGGTCCCTTAAGTCTTTACTTAAGGCTAGTAAATATTTAAATTGTATGTGATTTTTGTTTTGTTTTGTTTCATTTTGTTTTTATGGAACTGATTGGTTAAATAGATACATTTTTAAATCATTATATCTTCTTACTCTTTTACTGTTAATTAAAAGAGTAAAAAGTACCATCAATTTCAGTCTTAAGAAAAAGTTTACAACATTTGAAGTCTAAGCTGATATGGTCATTCTACATTTGAAAAATTTTGGCATTTCATTGTTTCATTTGTTTCACCCTTTTCCTTTCTAGTCATTTTGCTTGTATAGTTCCATGTCTTCCTGTCACTGTACTCATAGTTGTTATGTGTTGTGCATTAGAAGCATCCATTCTACACCAGTCCAGCTGTTATCATGGCACACGGTGAGCAGCCCATTCCTGGTCTCATCAATTATTCCCATCATGCAACAGGCAGTACAGATGAACGGGTAAGACAATAGGCTTTTGCGTTGATGGTTTTGCAAGCATACAGCCTACATCCTATCCTTGGAGATAGGCTATAAAATATTATGGAAGATGTGTGTTATTCTGAAGGATTCTGAAGGATCTTCAGCATGCTTTATTTCTAAAAGTGTAATTGCCACTGAGCCTATTCCATCAAGGAATTTAATTTAATAGAGTTTCTCCTATACCTGAAATACTCTAATATCATTAAGATTCTTAAAATACAAAGAAATTGGTCAAACTAATATTTAATTTCTATTAACCTTCTTTTTGCCTCATAATCTTTCATCTTTCTTTTCCTTCATTATGTTCTCATTAAAACCATTCAGAGAGTTGACTCTTGATACAATTTCTGAGATTATGAATCCTCAGATAAAAACTTGTAAGAATACATATTACTTGTTTTAGTCACTGGATGAATGATAGTTTGTAAATGTTCCAGGGTAGAAAAGATTAAACTGATAAGTATAACTGACTAAACAGTAATAATTTAGATGATGGGTGCCAAGAAAATCTCTCAGTCCCTACTATGGATATATATAAAATGAGAGGCAGTTGATTAAGCTTCTGCCTTCAGCTCAGGTCATGATCCCAGGGTCCTGGGATCAAGCCCTAAATCGGGCTCTCTGCTCAGCTGGGGGTCTGCTTCTCCCAATCCCTCTGCCCTACTCCTGCTCTCTCTCTCTCTCACATACTCTCTCTCTAATAAATAAATAAAATCTTTAAAAAAATAAAAAAAGAAGTAATAAAGTAAAATTTGGCTTAAAATCTTTAGGGAGATCCAATTAAAAAATGAACAGAAGACATGAACAGACTTTTCTCTAAAGGAGACACATCCAGATGGCCAACAGACACATGAAAAGATGATCAACATCACTCATCATCAAGGGAAATGCAAATCCAAACTACAATGAGTTATCACCTCACACCTATCAGTATGGCTAAAATCAGTAACTCAAGAAACAAGTGTTGACAAGGAAGTAGAGAAATAGGAACCCTCATGCACTATTGGTGGGAATGCAAACTAGTACAGCCACGTTGAAAAACAATATAGAGTTTTCTCAAAAATTTAAAAATAGAATTACCCTAGAGTTCAAAAAGATGGCGGAAGAGTAGGGGACCCTATTCCAACTGGTCCCCTGAATTGAGCTGGATATCTACCAGACCATTCTGAACACCCACAAAATCAGCCTGAGATGTAAGAAGATATATCTGCTAACTACAAACAGAATATCGCAGGCAGTTGGTTTCGAGGTATGAAGCAGGGAGCCATGATTCCACCGGCAGATATCAGAAGATAAACGGAAGGGGAAGGGAGCCTTCGAGTTCCTGCACCACTGGTGAGCGAAAACCTCCCGCTCTGGGGATGTGGCATAGACTCGCTGACTGATAGTGGTAGGGAAAGGACTTTAGGGCAGCGCACCGAATGAAACCTGGAGCAACAGGCCTGCACATGAGAACTGGGGGTGGCTGGCGGTTTTAGAAGAACAAAGGGCAGAGATATGCCCTGACCTGGAGGTGAGGACTGGGATTGCTGCTGAGGGGTGGACAACCCAGGAGGCTGCAGTTTTTAGCAGCACAGACAGAAACAGAGATAGTGTGGCCTGGAGAGCTCACTGAAAAACAGACTGCGATCTCTGCTCTGACGCAGAGGGTTGGAAACGATCTCTTCTGCTCTGACTCTTGGAAAAGATGAGGAAAGCCACCAGGGAAAGCCACCAGAGAACAAAAGCCCCCAAAAAACAGTTTCCACTGAGTCCATCCCCCCCACAGGGGGCAGGGCAACTCTGCCCAAACAGCGTTGCCTGAGTAACAGTGTGGCAGGCCCCTCCCCTAAAGACAGGCTGGGAGAGCAAGAAGCTGACAACCCTAAGGTCTCTACAAAACAAGTGCATCTTGCTTGGATTGCAGTCAATAAATTGGACTCTGTACATTCCCTCAACCACCCCTCAACAGAATGACTAGGAGGAGGAACCCCCAAAATAGGAAAGACTCAGAGACTGTGACTTCTGCCACAGATTTACAAATGGATACAGATATAACCAAGATGTCAGAAATGGACTTCAGGGCAATAGCTATGAAGACAATAGCTAGAATGGAGAAATCGATTAATGGCAATATAGAGTCTCTAAGGGCAGAAATGAAAGCTGAACTGGCAGAACTTAAAAATGCTATCAATGAGATCCAATCTAATCTAGATACTGTAACATCTAGGGTAAAGGAGGCAGAAGAACGAATTTGTGAACTAGAAGACCAATTGATAGAAAAGAAGGAAAAAGAGGAGGCCTGGGAGAAACAGCCCAAAATCCATGAAAACAGAATTAGAGAAATAAGTGATGCCATGAAATGTTCCAATGTCAGAATTATTGGGGAGGAGAGAGAGAGGACTAGAAGGGGGTGGAGAGAGAGAGAGAGGACTAGAAGATATATTTGAGAAAATCGTAGCTGAGAACTTCCCTAATCTGGCAAATGAAACAAACATTCATGTCCTAGAGGCAGAAAGGACCCCTCCCAAGATCAAGGAAAACAGACCAATGCCCCAGCATGTAATAGTAAAACTCACAAATCTTAGAAACAAGGAAACCATCTTAAGGGCAGTTAGGGGGAAGAGATTCCTTACCTACAGAGGGAGGAACATCAGAATAACATCAGACCTATCCACAGAGACCTGGCAAGCCAGAAAGGGCTGGCAAGACATATTCAGGGTACTAAATGAGAAGAACATGCAGCCAAGAATACTTTACCCAGCAAGGCTGTCATTTAGAATGGATGGAGAATTGCAGAGCTTCCAAGACCGGCAGAAACTGAAAGAATATGTGACCACTAAGCCAGCCCTACAAGAAATATTAAGGGGGATTCTATAAAAAAAGTAAGACCCCAAGAGTGATATAGAACAGAAATTTACAGAGACAATCTGTAGAAACAAGGACTTCACAGGCAACATGATGACAATAAAGACATATCTTTGAAAAATCACTCTCAACATGAACAACCTAAATGCTCCCATAAAATGGCACAGGGTTGCAAATTGGATAAAAAGACAGGACCCATCCATATGCTGTCTACAAGAGACTCATTTTGAACATAAAGATACATACAGACTGAAAGTGAAAGTGGCATCTTCCATTACAACAGACCTCAAAAGAAAGCTGGGGTAACAATTCTTATATCAGACAAATTAGATTTTAAGCTAAAGACTGTAGATAGAGACACAGAAGGACACTATATCATTCTTAAAGGGTCTATCCAACAAGAAGATCTAACAATTGTAAACATCTATGCCCCCAGCATGGGGGCAGCCAACTACATAAGCCAACTGTTAACCAAAATGAAGAGTCATATTGATAATAATACGTTAATTGTAGGAGACCTCAGTACTCCGCTCTCAGCAATGGACAGATCATCTAAACAGAAAATCAACAAAGAAATAGCTTTGAGTGACACCTGGACCAGATGGACCTTAAAAATATATACAGAACATTCCACCCTAAAACAACTGAATACTCATTCTTCTCGAGTGCACATGGAACTTTCTCTAGAATAGACCACATACTGGGTCACAAATCCAGGTCTCAACCAATACCAGAAGATTGGGATTATTCCCTGCATATTCTCAGACCATAATGCTTTAACACTGGAACTCAATCACAAGAAAAAATTTGGCAGAAATTCAAACACTTGGAGGCTAAAGACCACTCTGCTCAAGAATGTTTGGGTCAATCAGGAAGTCAAAGAAGAACTTAAACAATTTATGGAAACCAATGAGAATGAAAACACATCCGTCCAAAACCTATGGGGTACTGCAAAGGCAGTCCTAAGGGGAAATACATAGCCATCCAAGCCTCACTCAAAAAAATAGAAAAATCCTGAATTCACCAACTAACTTTACACCTTAAAAAACTAGAGAAAAAGCAACAAACAATGCCTAAGCCACGCATTAGAAGAGAAATAATTAAGATTAGAGCAGAGATCAATGAATTAGAAACCAGAAACTCAGTAGATTAGATCAATGAAACTAGAAGCTGGTTCTTTGAAAGAATTAATGAGATCGATAAACCACTGGCCAGACTTATCCAAAAGAAAAGAGAAAGGACCTAAATTAATAAAATTATGAATGAAAGGGGAGAGATCATGAGTAATACCAAGGAAATAGAAACAATTATTAGAATTTATTATCAACATCTGTATACCAATAAATTAAGCAACCTGAAATGGATGCCTTCCTGGAAACCTATAAACTGCCAAGACTGAAACAGGAAGAAATTGACAACCTGAATAGGCCAATAACCAGTAACAAGATTGAAGCTGTGATTAAAAACCTCCCAAAAAACAAGAGTCCAGGGCCTGATGGATTCCCTGGGGAATTTATCAGAGATTCAAAGAAGAAATAATACCTATTCTCCTGAAGCTATGTCAAAAAATAGAAACAGAAGGAAAGCTTTCAGACTCATTCTATGAGGCCAGCATTTCCTTAATCCCCAAAGCAGGCAAAGACCCCATCAAAAAGGAGAATTTCAGATCGATATCCCTGATGAATATGGATTCCAAAATTCTCAACAAAATCCTAGCTACTAGGATCCAAAAATACATGAAAAGAATCATCCACCACCACCAAGTGGGATTTATCCCTGGGATGCAAGGTAGAGTAAGAGGAGAGAGAAGAACCATGTGGTCCTCTGAATTGATGCAGAAAAAACATTTGACAAAATACAGCATCCTTTCCTGATCAAAACTCTTCATCCTCAATGGGGAAAAGCTGAGAGCCTTTACCTTAAGATCAGGAACACGGCAAGGATGTCCACTCTCGTCACTATTCTTCAACATAGTATTAGAAGTCCTAGCAACAGCAATCAGACAACAAAAAGAAATAAAAGGTATTCACATTGGCAAAGAAGAAGTCAAACTCTCCTCTTTGCAGATGACATGATACTTTATGTGGAAAACCCAAATGACTCCATCCCCAAAATACTAGAACTCATACAGCAATTCAGTAGTATGGCAGGATGCAAAATCGATGCACAGAAATCAGTTGATTTCTTATACACTAACTGTAGAAAGAAATATTAGATAAACAATTCAATTTACAATAGCACCAAAAACCATAAGATACCTCGGAATAAACCTAACCAAAAAGGTAAAGGATCTGTACTCTAGGAGCTACAGAACACTCATGAAAGAAACTGAAGAAGACACAAAAAGATGGAAAAACATTCCATGCTCCTGGATCAGAAGAATAAACATTGTTCAAATGTCTGTGCTGCCCAGAGCAATCTATACCTTCAACACCATCCCGATCAAAATTCCAATGACATTTTTCAAAGTGCTGGAACAAACAATTCTAAAATTTGTATGGAATCAGAAAAGACCCCTAATTGCCAAGGAAATGTTGAAAAAGAAAAACAAAGCTGGGGGCATCATGTTGCCCGATTTCAAGCTCTATTACAAAGCCGTGATCACCAAGACAGCATGGTACTGGCAGAAAAACAGACATATAGACCAATGGAACAGAATAGAGAGCTCAGATATGGACCCTCAACTCTATGGTCAAGTAATCTTTGACAAAGCAGGAAAGAATGTCCAATGGAAAAAGGAAAATCTCTTCAATAAATGGTGCTGGGAAAGTTGGGCAGCCACATGCGAAGAATGAAACTCAACCATTCTCTAACACCTTACACAAAGATAAAATGGATGAAAGACCTCAATGTGAGACAGGAATCCATCAAAATCCTAGAGGAGAACATAGGCAGTGACCTCTTCGATATCGGCCACAACAACTTCTTTCAAGATACATCTCCAAAGTTCAGTGAAGTAAAAGCAAAAATGAACTTTTAGGACTTCATCAAGATAAAAAGCTTCTTCACAGCAAAGGAAACAGTCAGCAAAACAGAGGCAACCCACAGAATAGGAGAAGATATTTGTGAATGACACTACAGACAAAGGGCTGATATCCCAGATCTATAAAGAACTTCTCAAACTCAACACCCAAAAAACAAGTAAGTCAAAAAATGGGCAGAAGACATGAACAGACACTTCTCCAAAGAAGACATACAAATGGCTATCAGACACATGAAAAAATGTTCATCATCATTTGCTATCAGGGAAATTCAAATCAAAACCACACTGAGATACCACCTTACACGTGTACAGTTAGAATGGCAAAAATTGACAAGGCAAGAAACAACAAATGTTGGAGAGGTTGTGGAGAAAGGGGAACCCTCTTACACTGTTGGTGGGAATGCAAGTTGGTACAGCCACTTTGGAAAACAGTGTGGAAGTTCCTCAAAAAATTAAAAATAGAGCTACCCTATGACCCAGCAATTGCACTCCTGGGTATTTACCCCAAAGACACAGATGTGGTGAAAAGAAGGGCCATATGCGCCCCAATGTTCATAGCAGCAATGTCCGCAATAGCCAAACTGTGGAAAGAGCTGAGATGCCCTTCAGCAGATGAATGGATAAGGAAGATATGGTCCATATATACACTGGAATATTACTCAGCCATCAGAAAGGATGAATATGCAACTTTTACATCAACATGGATGGGACTGAAGGAGATTATGCTAAGTGAAATAAGTCAAGCAGAAAAAGTCAATTATCATATGGTTTCACTTATTTGTGGAACATAAGGAATAGCACGGAGGACATCAGGAGAAGGAAGGGAAAAATGAAGGGGGGCGAAATCGGAGGGAGAGACGAACCATGAGAGAGCTAGGACTCTGAGAAACAAACTGAGTGTTTTAGAGGGGAGATGGGGGTTGGGGGGGTGGGTAGCCCAGTGATGGGTATTAAGGAGGTCATGTATCACATGGAGCACTGGGTGTTATACGCAAACAATGAATCATGGAACACTACATCAAAAACTAATGATGTACTGTATGGTGACTAACATAACATAATAAAATAAAATTTACAAAAAATAGAATTACCCTACAAACCAAAATAGTGCTACTGGGTATTTACCCCCAAAATACCAAAATACTGAAACACTAATTCAAATAAGACATGCACCCCTGTGTTTATAGCAGCATTATTTACAACAGCCAAATTATGGAAGCAGCCCATATGTCCATCAACTGATGAATGGATAAAGATGTGGTGTTTGTGTGTGTGTGTGTGTGTGTGTGTGTGTGTGTGTACATATATATGTACATATATATGTGTGTGTGTGTATATATATATATAGGGAATAGAATATTCAGCCACGAAAAAGATTGAAATCTTGCCATTTAAATGACAGGGATGGAGCTAGAGAGTATAATGCTAAACGAAATTAGTCAGAATACCATATGATTTCATTCACATGTGGAATTGGAAACAAAACAAATGAGATTTGGGATTTACCTGTGGTTGCAACACAAAGATACCTGTGGGCTTAAGCAAGTTCTTAAAAGTATGTTCCTCCAACAATGTGGTTTACCTGGTCCTATTAGTTGAATTCATTTGGCATCTCAGTGGATGATCTCTAAAACTGTTAATACTTTTTTGAAAGTAAAATCATAACTTTATTAGAAATACTAAATGAATACATATCCAAGGTATTATTTCATACATTAATTATTGAGGGAACCAGAAAGATACTATAACTGCTTCACAGGAAAGCTCAAACACAAATAGGTAAGCATTAAGAATGTGGAAATGAATTTACAAATAAATGCAACACTTAGCCAATCTGCAGAGCAACCCATTGCACTTCTGTTGGACAAAAGAATCATTTGGATACAAACCATTTACATTACTATCAGTTTTTTGCAAGTTAGAGTTGTAAAATAGCTGAAAGGCTGTAGAAGATAATCTAGACTGGTCCACTACACAGGACACATATGAAAGGAGTACAAAGTGCATGGATGTTTACAAAAATCAAGTAAAATTTTTGCTCAAAATGTCCATGTACCTAATGTACTTCTTTAAAAAGGACTATTGATTTTCTCAAAATTTGAATTTAAAAAGCCAAGAAGGTTTTATAACACTACTGTTGTTGTTAGTAAAGGGATGACTTGATAGGATGCCAACTGTTTTTTCCTAGCATTGACCTTTGAGTATTATTATGGCCCAATTACATATGTATGTATTAGGAATTAGTAATTATTTGGGCTAATAAATATATGTTCTTATAAGTTTTTCATGAAGCTAAATATTATTATCAGTAAAATAAGTAGGAAGCTGTAAAAAAAAAAGCTACAAAGACCTTTTTCAAATCTGGGAAGCAATATGCATTGTGCCTTACAAAACAACATGAACTTTGGCATCTCATATTTTCAGTTTTGTCAGTTAGTAGCTCTATGACATTGGGTATATTGCTTTTTCCTTCTAAGCCCCAGTCTTTTCTAAAATAGGAATAGTAATAATATTAACTTCATTATTACTTAATGGTTAAGTTATGAATATCCAAATAGGAAAAGAGATGTAAAAATACTTAATGCAGTATCTGAATAAAAGTAAACATTTGTTATTTTAGGTGGTTGATCACCTCACTGATCCTAACTCAACTTTCAGATGTTACCTATACAAATCCCCCTTCACACCCAGTTGACCAGTCCTTTCTCCTTCTTATTCAGCCCTTAAGCATACAACAGTTCACATTTCTTCTTTTTTTAAGATTTTATTTATTTATTTGAGAGAGAGCGAGAGAAAGAGAGAGTGCCTGAGTAGGGAGTAAGAGTAGAGGGAGAGGGAGAAGCAGACTCCCCACTGAGCAGGGAGCCCGATTTGGGGCTTGATCTCAGGAACCCAGGATCATGACCTTAGCTGAAAGCAGATGCTTAACTAACTGAGCCACCCAGGTGCCCCAGTTCACCTTTATTCTTGTTAAATTTCGTTTTGCTACATTGATCAGTCTAGCCAAGAAGATCTTTTTTTAAATCGGTATCTGCTTTAGTATATTACCTGCCTTTTCTAGCTCCTGCATATATGTTAATGATGCTTTCACTGAAGTCACTGATAGAACTTTTTTTAGGATAGGCCATTTCACATGCTACCAGAAATCCTACTGGTTATAACGGTTGCTTAACCAGCTAACATGTATTTCTCTTATAGCCCAACAAAACCAACTTTCTTTGTCTATCTTGTCCACAGGAGTTTTATCAATGACTTGTCAAATACCTTACTGAACTCAAGATACACTAGTTTGACAGTTCTGGTCTTTAGTAAAATTTTTATAACAATCATAGCCACTAAAGGATCAGTATCAGAAACTCTGGAAAGATACATGATATATGTTTTCTGAAAATCCTCTTAGGTATTCATATTTTTAATCTACTTTTATTATCAGTTCAGATCTTATATTGCAAACTTGGATATCTAGTTAGATTTTTAGAAAATACAACCCACCTTAAAGGTCTTTAAACAGAGAAGTTACTAGGAAAGGGTACATATGATAGAGCTAACCAACAAGCTGGATAATGACTCTGAAAGCATTACCATCGAGACTGACAAATTGTTGCTATGGAAGCCGTAAACCTCCATAAATGCCTACTTTAGGAAACCAGCCCCAATTATTAATACATTTGCTCACTACCTACCCAAAATTAAATCCAAATATCATAGAAATCTTCTATTGTATTAGTCTTCCAACTTTTCTGTAATTTTAAACATTTTTTCAATACAAAAATTTTAAGTGGTTAAAATGATTCAAAGGGGAATTGTATGCTCACTTATGAATTTCCTTGGCATCAAAACACAAACTTATGTGTTTATTTTATTGCTATTCTTACTGGCATTTTAAAAGACCACAGAGTTCTAAAAGAGAAGTGATAATTTCGTTATGTATTCTGAATCTTATAACTCTCTCTTTCTTCTTTTAGAAGTATTCACCCAGTCAGTCAAATTAGCTTTAGGACAGAAAAGCAACATAGATTGAAATACTTAGCACAGTTCCTTAAAAATGTATGCATTCTCATTACAGTTTCCCTTAATGGGGAAAATTCTATTGTTTAATAATTCTCAGTTGAAATTACATTGCATATCTGCAGAAGGTTTGAGATCAACTGGGACAAACTGTTTTCTCCATGCTATCAGTTGCATAAGACAATAAGAATACAGATTAGTTCTCTAAAAATAGGAATGTTATTTGGAAGTGATTTGGCATTTCTTCTTCTCATTGGTGCTGACATAACCCACTACAAATTCTGCTTATTCTAGGGGGATCCTCACTACTCCTTGGCAAGGCTTGGGTTCATCTCTTATTGACTCCTTTATAAACATGAAAAAATTGCAATTTTCAAATCTTTACCTTTTTTCACCTCCTCCTTTTCCCTATTCTCTTCTCTGCTTTTTGTTGTATTAACGTAAAGACCATCAAGGGTAAACCTCTGTCCTTTCTGCTTAAACTATTTTTCTGAGTTAATTCTTTCTTCCATTCCTTCTATCTCAAAGAGAACTTATAATTCTTAAAAGTTAGTGTTTGCTTCTACTTCTTTGTTATTAAGGAAATAATTATTCAGTATCAACTGTGTACAAGACATTGTGTTCATTCTTTTACTTCTCCCTAATTGTTGAGTGCATAGGCTACTTCTTAATTTTGAAACAATCCCTCTCATGGCTTTTATTACTAAAAATGTTTGTAACTCTATTGGGGCGCCTAGGTGGTTCATTCAGTTAAGCATCCAACTCATGATTTCATCCCAGGTCATAATCTTATGGGTCGTGGGCTCGAGCTCCCCGTCAGGGGTCCATGCTCAGTGGGGAGTCTGCTTGAGATTCTCTCCCTCTGCCTCTCCCCCCACTCACATGCTGCCTCTTTCTCTGTCTTGCTCTTGCTCTCAAATAAATAAATCTTTAAAAAAATGTTTGTAATTGTGCAATACATGAATACATTCTTATTAAAAAATAAAAGTGAAAAAAGAAATAAAAAAATAAAAATGAAACAGAAAAGATTAACACCCATTTGAATTACCATCTCATTTTTTTCTCATTTGCTTTCACACTGCCCCAGAAATAAACACTTTTTAATCTTTCAAGGTTATCTTTCAAAACTTTTTTATACTTTCTATACAAACATAGTAAATGCAATCCTAACAATTTGTAAGTGGTGTGTGTGCATGTGTTTAATTAAGAAAGGGAGAGAGAAACTTGACAAGCTGCTTCTAAAATTTATATAGAATTGATATCCAAAGGCCAAAAATAACCAAGATGCTCTTGAATAAAGAAAAGAACCAAGTGAAAACACCTCTTCTATAAATATCAAGACTTAGAATGACATAATTAAAGTACTGCATTATTGGTGCAAGAATTAGCAGACCAGTGAAACAGAATATAAACCTAAAAAACACCAACACACATGTGGACACTTGGTATATGATAGTTTGTACTACATACTAGTGGGAAATTCTTTGTTTGAAGAAATGATGCTGGGACAGTAGGCTGTCCATATCAAAAAAAAAATTAAGCTGGTTTGTCTGTCTCATAGACTATACAAAAATCAATTCTAAGTTTAATGGAGACCTAAATATGAAAGGCAAAACTATAAAGCTTTTATAGAATGTTATAGGACAACATTTTCATTATGCTGGGTTATGGAAGGACTCCTTTTAGAAATTAATTGAAGTAAAATTCATATAACATAAAATTCACCATTTTAATCATTTTAAAGTGTACATTTCAGTGGCTTTTAGTACATTCACATTGTTGGGCAGCCATCACCTCTATCTAATTCCAGAATATTTTATCACCCCCCAAAAAACACCATACCAGTTAAGCAGTCACTCCCCATAATCCCTTTCCCTGCTTTCTGGCAACCACTATTTTGCTTTCTGTCTCTGTGGATTTGACTACTCTGGACATTACATACAAATGGAATCATACAATATGTGGCTTTTTATGTCTAGCTCCTTTTGCTTAAGATCATGTTTTCAAGGTTCATCTCTGTTGTCACATGTATCAGTACTCCTTTTTATGGCGCACAATATTCCATTGTATAGGTACACCACATGTTGTTTAGCTGTTGATCAATTGATTGACATTTGGAGTGGTTCCAGTTTTTGGTTATTAAAATAACGCTGGCATGAACATCTGTGTACAAGTTCTGGGTTGAACACCATTTTCCATTCTGTTAAGTATACACCTAGGAATAGAATTGTTAAATCATATGATAATTCTGTTTAACTTTTTGAGGAAGCACAAAACTGTTTTCTGCCGAGATGTATCATTTTACATACCCAACAGCAATGTCTGAGGTTCCAGTTTCTCTAGATGTTCAACATTTGTTATTTTCCTTAAAAAAAAAGAGAGAGAGAGCGACCCCTGGATGGCTCAGTCCGTTAAGTGTCTGTCTTCGGCTCAGGTCATGATCCTAGGGTCCTGGGATGGAGTCCCGCATCAGGCTTCTTGCTCAGTGGGGAGCCTGCTTCTCCCTCTGACTGCTGCTTGCTCTCTCTCTCTCTTTCTCTCCCCCTGACAAATAAATAAATTTTTTAAAAAAATGAATCTATAGTCATTGAGTGGGTGTGAAGTGGTATTTCATTGTGGTTTTGATTTGCATTTCCCTAATGACTAATTATGATGAACATCTTTTATTGCTGCTTATTGTCCATTTGTATATCTTTTTAGAGCAAATATCTATTCAAGTCTTCTGCCTCTTTTAAAAAATGAGGTTGTTTTTAAACAGATTATTTGTCTTTTGTTGTTGAGTTGCAAATGTTCTTTATATACTTTGGGTACTAGACCGCTATCAAATACATGATTTGCAAATATTTTCTCCCATTCTATAGGTTGTCTTTTCTACTTTTCTTGATAATATCCTTTGATGCACAAAAGTTTTTAAATTTTTATTTTATTTATTTATTTATTTATTTATTTATTGAGAGGGAGAGGGAGAGAGTGGGGGAGGGGCAGAGAAGGAGAGAGAAAGAATCTCAAACAGACTCCATGCTAAGTGAATCCCGACATGGGGCTTGATCTCACAACCCTGAGATCATGACCTGAGCTGAAATCAAGAGTGAGCCACCCAGGCACCCCAGGTTTTTAATTTTGATGAAATCTTACTTGTGTAAATTTTCTTTGTTCCTTGTACTTTTGGTAGCATATCTAAGAATCTATTAGCAAGTGCAAGATAATGAATATTTACCCCTTTTCTTCTAAGCATTTTTTCATTTTAGCTCATTTTTAGGTCTTCAATTCATCTTGAAATAATTCTTGTATATGGTGTGAGAGAGGTATCCAACTTCATTTTATTGAATGTGGATATCCAGTTGTTCTGACACAGTTTATTGAAAAGCCTATTCTTTCCCATTAATTGTCTTAGCACCTTTGTCAAAAATCAACTAACCATAAATGTAAAAGGGTTTATTGCTGGACTCTCAATTCTATGGCACTGATTTGTATGTTTATCCTTATGCTAGGATTACACTGTTTTGATTGTCATTGTACCATTTAAGTAACTTTTGAAATTAGAAAGTTTTAGTCCTCCAACTTACTTTTTCAAGATTGTTTTGGCTATAGGGATCCCTTCGGATTCCATATAAATTTTAGGACGGGTTTTTCTATTTTAGCAAAAAATTCTGTTGGGATTTTATAGGGTTTGCATTGAATCTGTGGATCCTTTTGGGTAATATTGCCATCTTAACAATATACATCTTTCCATTTATTTATGTATTCTTAAGTTTTTAATTTTCAGTGTACGAGTCTTTCACCATCTTGGTTAAATTTATTCCTTAATCTTTTATTCTCTTTCATGCTATTGTAAATGAGATTGCTTTATTGATTTTCTTTTTGAATTTATCAGTGTTAGTGTATAAACATACAACTAATTTTTGTGAGTTCATCACGTATCCTGCAACTTGGCTGAATTTATTAGCTCTAATCTTTCTGTGGATTATAGGATATTATATGTATTACATTATGTCATCCATGAAGAGATAGTTTTATTTCTTCCTTTCCAATCTGGATGCCTTTTATTTCTTTTTCTTCTCTAATTTCCCTGGCTATAACTTGTAGTACAGTGTTGAAAAGAAGTGGTAAAAGAAGACATCCTTGATTCTGATTTTAGGGGGGAGTTTTTTGTCTTAGGTTTTTCTTAGATGCCCTTTATCAGATTTGGGAAGTTACTTTCTATTTATTTGTGGTTTTCTTTGTGTTTCTATCATGAAAAGGTGTTCAACTTTGTCAAATGCTTTTTCTACATCACTTGAGATAATCATGTGGATTTTTTTTTCATTCTGTTAATGTGTTGATTATATGTCTGATTATACTGGTTATATTTCTTATGTTGAAACATACTTACACTCATGGATAAATCCCACATGGTCATGGTATGTAATCATTTTAATATATGTTGGATTCAGTTTCCAGTATTTTATTTAAGATATTTGCATCTATATGCATAAAGAATATTGTTCTATAATATTCTTTTCCTGTGATGTGTTTATTTGTCTTTGGTATCAGGGTACTACTAGCCCCATGAAATGAATTAAGAAGTGTTCCCACCTCTTCAGTTTTGTGGAAGAATTTGTAAAGGATTTGTGTTAATTCTGTTTTTAAACATTTGATAGAATTCTTTAGTGAGGCCATCTGGCCCTGAGTTTTTCCTTGTTGAAAGTTTTTTTTTTTTTTATTGATTCATACTTGTTATATGTCTACTCCAGATTTTCTATTTCTTCTACCAATTTTCATAATTTCTGGGTTTATCTGGGTTATCCAATTTTTGGCATACAATTGTTTGTAGTATTATAATTTTTATTTTTGTGAGAGCAATAGTAATGTCCCCATTTTTAGTCCTGATTTTAGTAATATGAGCTTTCTTTCTTTTTTTCTGCCAGTCTAGGTAAAGGTTTGTCAGTTCTATTGCTCTTTCCAAAGAATCAACTTCGGTTTTATTGATTCTTTCAGTGTCTTTCTGTTCTCTATTTTATTTATCTTTGTTATACTTTTTATTGGTTCTTTTCTTCTCTTTGCTTTGGGTTTAGTTTGCTCTTATTTTTTTAGTTCTTTAAGATAGAAAGTTAGAGTATTGATTTGAAATCTTCCTTCTTTGTAGTTACAAATTTCCCTCTGAGCACTACTGTGCTGCACCTGTAAGTTTAGGTATATTGTGTTTTCATTTTCATTCATGTCAAAATATTGTAATTTCCTTTGTGATTTCTTCCTTGACTCTTCAGTTAAGAATGTGTTTAATTTCCACATATTTGTAAATTTCCCAATTTCTTTCTATATTGTGTTCCACTTTCCTTTCATTATGGACAGAGAAGATACACTGTATGATTTCAGTATTTTAGTGAGACATATTTTGTGGCTTAACATTTAGTCTATCCTGGAAAATGTTCCCTGTTCACTTGAGAAAAATGTGTATTTTACTGTTACCAGGTAGATTTTTCTTTATATGGTTGTTGGTTTATACTGTTGTTCAAATCTTCTGTTTCACTTGTTGGTCTTCTGACTAGTTGTTCTAACCATTTTTGAAAGTGGAACATTGAAGTTTCCCACACTATTATCATTGGACTTTTTGTCCAGTATTGTTAGTTTTTGCTTCATATATTTTGGGGCTTTTATTGGTGTGTATATGTATATGATTCTTATATCTTCTGAAGGATTGACCTTTTTATCATTATTTTATGTCTGTCTCTTGTAACAGTTTTTTCTTAACGTCCATTTTGTCTGATATTATTATAGGCATTCTAGCTCTCTCAATTACTGTTTGCATAGAAAAAAATCTTTCCATTCTTTCACCTTCAACCTATTTGTGTCTTTGGATCTAAAGTAGATACTTAGATCATGTTTTTTCATCCATTCCGCTAGTCTCTACTTTTAATTGGGTAGTTTAATCCAGTTACATTTATTGTAATTGCTGATAAGGTAATTTTTTTTCCAGTTTGTTATTTTCTGTATTTCTTTTATCATTTTTGTTCCTCATTTTCTCCATTACTTCTTTCATTTTTGATTGATAGTTTCTAGTGTGTCATTTTCATTTTTCTCTCATTTCTTTTGGCAAATATTTTTTTAGTTATCTTTTTAGTGGTTGCTCCAGGGGTTAAAATTAACACCTTACTTTGTAACAGTCTAGTTTGATTAATACCAAATTAGTTTAAATGTTATGCAAAATCTTTGCCCCATCTCTCTCACTTATGTTATTTTCACAAAATACATATTTGTACCTTGTGTGCCCATCAACACAGATTTATAATTATTGTTTTATATAGTTTTCTTTTTAAATTGTATTGATTTACAAACCAAAATATGTATTACTTTTATATCTACCTATGTTGAGTACCAATGTTATTTATTTCTCCATGTGAATTCCAAATTATTGTCTAGTGTCCTTTCATTTCAACCTGAAGAACTTTTAGCATTTCTTGTAGGGAAGGTCTGCTAGTATTGAACTCTCAGCTTTTGTTTATCTGAGAATATTTTGATTTCCTTTTCATTTTTGAATTATAGTTTTGCCATATATAAAATTTCTGGTTGACAGTTTTCTTCTAGCATTTTGAATATGTTATTTTGCTACCTATTGACCTCTATAGTTTCTGCTGTGAAATCAGCTGTTAATCTTATTGAGGATCTCTCATATAGGTTGCTTCTCTCGTGCTGCTTTTAGAATTCTTTGTCCTTCATTTTCAACGGTTTGTTATAATGTGTCTTGGTGTAGATCTCTTTATCTAACTTGGAATTGTTGAACTTCTTGAACATGTAGACTTATGTGTTTCATCGTGTTTGGAAAATTTTCAGTTATTATTTCTTCAAATATTTTCTCTGCCTTTTTCTCTCCTCTCCTTTTGGGACTCCCATTATGCATATCTTGGTGCAGTTATTAGTGTCCTTCCATGGTTTTCTGAAGTTCTGCTCATTTTTCTCCATTCTTTTTTTCTTTCTGCTCAAATTGGGTATTCTCAATTGATTTATCTTCAAGTCAGTAATTCTTTCTTCTGCTTGCTCAAATCTGCTGGTGAACCCATGTAGAGAATTTTTTATTTTAGTTTTATGGTTGACCCCCAACACAGGTTTGAACTGTGTGGGTCACTTATATGTGCATTTTTTTCAATAGACATAGTATAGTACTGTAAATGTATTTTTCTTCATTATGATTTTCTTTTAGTTTATTTTTTCTTATGATTTTCTTAACAACATTTTCTCTTCTCTAGCCTACTTTATTGTAAGAATACAGTATGTAATACATATAATATATGAAATATGTGTCAATCAACTGCTTATTGGTAAGGCTTCCAATCAGCAGTAGGCTATTAGTAGTTAAGTTTTGGGGAGTCAAAAGGTATACACAGATTTTTGACTGCACAGGGGGTTGGCACCCACATCCCCGCATCGTTCAAGAGTCAACTATTTTTTTCAACTTTAGAATTTCTGTTTGTTTCTTTTTCATTATTTCTGTCTCTTTAAAAGCTGTTCCCTGTTGGGGAGACATCTTCCCCATGCTTTCTTTAGTTCTTTATCTATAGTTTTCTTTAGTTCTTTCAATATATTTTAAATGGTTGATTTTTTTTTTCATTTCAAGTTTTTATTTAAATTCTAGTTAACATATAAGGTAATATTGGTTTCAGGAGTAGAATTTAGTGATTTATCACTTACATATAACACCCAGTGTTCATCACAACAAGTGCCCTCCTTAATACCCATCACCCATTTAACCCATCCTCCACCCATCTCCTTCCATGAACCCTGAGATTGTTCTCTATAGTTAAGAGTCTCTTATGGTTTACTTCCCTCTCTCTTTTGTTCCCCCTTCCTCTATGTTCATCTGTTTTGTTTCTTAAATTCCACATATCAGTGAAATCATATGGTATTTGTCTTTTTCTCATTGACTTATTTCGCTTAACATAATACACTCTAGCTCTATCCACATCATTGCAAATGGCAAGATTTCATTGTTTAAGATGGCTGAGTAATATTCCATTGCATATGTAGCATATCTTCTTTAACCATTCATCCATTGTTGGATATTTGGACTCTTTCCATAATTTGCCTGTTGTTGATAAGGCTGCTATAAACATTGGGGGGCATGTGTCCCTTCAAATTAGTATTTTTGTATCCTCGGGTAAAGAAACAATCCTAAAATTTATGTGGAACCACAAAAGACCCCAAGTAACCAAAACAATCTTGAAAAAATCGTTGATTTAAATTTTTTCAGTAGTCAGTCTAGTGTCTGAGCTTTCTCCATAACAGTTTCTATTTATTCCTCTTTTTTTTCCTATACATATGCCACACTT
Source organism: Callorhinus ursinus (assembly GCF_003265705.2). Taxonomy (NCBI): domain Eukaryota; kingdom Metazoa; phylum Chordata; class Mammalia; order Carnivora; family Otariidae; genus Callorhinus; species Callorhinus ursinus. The sequence continues at coordinate 39,911,348 of NW_027397070.1, forward strand.
TCTTGTTTCTTTGCATAACTTACAATTTTTGTTGCAAACTGGACATTTTGAATATTACAAGTGGAAACTCTGGAAATCAGATTCTTCCCCCTCCCTAGGGTATGATATTGCTTTTTGTCATAATTACTGTTTTTGGTTTATTGATTAACTTTTCTTGTCAAGTCTGTTATTAATTATTGGTAACTGAAGTCTCTGTCCCATTAGCTGTGTAGTCAACTAGTGATTCAACAGAGATTTCCTTAAATGCCTGAGGAAAATGTATACAGAAAAAGATAATCTCTTATTCTTTTCACTTGGACTCTTTGTATGTATCAGGGCATGCCTTTGACACTCAGCCAGTTTACAACTCTTAGCCTTCACTTCCTGCTTGTGCAGAGTCTGAAGTTCAGCAAGAGTTGAAAGATTAGGTAGTCTTCTGAGGATGTGGCTAACCCTGGGCATAAACATGAACCTTTGGATTCCCAGGAATATGCTTTTCAAAGTCCTCCTTAATGCATGAAAGCATTTGATTACATAGCCTTTCCTTCCAAGTTTCTCAGTGAATCTACTCTTTATCCCAACTGTCATCCCATGCCCTGAGAGCAGTAGTTAATATATTTGCCTTTATATTTTTGAACAATACCACCTCCTGGTTAGCTGCAGAAACCCAGGAAAAGTTCCAGGTTAGGGGAAATAAAAGCAAACCCTATATGTCCTTCATTGGCCACTGGACATATTGAAACAAGGTTTGTTCTTCCTCCAGTACTAAGTTCCAGTACTAAGAATGCTTACCAGGAATGTGGGCTGTGTCTTTAGGTGTACCACTGAGCTGTTTAGTGGAGGAATAGTTGTTTTGGGTTTGTTTTTCTTTTCTTTGATTAAGTATTCACCTGGTTGATTCTGACCATTTTTGATTAGTCACCTCTTTCATGGAGTGATGGATTTTTGGCATTTCCTATTCTGCCATTTCTACTGGATTCCTTTTAAGACACAAAACTCTCTAACTATAAAGGAAAATATTGATAGATTTGGCTAAATTAAAATATTCTGTTAACCATAAGACATGATTAAGTAAGACAACAAGCTACAGAATAGGAATAGATGTTTTCACCATATAAAACTGATAAAGGACTAGTTTTCCAGGATAGATACTAAAATCTAACAATTCAGTAAAAAAAGGACAACCCAATAAGGGAGAATTTGGGCAAAAGACTTAAACAGAGACTTTACAAAAAAGAACATCTAAGTGCCTGATAAACATATAAAATAATGCTTTTTCTCATTAACAGTCAGGGAAAGGAACATTAAACCACAATAACTATTATTACTACTACCAGATGTGAAAAAAATTGCTAATATTGACAATACTAGATAGAGATATGTTTTGGAGTAAGAGGAACTATCACCATTTTCTTTCAATAGACATATAAATTGGTTTAACCAATTTGGAAATTTGTAAAAGGGTATGCCTACCCAATAACCAGCAATTCTGTTCCTGAATATATATACTTTATATAGATATAGATATATATCCTATATTTCAAGCCTCACATTCATATATATATATATATATCTCCTAAAATTAATGCATGTAGGAATCATGATACATACTAGAATGTTCATAGTGTCTCCAAAATGGAAACAGTACAAATGTCCATCAACTCAGTAATCCATATTCACTGCCTCCATTTCCTTAACTCTAATTCTTTTTGACCTCTTGTAATCAGGTATCTATGTTATCAAATAATGAAATAGCTGTGTCTCAGACAACTAATAACTTCTCCTATCTTGTTCATTGGCATCTGTCTCTTTCCCTTTTTGTGGCTTGTTAAATTTTATCTATATGTGTTCTTTATAGTTAAGACTCTGTTTCTTGGTTAGCCTCCCTCTCTCTTTTTTTCCCCCTTTGCTCATTTGATTTGTTTCTTAAATTCCACATATGAGTGAAATCATATGGTATTTGTCTTTCTATGACTAACTTATTTCACTTAGCATAATACTCTCTAGTTCTAGCCATGTCACTGCAAATGGCAAGATTTCATTCTTTTTTATGGCTGAATAATATTCTGTTGTATAGATACATACATACATACATACATATCACATCTTTTTTATCTGTTCATCAGTTGATGGACATTGGACTGTTTCCATAATTTGGTATTGTAGATAATGCTGCTATAAACATCAGGGTGCCTTTGAATAAGTGTTTTTGGATTCTTTGGGTAAACACCTAGTACTACAATTGTTATATCATAGTGTGGTTTCATTTTTAACTTTTTGAGGAACCACCATACTGTTTCCCAGAATCACTGCATCAATTTGCATTCCCACCAACAGTGTAAGAGGGTTCTTGTTTCCCTACATCCTCGCCAACACCTGTTATTTCTTGTTGTTGATTTTAGCCATTCTGACAGGTGTAAGGTGATAGTGTAGTTTTGATTTGCATTTCCCTGATGATCAGTGATGTTGAGCATCTTTTCATATGTCTGTTGTGCATCTGTATATCTTCTTTGGACAAATGTCTATTCATGTCTTCTGCCCATTTTTAATTGCATTGTTTGTTCATGGTGTGTTGAGTTTTATAAGTTCTTTATAGTTTTTGGATACTAATCCTTTATCAGATATGTCATTTGCAAATATCTTCTGTCATTCCATAGGTTGCCTTTTTAGTTTTGCTGATTGTTTCCTTTGCTGTTCAGAAAATTTTTATTTTGATGAAGTCCCAATGGTTTATTTTTGCTTTTGTTTCCCTTGCTTTAGGAGACATATCTAGAAAGAAGTTGCTACAACTTATGTCAAAGAGGTTATCACGGGTGTTCTCTTCTAGGATTTTTATGGTTTCAAGTCTCACATTTAGATCTTTAATCCATTTTAAATCTATTTTTGTGTATGGTGTAAGAAAGTAGCCCAGTTTCATTCATTTTCATGTTGCTGTCCAACTTTCCCAACACTGTTTGCTGAAGAGACTGTCTTTTTCCCATTGGGTATTCTTTCCTGCTTTGTCGAAGATTAATAAACCATATAGTTGTGGATTCGTTTCTGGGTTTTATATTCTGTTCCTTTGATCTGTGTGTCTATTTTTGTGCCAGTAACATACAATTTTGGTCACTACAGGTTTGTAATATAACTTGAAGTCTGGAATTGTGAGACCTCCAGCTTTGCTTTGCTTTTTCAAGGTTGCTTTGGCTATTCGGGGTCTTTTGTGGTTTCATATAAATTTTAGGATTGTTTGTTCTATCTCTGTGAAAAATACTGTTGGTATTTTGATAGGGATAACATTAAATGTGCAGATTGCTTTGGATAGTATAGACATTTTAACAATGTTTTTTCTTCCAATCCATGAGCATGGAATATTTTTCCATTTGTTTGTGTCATCTTCAATTTCTTCATCAGTGTTTTATAGTATTCAGAGTACAGGTCTTTCATTACTTTGATTAGGCTTACTCCTAGGTATCTTATTGTTTTGGGTGCAATTATAAATGGGATTGATTCTTTCATTTCTCTTTCTGCTGCTTCGTTATTGGTGTATAGAAATGCAACAGATTTCTGTACATTGATTTTTTTTATCCTGCAACTTTACTGAATTCATTTATGAATTCTAGCTGTTTTTTGATGGTGTCTTTCCAGTTCTCAATGGCTTTTTTTCAACTCTTTTTTTTTGTTTTTTATTTTAATATTCTTTTTTAATTTCATTTTATTATGTTATGTTAATCACCATACATTACATCATTAGTTTTTGATGTAGTGTTCCATGATTCATTGTTTGCATATAAAACCCAGTGCTCCATTCAATATGTGCCCTCTTTAATACCCATCACCAGGCTAAGCCATCCCCCCACCCCCTCCCCTCTAGAACCCTCAGTTTGTTTCTCAGAGTCCATAGTCTTTCATAGTTCGTCTCCCCCTCTGATTTCCCCCCACTTCATTTTTCCCTTCCTACTCTCTTTTTTTTTTAACATATAATGTATTATTTATTTCAGAGGTACAAGTCTGTGATTCATCAGTCTTACACAATTCATAGCACTCACCATAGCACATACCCTCCCCAATGTCTGTCACCCAGCCACCCCATCCTCCCACCCCCCCACTCCAGCAACCCTCAGTTTGTTTCCTGAGATTAAGAATTCCTCATATCAGTGAGATCGTATGATACATGTCTTTCTCTGATTGACTTATTTTGCTTAGCATAATACCCTCTAGTTCCATCCACATCGTTGCAAATGGCAAGATTTCGGGGGTTTTTTGATGGCTGCATAATATTCCATTGTGTGTGTGTGTGACACCACATCTTCTTTATCCATTCATCTGTTGATGGACAAATTGGCTCTTTCCATAGTTTGGCTATTGTGGACATTGCTGCTATAAACATTGGGGTGCACGTACCCCTTCGGATCACTACATTTGTATCTTTGGGGTAAATACTCAGTAGTGCAATTGCTGTGTTGTAGGGTAGCTCTATTTTCAACTGTTTGAGGAACCTCCATATTGTTTTCCAGAGTGGCTGCACCAGCTTGCATTCCCACCAACAGTGTAGGAGGGTTCCCCTTTCTCCACATCCCCGCCAACATCTGTCATTTCCTGACTTGTTAATTTTCGCCATTCTGACTGGTGTGAGGTGGTATCTCATTGTGGTTTTGATTTGGATTTCCCTGATGCTGAGGGATATTGAGCACTTTTTCATGTGTCTGTTGGCCATTTGGATGTCATCTTTGGAAAAAATGTCTGTTCATGTCATGTCTTTTTTTCAACTCTTATCCTGCTTATCTTCTCTCCATACTTGATAACATCTCCTTGAAAGTTTCTTCTCTTTTCCCTTCCCATATATTCATTCAGTCTTGATTTTCCTCTTTTGTGTCTAACAATTTCTTAAAGATATGAAAAGTAAATAATTTATCTTCCAAACTGAAATACTTTTGAAGTGAAAAGATGTGCTATTTAATAACTGAGCCAGTATGGTGTGCCTGGGTGGCTCAGTCGTTAAGAGTCTGCCTTCGGCTCAGGTCATGATCCCGGGGTCCTGGGATTGAGCCCCACATCAGGCTGCTCGGCGGAAAAGCCTGATTCTACCTCTCCCACTCCTCCTGCTTTTGTTCCCTCTCTCACTGTCTCTCTCTGTCAAATAAATAAATAAAATTTTTAAAAAATAATTGAGCCAGTATGATAGATATAAATCCTGATTGTTCAAAATAGGAAAAATAGGATGTACTGTTATTTCATTTACAGATTGTTTTTCCCCTTGATTTTTTTCTTCTGTTAAGCCTGTAATATGGATCTCCCCTAGAATTATCAACCATCATCTTTTGTTCTTTTACATACTGTCCTTGGATGATCTGAAATATATGCGTGACTGAAACTGTCACCTCCATTGATAATTCCCAAAGTATATACCCAATCCCTAACATTTTCCTGAGCTCCAGACTCATATTTCTAAAAGCTCATTGGATATCTCCAGACTATTAACCCCAAAGAATGTACTTCAAATTTAGACTTATCTTTCCCCTGAAATATCCTGCTGTCCTGTTTACATTCATACACACACAGAAGGCGAGAGAGAGAGATGGGTAGTATATGTACACATGTGTTTGTTAGTCTGGAAATCTGTATATCTTACATACATACTACTTTGTGCATGTGCTTTCTTAGGTACTGGACATAAAATAGTAGCAAAAGCATGGCTTCATCATGACAAGGCATTCTACTATGGGACATAGACATTGATCAAACTATAACAGATATAAATGTAGTATAACTGGAAATTACTATGAAGTAGAGGAGCATGGTGTCATGTGAAGGATAATAGGAGATTTCTTTGACTTTTTTTCCAATACATGGCCTTTTTTGCTAAACATTAATGGCAACATATAGCTCTTTTAAATCAGACTATCTACTTCTGTTTCTTTAACTTATTTATCACAATTCAGCACTCAAATGAACTAGCAGGTTGAGCAGTTTTTCATCTCGGAATTCCCGTTGCTTTTCACCCTAGTTATGAGAATATTATTTATAAGTCACATAAATTGACTAATGATAAATGATAGCAATACCATTGGTAATGAGGATATTGGTATGGAAACTAAATAAAAGAGCTTCTATGGAAATTTGTGAGAAATAGATGATGCATAAGATCAGGAGCACCATTCTAGTCATAAAGTCTGGTTGCTGCTTCCTTGTTTTCACATGGTTAGAGATATTTACTGATCAAATGTTAATTGCTTATCTTTTTATCATATGTATGTCCCCTCTGTGCTCAAAACTTGAAAGTGGTCAAGTTCTCATTTTGAGTTCAGAAAACCTAAACCCATTAGTATTAGCCCAGAACAGGAACTAAATTATGCATAGCCCAAAATAATAATTTTATAATCAACAATTTCTATAATGAATAATCCACATTATTTGTCCTTATGTTTGTATATTTTTAGAATAGTGATACTCAATTACATCAGTTTTTACTATGTTGATAGGTATAATATAATAATATCAATAATAGTCAATATTAAGTATTTACTACTTTGTAGTGCTAGATAATTTATATGCATTATCTTATTTAATCCTGAACAGTAATCTGGTGAGGTAAATGCTGTCATTATCTTCATTTTTTTAGATAAAGGAAACAGTGATTTAAAAAGCAAAGCCATCAGTGTCCCCACAGAAGTCATAGCATCGTTATATGGATAATTGTGAAGAGTTTAATAAGGAACTATCGTGTTTACAAAGGTTTGGGCAGATTTTAGGGAAAACAAAAAACACAATGCAGTGCCCTGAGACTAGTAATACTGGGAACCATCAATATCCCTAGTCCTAATGGGGCAAAGGGAGGGAACTGCTACTGGAATCCAGAAAAGAGCTGTAAACCCCTGTCAGATGACCAGAGGCTGTGACTTAGCCAACCTGTGGTAACCTGGTGGAGAAGGAGGCAGGGGAATAAAGATCAGACCTTACTCTCCTCTAACCTTTCAGTTTCCTGGCACTAGCTGAACCCAACTAGAAACTAGAGAGCACAGAATAGCTTGTTGATTCTATTATACAGGTCAGCTTAGAGCCAAGAGGATAAAGCGTGGAGAAAGAAAAATGGAAAATATCTAGGAATTAAATAATTATTAAATATCAGAGCCAGTATATGAATGCCGAACATTTTGCTCCTTAACTACAATGCTAGACTGCCTCTCATTAAAAAAGTTTCATGAAATATTATTTGGTAAGAGAAAATATTTTAAAAGTGAAGGTTCCTATCCTATCCCAAATTGTTGGATGCATTTATACCTAACAGTGAGTGAGACCAAATATATGAGAGCTAGGCAGCAAAGAATGCCATTTAAAAAAAAAAAAGTTAGGTATGAGCATTGATTTTAATGTTGGTATTTTCAGAATATTAAACCATCCTTGTTTTTCTTGTTCAGATTCCAGACTCCATCATTTCTCGTGGCGTTCAGGTGCTCCCACGAGACACAGCCTCCCTCAGCACTACTCCTTCAGAATCGCCTCGTGCTCAGGCTACATCTCGCCTTTCTACAGCTTCCTGCCCAACACCAAAAGTAAGTACAGTTCCTTGGCACCTTAAACTTGTTCTACTATACGAGTCTGGGAAATTTAACCAGTATTTCCCTCTGCTTGTCAAGGTTGGATTGCATGCAAGATAATGCAATGAAAAATGAATGGACTATAAAATAATTGACACTTACTGTTTCACAGATTGTCAAATTAGGCCAACAGTAGGACAATAGAAATTTCATGTAAAATGTCTACTCCTACATCACAGCTACAGGTATTACTTTCTGTAGCTCCCTGTTTCTTTGTTTTAGACTTGTTATTTTTTAGCATACTAATCAGTATAGATGTGAAGTTATTTGTTTATGCAAAGGATGAATGCATTTCTGGCCAATAAAAAGTAAGATTAACAAAATAAAAAATGTCACCAAAAGAATTTTTTTTTAGCTTGTCCAGGCTGGGGTAGCTCCCTGCTCTAGTATCATTCCAAATTTTTTCAAACATATTCAACTTGGAATGTTGCTGCCTAGTATTTGGAAACAAATCTAAATTGATTAGAAAGAAAGTTTTAATGCCAACCTTTGGGGGAGGAAGGAAGTTTTTTAGTATTTATTTCTTATAATTTTTCCCAAGTACTGAATCATATGTGGGAGGAAAAAAGGATTAGACATTTATTTGCTAACTCATATCTTCATATATATGATAAATTAAGTAGCAGACTTAATAATGGCTGTAACTGCTTTCTTCTGGAATGTCCCTTTCCTGGTAAAGTTAGCCATTTGTGCTTTCAAGTTTTCTATATGATGGATCCAGTATTGGCATCAGAAGATTAACAGTAACATTCCTTCTTATTTAATAAGATATGGTATTAGATATCAGCTGTACGCTAAATTTATTCAGGGGATCTGCAGGTAATTTTTCAAACTATGGCTTCTTCTCTGTCATCAAATTTACAACTTATTTGGCTGTCTTCCTCAATTCCAACTTTTTCATGAGTTTTAAGAATGTTAAAACTGGACTTAACTTAGAAGTTAATCCCAAGCAGTTCTTCATATGTGTAGTACAGTTGCTTTTACATACTGTGGTACAACCTTCTCAGCAAAGCCCTCACAGTATTACTGTTGTATATCATCACTTTTAGATTTGTGTCAAATATAACCAATATTAATTTTATAGTTTAAAAAAATTAAAGTTCTAAATCTTCAATGACGAAAAACTATAAGGATATTCTAGACATAAAATATATGTTTATGCCATTCAGGTGCCATTCAGCTGTATCTTCAACTGAATGAAAACATGGAGTTCTAAGACTTGAATTGGTTAGAAGAATCTTATTCATGTCTTTAAGATTTTTAAAACAAAAGAATTTATTGTTTACATTAAATTCCAACTATACAAGCTATATTCATTTCTGAAGTCTGGGAAATAAAGCTAAAAGTTTAGTCCACTATAAATGTTTAATCATTCACCAAATATTAAGACCCAAATGTTGGGAATGTGGAACTATTCAAGGTGCAGTATTCTTTTCCTTAATATACTGTGAACATAAATATCTAAGCTGAATTTAGTTAAACACAGTAGATCTTGAGCCTTTTTAAAACTTTGTAATTACATTCTAATTACAAAAGGAATATTAAAAGCAATTCTAAAATAACTTGGCCTTCCAAATTTACTAAAGTGAAATCCTAAAAATAAAAATACTAACATCTATTAAGTAAATTTGCTCATTACAAAACTTTAGGAGAACAAATAGCTTGTCTTAATATTTTTTCCTTAGTTACCACTTTGGCGTTCAAAATAACAATGAATTAAATAAAGCAGTGTATTTGGATACCTTTTTTTTTCCCCCTAGGATTTTTTTTCTGTATTTTTACCTAGGAATAAGGTTCTTTTCCTTTTAGATAATTTTTACCTGCACCAGAATATATACCTTAAAGATAAAATTAGTACTTCAGTGTAATTTTAAAATTAAACTTCTAAGTCTGAACCAGAATACTAATGTAATAAAAAACTAGTTTGAATATTGTTTTTTTTAGAAGGAGTGAAGAAAGTCAAATTAATCTGTTGAAAGTCATTCAAACTATAAAACTGCTTAATTAAACCTAAACTTAATATTCTTATATGTGCTTTTTATCAGTGACAGATACAATCTCTGTCCTCATGGAGTTTACAGTTTAGTTGATGATATATTAAAATAAATAGGTAGGTAAACATAAATTATTCTAATAATTATAATTTCACCATAACTTAATTATAAATTGAGATTCATGCTAAGCAGAAATGAAAAAGTTATACTGATAGAAAATAGGAGGGAAACCTTACTTAGATAGGATTATCAGAGAAGTCCTCTCTAAGGAGAACATTTCGCCTGGGATATGAAGGATGAATAAAAAACAAAAGCTCTTCTGTTGGGTGGAGGTTTTGAGAATTATATTCAGCAATAATGACCACTTTAAACACAGTTGTCACCAACCAGTTATGACCAGTCAAGAACTCTCAGACTAAAACTTCATTATTACATGAAAAGTCTTAATTCAGTGACTTCATAATCCAACTTCAGATATTACTTCCTTTTTATTTTAAATAATTTTTTTGCCTTTCCCTACTAAGTCAGATTGCAAGGCTATAGGTTTTAGCACTTAAATCTATTCTAGATGAATTGTTTATTTTAATTTTGTAGCATAAAAATGTAGGGCAGAAAAGTTAGAATGCCAGGCTTCTAATTTGAGATATGGGTAAAGGGTGATATTATTAACTATATTAAGGAATAATAAGAGAAGAAACTCATTTTAGGGTAAGAGAAAAGAGTTAATACATTTTGGTTTTGAATGTATTCAATCTGAGATACGTAGGAGACATCCCAGGAATTATATGCAGCATAAAATCGTAACACTAGTGAGTTTGATATTGTTACTGTTACTGCATCTTGGTGCTGATATTTATAATTTAGTACCTAATAGTGTCAGCCAAACCCCATAGAGGTCCCTCTTTTGCCTTTCAGATTAGACATGCAGTCTGTCATATGCAGAAATATATGTGCAAATGTATTTTTTTTCATCAGAAGTACAATATGGTCTTGAATGGTCATCAGTAGAAAGAACACTTGACTTGATAGTAGAAGACATGGATTCAGATGCTGGCTTCTCTGCTTAATAACCACACTAACTTAAGCAAGTTGCTCAACTTTTCTGAGCTTCGTGTCTGTAAAGAAATGCAGTCCTTGCCTCTCCAACAGGGTTATTGATTTATTAAATAGTCTTTGCCTAGTGCTGGGAAAGCAGTGGTGAGCAGTAGACATTGTTCTTGCCATTACAAACAGACAAAATAGGCAACTGCAAATTATAATAAAGTATAAGTGCCATGATTTATCACCAAGAGTACAGAATACTCTGGGAATAACCATCAGAAGCACTTTCCCTCTGTAGCTTTTTGTCAACTGGGCAGTATTTAAGCTAAAAGACTTCCTGTTCTTTTACCTCTGTGCCTCTATTTTTTTTAAGTCAACAACTATAATATTAAATATTATTTTGGTTCACATTTTATATGTTTACTACAATATAATATCCTAGATTGTCCTTTTATTCTTTAAGATTACCAGCTATAGTGAGAACAAGATCTATAAAATACACCATTTGGATTTCCTTTTTAATATGCAATCTAATGAAGTCAACCAACTTTTCTAAACAATCTTTATTAAATGGCATTGTCTCCAACAATATTTATATGCTGTGCTGAAATGATGTAATATTTTATTGTATGTGGGAAAAAAATCTTTTCTCTTTTATACCAGTTATTTTCTTTTAATGAAACCTGACTGAAATGACAAATGATTTTCACTCTATGAAACTGTGAAGTATCTTTGAAGAAAAACTTGGAATTTTAATCTTTTATTGCCCTAAGTAAAAGAGTGGCTTAGCCAAAAAAGTCAAATAGTATGTAGATTACATTTAAATAAAAGTGAGCAATATCTAGAAGACTCAGATTCTAACACGGTGATAATATCCCAAAAATTGTTTGCTAAAAGAATAATTCTATAACAGATAAATTCTCTTGTAAAATGAGAATGATTCACAACTTAAATGAATGTTGATTTTTCAATTATAAAAGGTAGCAGCATCTCTATTTGAAATCAAGAGGCATGGGTAGAGAATAATGACCAGAGCAAAAAAGAAAAAAACAAACAAACTTTCAATCAATTCACCGTTCCCAGTAGATGTTGTTAAAATAGGGAATAATTTTTAAAGACCAATTTAATTATCTTTTTATTCGTTAAGCATCTAGTTTGGCTTAAAAACTAAATGTAGTCTATTGTCACATATTCTCTGTACCTTAAAGATTAGAATAGAATTTTGTACACTAACCAGCAAGTTATTTTTTTTCTTCAGGAAGAAAATATAAATACTATCTATATAAAACTAAAGGTTATGGAATTATTAAAAACTATACGTACTTAAATATCTTAATATGAAGAGTATGTTAATACACTAATGTCTAATCTTAATTCAAACAAGATGCAGAATTATGACTTCACTCTAAGTTTCTATTATTTTCCTTTGAGAAAATGAATTTAGATTACTCTGGATAAAGAAAAAATGATTTTCACAGTTTTTAATGTGTATGTCTGAAAAGCGGTGTGATTTTCTTTACATATTCCCTTGCGATTTTTTCTTAGTCATGTTAGTTTGTACAAACTATTGCACATTTTGAACACCAGAGTGATTATGTGTACGGTTAGTTTCACTGGTTCTAAACCTGAGGTTCCCAAGTCTCTGGAGAATCTTATGAAGTTGTTAAAATTCTAGCCTAGATCAAAATGCTAAGTGGACCCCACAAATTATTTTCTACTATTTTGAAGAACCTAAACAAAATCAGTAAGACTACTTTAAATACTAAGTTTCTTTTGCTTTTGTCTGAAATTATATCAGCATTGGTATATCAAAATCTGTTCAACTGTTAATGACATTATAAAAATTTTATGGTTGTATATGTAGAGTCGACAAGTGCCAAAATGTTTGGAAAGCACAGAATTAGTGATATCAATAGTACATTCTCTGGACATAAAAATGTAAGTTTTCTTTTGTGCAAAGTTAATTGCCCCATCTGGGGAATATTGAGTAATAATAGTCTCAACATTATGGGTCAAATCTGGCAATTCTCAAACTCAGTGGTCTCAGGACCACTTAAAAATTAAGGACTCCAAATAGCTTCTCTTTATGTATGTTATATCTAGAAATTTTTTTAATGTTTATTTGCTTCAAAATAAAAATAATAAAGCCTTTATATGTTAACATAAACAACATTGTAATGAAAATAATATTTTCCAAAACAGAAAACAAAAGTTGGAAAAGGATGGCATTGTTTTATATTTCTCATATATTTTAATTTCTGGTTTAATAGAAGATAGCTGGATTCTTACATCTGCTTCTGTACTTTAGTCTGTTGTGATATGTTTTGGTTGAAGAATATGAAAAAACAGAAAACAAATTCAGCTTCACACAGTTATGTAGTTAGAAAAGAAAGGACTAGCATTTTCACATAGTCCTGGATATTCTTTTGACACTATACCAAAAATTTACAATTGATAGTTTATTAAAAGTTAGTTGAAGTATGAAATCTAAAACCTTCTCACGGACTATACTACACTCTGATATATTAAAATTTGTTGGTCCATCTTGAACTTTGAATGGATCTTATACCCGGGCATGATTTTGGAATATATTTGTTGGTCACTTAGAAAATATAAGTTCTTCCAAATATTGACATATTTCATTATATTATACTAAAAATTTATCTTCATTGCTATAACCACCATGCTGATCAAAAAAAACGTTGGAAGCATTGGAATCTCTCAAGTTCATGGTGATATATGTTTTCCACAATTCTAATTTTTTTCTTAAAAGTTAAAATTTTATCCTTGGCAAAAAAAAAGCAACAAATCGTGTCTGTTTTCCTTAAATTGGCAGGCTTATTTCATTCAATTTTGAGAAAATGTCTACCAAACATCTGAGTCTGGATAATCATAGTTTGTCCATCATTCTTTCATTCCTTCAAGTAAAAATAATGTTCTGTGCAAAACCTGGTTAGTTCAGCTTACACCTCAACTGCAGAAGTGCTTTTCCTTGAGAAAACCATCATCCTTTGGTATGCAATGGAAGTATTTTATTCATACTTTCCATTTTGTCGTACTCAAGGGACAAATTTTAATTAAATTAGTATTCATGATTTCATTGAAGACAAGGTTAAGTGAAACTAGCTTTTCATTTTTGAAACTGTTAGTTTTGGCATTTTTTTTAACTATTAGTGCATAGTAGTGAATAGTACAATGACTATTCATACTGTTTGGATCCACTGTCTTGATTTGCACTAAGATACCAACCCACCATTGCTTTTGTACCATCAGTGCAAATGTCAATTTAGTGAAAAAGGAAAATAATGTTTTAGTACTATTGCTGAAATGATTTGGCCTTGTGGACCCCTGAAAAGGTCTTGAGGACCTTTTTGGGTCCATGGACCATACTTAAATTGTCACTAGTACAATAAAATGAGTAAACTGGCTTATGTTTCTTGAAAATATCCTAGGTCAAAATTATGTATGCTGAATCTTATCTTCCACTGGGACAGTGTTATAGTGGTATTCTCAGTCCAGAGATTGTATTCTTTATGTAAATGACCACTAGTACCATGCTCAAGCATTACAAATGATTCACCCCGACTCTGTGATCCAGATTAATTCTAGGGCAGGGAATAGAGTTTCTCCTTCCTGATTCAAAATGAGAGAAGACTTTAAGAGTCTTTTGAAGACACATAACCAGAACTTGTAATTTCTGACTAACTCTACTCATTTCCAATGTGATGCTGCTTCTGTATTTGGGTACCAGTTGATTTTTCCCCAGGATATTCTGTCCTAATAAATACACAGAGAGCCCTCTTTTAAGTCATAGCATAATTGTTGGAAGATCATGTATTAGGGATATAATTGGGGGTGGCTCTTTTTTTTTAATTAGGTTGGAACACTTAAACTTGGTGAGATTTTTAAATAAAAATATAAATTTTCAGCTTTTCCTAAAAAAATCAGATTGACATTATTGGGCTAATACTGACATATATAAATACTCACCTGGCATTCTGTATACCCACCAAGCTCTTTTCTTTATTTTCATTAAATGCCTGGCACCTATAGATATAACTGATTCTTACTCATTCATTATTGCCTACTTTCTCCTCTGTAACATGTATGTTTTGCTATTTACTGTGGCTTGATAGCAAAATAGATTTTTGAGGCTTCAAATAAAGGATGGTTCTCTTATATCCTTTTCTAATGAGAAAGGTACTACCCAGTATGGTAAAGTATTTCATATTTTGAAAAAACTGGAATTAGATAATAACAGTATATTTTAGCTATTAATTTTGAATTTACAAATTATTTTAAATGGTTATTCTGTGACATTCTGCAACTATGCAGCATTATACATTAATTTCTGTTTGTTCATTCATCTGCCTTTATATATCATAGAAATTGAAAATGGAATTCCCCTGGTCCTTTTCTAATTATTGAATGTTCACAGAATTATGTTTATCATTGAAGCTGAATATAACTTAACTGTGAATGTATAATTGCCATTCTGAAATCTGAACTTGCAAATGAATTTTGATTAGTTAGCCTGAGAAGATATAGTTAACCTGAAATTATTAGCTATAGAGTTAATAGTTTTATAGTTTAGATAGTCTGTAAGTGGCATGGTGTTTTTTTAATTTTAAAAAAGTAACATATGTACTCATTTTACAGCAAAAAAGAAAAAAGGAAAAAAAAAAGAGTTCCTGTATGACAACCCTTAATAAATAGCAACATCTAAATTTTGCTATATATTACTCTGTTATTTTTTCTATAAATTCAAATATTTTATTTAAATGGATAATAATGGGAAGGCAGTGGTTAAGAGCTCAGGGTCTGGAGTCTGACAGACCTGGTGAGAAATATCAGCTTTATCTCTTACTAGATGTGTGGCTTTCAGAAAGTTACTTTACCTCTATAATGTTACTTATCTAATCTATAATGAAAAATAATACTATTTGCCTCATAGAGTTTTTTTAAGGTTTAAATTTAAAAATGCAAATAGCTTATCACAGTGTTTAAATAGAGGAAGTGTTCAATAAATGTTAGCTATTATTACTAAACTATATAATATTTTCACCTATTTCATTCATTCAGTAGTATGAACATCTTCCTATGTCATGAACTTCTTTATATTTTTAAAAATTATCTTCTGCAACATTATTATTATTTATTGTTTGGCATTCTACTTTGTGGATGCAGCCTAGTTTTTTTCCAGCCCCTATTTGGATATCTTAGGTGTTTCCTGTTTCCCAGTTTTAAAAACAATGGTATAATAATCTTCTGGAAGTTAAATGTTTTAGTCTTCTTTTAATTAAACGTAGCAGCTTGTATTAATTTTACCTCTGAAAGTATATGCAGAACTTTTAGGCCCTTGATTCCTATAATTTATATGGATACCAAAAACAGATTATTTTTGCATATTCATGAATTCAGTTTGATGATATAATGTAAGAAGCTAGTTTAACATTTGTATTTGACTGATTTATTGGCAGACATTTAAAAATTATGGATCCAAAGTTGTTTGAAAAATTAACATTGAGTATGTAAAAGTATTGCACTATGAGGCACTAAATATTGAGTATCAGCCCTAATCTGCCACTTTATAGCTTTTTTGAGAACAAGTAGACCTCAGTTTCTATTTCTGTAACACTCTGGTATTAAAGTAATCAGCCTCTAAATTCCCTTGTAGGCCTAAAATCCCATTCCTTTGAAATAAGTTTCTCCACTGACTTGAATAAATACTATCATTCTATTTAGCCCCTCTGTCCGATATTATATTAATATCTAACTAATATAAAATAAGTTACATTTATTTATTCCAGCTTTTGCATTCCATGCTACTACATAAAATTAGAGATTATCAACTGAAAATGTTCTAATCTCATTTAAGATCATTCTCATTCAGATCAAACTCATCTCTTTTAGATGGAATATTGGTTTCTCTTGGTATCCACTAGAGTTGTATTTAAGTTATAGGAAGATAGAAAAGTAAGAACTGTAGAACAAGAAGGAATAGTGAAATTAAGAACACCACCTTTCAGTTCCATTTAATAGCTTTGCTTTCTTTAAATTTATTTTTAATTGTTTGGGGGGCATGTTTTGTGCAAAAAGCAGCTGAACAAAGATAACCTGTGCTATCATTATTTTTGCAGCTGATTTCAGAGTTGATTAGACAGAGCCATGATTCAAATCCATGTAATTAACTGCTGTGTCTCATGTTGGAGTATGATACAGAGCATATCCCAAACTAACATAATCTCTAGATCTTTATATTGTAAGATGATATATATTCTAAAACTAGTCATGTATTTTCTTGCCCAAAACTTCAGGATTACCTGCTGTCCTGTCCCTACTCATTCTGTTTTCATTAAAAACAAAGCAATACATTAATTCAGGAATTTATCCAGTGAATATTTTTTAGTGCATATTATGTCAAATACTATGCTAGGTGTTAGGAATACAGCAATAGACAGACTTCTTTGCCCTGTTCTCAAGGACCTTAAAGAGGAGCTGATATGGAAAAAAAAAAAAATTTACAACAAATCTATCAGATAAAGTGTTGATAGCCCACAAGAGCTCTTTTAATCTCATCGGAAAAAAAGAAATAAAGTAACTAAAGAGCAGGAGCAGCCATTTTATAAAAAGAAATAAATTCAGCAAAGAAATATATCAGAAACATGTATCCTCTCACTAGAAATCTATTTAAAAGTTAAAACAATACAAATTTTGCAGTCCAAATGATAACCATTTTTAAATTATAATCATCCATACTATAACGAGCAGTGACCTGAGTATTCCTATTGACAGTAGTAGGAATATAAATCTGTGTGACCTTTCAAGTGAACATTATATATAAGGATATATCCTTAAAATTTTTCTTACATTTTTATCAGTCATAGTTTCCAGAAATTTATCCAGTGGAAATTATCAAAGAAGCCATCAAAGACATATGTACAAGACTATTTATCATAACATTCATATTCATAAAAAATTAGAACCAACCTTAATGTCTATGGTTAAATAACTTATACATACATATATGAGTTATTTATATAACCCAAAAAGTCATATCTTTTGGAGTATTTAATGACATGGAAAATGCTCAAAATAAAATATGTGGTTAGAAAAAATAGTAAACAATAATGCATAGGGATGGAATTGCATGTTATTTTATAAACTATATTATTTTTCAAACCAGAAAAATAAAAATTTTTGTTATTTAAACAGGGTCTGGTAATGACAGAGATGTCTTTTGCCTGCTTTTTAGATTTACAACAAATCTTCATAAAGATCTTTATTTGTTTTTGTAACTGTGTTTATACCAGAGCATTTTTATATCTAGGCTAAGCCATTCTATTCTTAATCTTGCTGGGTAGAAAATTGTATCATATTTCAATGAAAGTTTTAAAATAAAATTTTTTCTGCTGCATACACAAATAATAAATAATTCTTAATAACATACACTGTACTACTTAAAGTTATTTCAAAGTGCCTCGTACCTCTCTTATACCACACCATTGTTGGGCTTCATAATTTCTTTTCAGAGATATAAAAAATTTGGAAAAAAAGAACATGGATTGTATTATATAAGCTCTGGCAGGAAATAACTTGCTGAAAAGTCTAATTTTGTATAGATTGTTTTGGAATCAAAGCTATTATTGAAACTTAAAGATCAAAATTAAATCCATAATAAGCTATAAATAAATAATTTCAAATGTTAATATACCATGAGAAATCAGATCCTTAAAAATGAAGGATTTCCTAAGGATAGAAAATTTTTTCAGGAAGAGGTAGGTTGGTGGATCTGTGACTTGCTACCAAGATTCTGATTTTTTACTTCTCATTTCCTCAGTAACCTTTGCAACTCTTTCCTTAATCTTCTCTATTCTTTTGTTGACTTAGTTTATAATCATATTGTTTTCTCCAGAAATGCATTACTTATTTTTCCTTGACATATAATTGTCACTTATCTTACTTTCATTTCTTCCCTCTTTTTTACTTTGCTTGAATAAGTCATAAATGAAACTGAATTGTTTTATGATGAAGCAACAGTTTTATTGAAAGAGCTGAAGTATAGTTAATTGAAATATTAACCAGGTCCCAAAAGTATTTCTTTATTTTCAAGAGTATGGTTAAATTTTGAGCTCTAAAGTAAAACATTTTTTAAAATCTCCTCCAAATCATGACTATAAGAAACAATCTATAGCTGTACCAATATATATTGAGTGGTATTGGTTAAAAGATAATTTCTAAGAAAAAAAATTTATTTCCTCTCACTGATACCCATACTTTAAAAAAAGTAGCATAATAAAATAGGGTTAGAAATATTTGTCTCGCAGAGTAGTTCTGAATGTAAATTAGGTAATTCTAAAAATAAAGCAATTCAATTCCTAGGGCAAAACAAGGAAAAATGTTTGCTTAATCTGTGCCATTTTAATTCAAATGAATATAAAATATATCATGAGAGAAAGAGGAAAGATCTATATTAGTCATTCCATAAATGAGAGCCTAAGTTTAACAAAAAAGACCTGAGAGAGAATTTAATAGTACTGAACATTTTTTTATTGATATGTGTCCAGAAGCCCCTGAACCTCTCTAGACCTGAGTTCAAACACAGAATATATACAATCTTTTCTCAAATTTTTTCACAAATTTATATTAACTAAAGAGAAGTGTGAATACATACACCCAGTGATATGGGCACCTGACTTAATGTGGCTTTTACAAACCTAAAATTTCTGTCAGGTTTTATATTTTATTTTGAAAATTAATAAAACGTTGAGTTTCTACTCCAAAATCTACATGTTTGCTTTAATACAAATATAACATTTACAACTACTTAATATTGGCCAGAGAGGTGAGGCTGAGATGGAATAATTTTCTACCTTGTTAACAGTGGAAATGATTTTACAGTGAGCTCAGGTTTGGAGAATTGGACTAAATCAAAGGTAATCAACAACCCATATTTTATTAGCATCCAGGAAGTTTCTTCTGTTGCATGATACTTCTAGAATTCAAGCTCTTATAAAAAAGGTAAATACATATAGCAGGCCACTTTATAGGCCACATCCTGGTAATTAGTCCTTGAGGATAGATTCCTCTGCAGTTAATCTCTGACAAAAGATTCCCAGGAGGTTGCAAAAGAGGTGATACATTGCAATATTTTCAGATTATTTTTAATAGATATTTTGTTAATTATATTCTAGCTGACAGGCTGAATAGAAAGTTGAAATGTTTTTGACCCCCTGATTTATATCTTTTGAAATCACAATGAAATACTTGTAAAATGTTTTCTTCGGGGTAGAAAAATTATTAGTGATAACATTTTTTGTTTTGCAACATTTTAATTTTCAATATATAAACTAATAATCTCAACCAATCATAACCCCCACAATTCTTTATATCCAGTTCTCAAATTTCATTTATATTGCAGTGATCCTATATGTAATAAAAACATTTGCAGTTTAACATCTCTTAGTTACTTGTGCAAAATGTTTAGCCTCATAGACAAATATGGATAAAATTAGCTAATGATGTGTGAGGATCTTACAATTATCATGAAGAGTAAAGTAATTTATCTCATCCAAATGCTAATCTTTTGTGATTACTTTTAACTTCTTATCAAAGAAAAATAATAATCAGGCATTTGGACTAGCTATGAATTTCTTTTATTTATACTACATCATAATTGATGATTAAGGGTTGACTAGAATAAATGAGAGTATTAAACTAAATCTACTGATGTTACTTTTCTCTGGTTCTCAAATTTTAGTTTATGAGACAAATCTTTTTCAAATTCTTTCTGAAGTTTTTCAGTATTAGCTATTATACCTGGTTTAGGAGCCACAAAAATATCACGTAACACTTGAATTACAACCACTTCTGGCATTGATAATAACCACATTGGTTTTCTAAAGTCATCTTAATGACAGTTTCAAATTTACAAAGTCAGATTTATATACAGAAAATTGATGTCAAGCATTGACGATGAGCTTTCTGTTCCCAAATATCTTTGTTTAAATTGGTATTAAAATAAAAAATAAATTGGTATTATAGTCTGTTTTTCACATTTAGAGTTCACGGGTGACTCTTTTCTTATAACTCATTAAGTTTCTGTATTTGCACTTGCATTTGGAACTGAAATGGTTCAGGGAAAATTTCTTCCATAAATAAATACAATAACATTAAGTTTCTTCCATCGATGGAGAGACAGATAAACAAATAAGACAGAGACACATATACATATACATCTTCTTATAAGCATCAATTTTTTTCCAACCCATTTATTTCCAGGTCTATAAAGGGAATACAACTTTAAACTGGAAGTCAGGAACTGTGGGTGTTGTTCCTAGATTTGTCATTAACAGATAACCTTGAAGAAGATACCTCATGTTGCTGGAATTGATGTAATTTTAAGCCTTCTAGAAATAAAAGACAACATAGAAAATGGTGTTCACTTGTTACTAGATAACAATTCTGAAAATCTTCAGTTTCACACAGTTTTCCAGAAAGCAGCATGAGGCATTAGACTATTTTTTAATAGGAAATTACCTACCTAATTTATCTTTATAATCACAATACTGTGAATCTCCACTTAAAATGGAAAATAGTTTTTGATATAAGTATGTTCTCTGAGATCAAAGAAAATAGCACAAGAGAAAGACTAGATGTTATAAGTTCACTACGCATTCCAAAGCCCTCTCTTATAGTGTTGCCATTGTAATTAGTATTAGACCTAGAAGTATTGACTAAGAAGAATATGAATTGGTGATTATCTTTTGGGTATACCATTTAGTTAATGCTGAAGAATTAGTAAAAACTTCATCAAGTAAAACCAAAAGTTGACATAATACTTATGTACCAAGATGCTGTTTTTTTTTCTTCAAAATAAAAATTCAGTTTTCTCAGTATTATTCCAAAGAAATCTCCATATGCTATGAGAGAGATCCTAAAAGGGATAAGACAATGTATAGCCTGCCTCCAGGAAATATAATTTTGTAGCATGGTCAGGTTTCTTATTTTTCCTGAGGACTTTAACACTTGGAACCTGGCATCACATTATCACATTGATGCTTCCTCTACTGTCTTAGAAAAACAAAAAAACAAAAACAACAAAAAAACAGGAGCATCACAGCTAACTTGACCTATGTTGGTCTGAATGGAGACCATCATTCTGCATGTATAGGACCCATAGCATAAAAGCACTTGGTCTGAAATTTCCTCACCCTTCTTCCCTACCTTTTTTTGTTTGCTTGTCTTCCTCTCTGACCAAATATTAGTTCTTGTTACAGCTCTATGAAAAAACAAAAAAACATTCTAATTTGTATCTCATCTAATAAAACACTTAGTGTTGAGAACCTTCCTTTTCTCATTTATATAGTGATGTGAAACCAGTTTTAAAAATAGTAGTTTTACTTTTAGTTTCCCCTATCTTACCCAAGAGGAAAATTCAACTGAAATAAAAGAAAGTTTTGAGGGAGTGAATGTATTTAACATTGGTCTGGCATTAAAATTTTCTGGTTGGGCAGCACAATTGTTTAATTGGGAATCTCAGTGACAGCTGAACAACCTCAGTGCTTGGGTCAGCAAGCAAAGGGGCTTCACTCTGTCACCTATCAAGAATGATGCTTGTTAGAACTGATATTTCCACTTAGGGAACAGTCATGTTTTAGTCATACCATTGATGTTTTCTGATATTACAATGGAATAGACACTATAACACTTAAAGAGACAAAGTTCTCTGCAAAGATATATTTGTAATTCTTTGTTTTTCGTAAATCAAATGCAAATGTAACACTACTCCAGATACTGCAACATCAGAAGTCCCCAAGATAACCAAAAGTAAGTGCCCATTTCCTAATCTCAGGAATAATGCTATAATAAGGACAATTCTAGTGACCAGCCTATTTGCAGAGCATGTCATATAGCCTCTGGGTTAGTTAACTCCTCGGCTTCCTAAGAGATACCTCAAAGAGTCAAATGATGTTTTTGCATGTATTACTTACTAATGTGTAGAAAATTTTTTAAGTTCACTTTTTCTTTATTCTGTCTTTTTTACCCATCTTCCCTCATTGTAGCAAATTAGACGGCCGGATGAAAGCAAAGGAGTTGCTAGTAGAGTTGGATCCCTCAAAGTAAATATGTTTCTAACATTTTTTTGGCAAGATTTCGTCTATAGCCTACACTTCTTCCTTTTTGGAGGGTGGTGGGAGGAAGGGGGCTTTTTCCATTTTTCACCATCCCATTTTTTTTTATTTTAAAATTTTTATTGGCTGTTGGGTCATATTTTTTGTTTGTTTGTTTCAGCTACACATAGAGCAACCAGCTGAAGGCAAGCCGCCAAATAACTAGCTTTGAATGGCACCACAAACAAGAGAAAGGGCAACTGTCTCATTACAGGTGCCTATAATTTGGGGTTCTAGAGTAAACCGTTCCTCTGATTGATGTCACTGACTATGTGTTAAGTTCCTGTTATACAGAGAACTAATATTTATTTTCAGAATATTATCTCCCCTTTTTGCTTTTTTTATAAAAAGTAACTAAATGTTATGTTAGTGTCATTACCATTTGTAGTTCATTCCAGAAAAATATTATGAGTTAGTAACATGTATTTTATATATATATATATATATATACATATATATATATATATCTTAAAAATTAGGAAAGGAATTTTATATGATGCTGGTATAATGTATAATGGGCTCACATATAGCTAATAGTATTTAAATACTTTTAATACCCTTTGATTTGTTTTTTTAAAGTTAAAAAATTGATATAACAATCAGTGGAAACCAATATATATCTAAATGTTTGCCCATTTGTGTATGTGATCTGCTAATACACAAGTTAAAGATTTCTGATCTGATGGCCCCATTTGCTAGTTGTTAAATATCTATTTGGTCAGTATATCTTGGGCACTCAGTACTCTAACATTCAATGACAATGAAAAGGTAAGCCAATCATCACTCTTTAGAAACAGAGACATAGCCCTTGATCACTATTAATGCTGCCACCATAAATGCAAGTTAGAAAATTTGCTGAATTTTAAAAAAATATGCAGAGGAATTTCCCCCCAGATTAACTACTATTTATATCTCAATCCTCTTTGTCCCAACAGCAATAGTAACTGTTAATCAAAATGACAGACAGTTCACTGCATTGGGATATCCCAAAATTCATTAACTGCCTTGAGGCCTAATATTAAGTCAATTCAAAATTTTATACACCTCCTATTTATTTCCATTTAACAATTTATGAAGCACTAATTTCTGCACTCCTTCCTCTCCTTGCCTCTTCTGCCTTCTTAATTTTACTTTTTTGTTGTTTATTTATTTGTGTGTGTGCACGCACATGAGTGCACATGGATGAAGGTGTGTCTGTATGTTTGTGTCCTTTATTCCAAACAAGCCATCTTCTCTGTTCTCTAACACTGCTGTATACTGGGTAGCGTTTTTTATTTTGTTTTGTTTTTAATGTTTTTTCACTAAGAATAATGAGAGGGGCTGGGAAGTGTGGATTATATGCCTGTTTCAAAATCACGGCAAGTTAAAATTATTCAGTCAGAAAAATATAAGTTTATGTATCCCAATGATACATCAGTAGCATTCCTCACTGTCTACTTGTGAGGTATCATATTTTACCTTTGTCTTTAAGGGAATATAAGTCCATTATTGTTTAGACTATGGATTATGAGCCAGATTCAAGTGAAAAGGTGAAACGTGACATAACTTTTTAAAAATTACTGATAGTGAAATAAAATAAAATGGCATCCATAAGTGCAGCACCATCTGCTATAAACTGAATTGTGTGTGCAAGTGCGCATGTGTTTAATTATCTTTAAGTTCAGCTTTTGGCTGTATAGAGCTTCAACTTATAATTGTACATTTATTATTTTTAAGTGTATATACAGTATGATTATGTATATACACATGTATATGTTTAAGATCAAAGATACATATTAGGGTTCAGTCAGTGTACTTTAATATGGTTTCAGCTTTAAATCAAAAAGTGTGTTTGGGAAAAGCAAATTTCATAATTTCTAAATATTTTTACTCCATATTTCTACCAAATAGAAAATTTTAAAGTGAATCTCTAGGGGATTATGAGGATAGTTATAGTATTTACTTTCTCCAACACTTTGGGGAGAAAAGAAGCTATAATTAAAATGTTGGCTCCCTACTCACGGATTTATTGAGCATGTATTCTTGTGTTAGACAAATATCTTTGATGTTTTGAAATGTTTGCCAAAGGCAGTGAGAAATGTATAACGCTATGATCTTATTTTTAAAAGGAAAAAGGAAAACTGAAAAGAGAACAAGTTGCTTTTTCAATTCATTTTCTGATGTTTACATGTAGCTCCATCGAAAGCTGGAGGAGCTCAGAGATCACCTAGAAGGCAATGTGAAAGGATACACTCTCAGAGTAAATGTACGATTTCACTCGGTGATTTTTTTTTTCCTAAACTTCTGCTGACTGGTAATTCCAAATCTGATTGGTTTGTCCTCTCATCTCCATTTTTTTACTTTCTGTCTCTTTTCTATCTCTTTCTTTCCTAGCTGTAGCTTCATGCTCACATTTATCAAATAAAGATTAAATTGGTAGGGTAGAGGACACTTAAGCCACACTACCCATTGCAGTTGATTTAATAACTTTATGGCTCCAATGCAAAATAAACATTTTCTTTTCAAAATCTGTGTTTCTTACACAATTGTATAATTTTCTGAGAATCTTTTCATGAAACTTCACTTGGAGCTTTTCCATTGACCATTTCTTCTGCCCCTTGTTGGATTTGTCAGCAGGATTATAAATTATTGGCTGGATCCAAGTGATAGAGCCTTGATGATTCAATTCCATTTGTCAAGGAAAATGATCAATGTTAGAGTATCATCATAGGTAATCTGGCAAGTAGACACATTTTGCTGAGTTAATAGACTTCTCTTAACTCAAACTCTTTGAGAATACCTATAAGATTCTTTTGTTTAAAAAAATTAGGCAGTAAGCATCTTCAATGTCATAACATCTTATAAATAATTGAGATAAAGGCTAATATACCCAAGACAACACTTTGAAGAAGAATACCTTATAGCCACACAATACTGTACATGTATCAGATAGGCAATACTAATAATAGTGTTTTTTGTGACCTGTAGCTCAGACTCAGTATGCTTCATCCTTCTGAATATATCTTTTCAAGAGAAATGGAAATAAAATCTCTAAAATGGTATATGGTATAAATATGGCAGAAGAAAAGATAAATTATTGCAATAAATAATTTCTGGCTCTGTTTAGCTCTGACATCCCATTCCTGGGGCTTTTTAAAAAGTATCTATCAATCCTAGCCTGGATTCACTTCTCCCAAGATTATTGCCATACATTTGATTCATATTGCTATAATAGTTTTGTTATAAAGAGTAGAATAAACAATAATAGTGATACGATAATTCTTGGCTTCTCGGCTTGTTTTTAATTATATACCATACATAGTTATTTATATCTCTATATTAAATTTCTGATTACTAAAGTCCAAAGTTGTTTTTATAGTATTAATCATTAAATTCTGATTGCTAAATTGACTGATTTAACAATTAATGCAAGTATCTCATTTTTCTACTTTCTTGTGAGCCAGTCCTTCTTTTCTATGCATATTCTTACAGAAATTGAAAGATCAACCATAAAAAAATTATCTCAAAAAAAGATTAGTATGAATCTTATGATTAAATCAGTCTAAACATATGTGAAAATTATTCTAGAAAGCCCTAAAAAGATTCAGACAATATTAATAAATGTACTTAGTGTCATACTCTCTGTAACCAATCATGAGAAGTGATTTTTTTTTTCCTATTAAACCAAGACTAGAAAGTTGAGACTTCTTAAAGTCTATATGGAAGGGAGTTAGTGTGAGATTAGGATTAAGTTAAAAGTTTTGTGCTTCAAAAATTAAGTTATATCATGCCACTTTTCAATTTCTTTTTTTTAACACCTGTACTGCATGGTACAATATGTAATGACTAACCCCAATGTCTTCATCTTTTGTTTCATTTCACTGGGTCACACTTTGTTCTGATTACCTTTTCTTCTAAAATGAGTGAATATTAGGTAAATCATTCTAAGATTCCCTTTAACTAGAAAAGTATGGGGAGGAAAACTATCAAAAGGCAAATTGTATCTTCCGCAGAGAGTTCAGCTTAGAGAAGATACATATCAAATACATAGCTGAGTGTTCAGTTTCTCCCCTTCCTTTTAATTTCCATTACCCTAGAATGCCTTAAAATAACCCTTGCATGTTAAAAATTGTTGCTTAGAAGCAGAATAAAGTTATTCTCAGTTCCATAAGCTATATAACAGATTCTGTTTCTAAAATGAGATAAATTGGCACATAATGACCATTCCATTTTGCAAAAATTTATTGTAGGCATCTATACACAAGAGGAAGTCTGTGGGTGCCTTTTAATTCATTGAAACATTTCTAAATAATTCGATAAGATGAAAGATTCAGAACCAGGTTTGTACTTAAATATTTTATTTAATAGTTGGAAAAATGAGACATCATTCAAATGTTTGGGATAAGGATTTAATTAAATCAATGCTTCAATTGGTATCATCTATATGATATATATATCCTTACTTATTACAGATAATCAGTGATATAAAGTAGAATATTCTAAGATGTAATTTTTAGAATAATAATAATGTTATTTATTTCTCATATGAAAATATACTTTATCCTACATTGGCACTTCTATAACAAAAAGTAGGATATGTAGATTCTTGAATTATAAATTAAGAGTGTGTCATCATTTTCTATATATGGTACAAAGCAGAAGTATTCTGAACCCCAAATGAGTTTTTAGTAATTTCAATAATAATAAAACTATCATCTTTTGCCTTTATAAATTATCATCTTGTAAGCAGAGTTTGCCTAATTTAATGACTTCAAAAGTTACTACAAATCCTTAGATGAATAATGTGTTGAGAATAATGACTAGAAAATAATCCCACATAAAGGAAAAAATTGTCTTTACATTTAAGAAGATGTGAGATGATAGATAGAGAGAGAGATAGAGAGATATCCACAGTGGAATATTATGCAGCCATCAAAAAGAATGAAATCTTACCCTTTACATTGAGTGGATGGAACTGGAGGGTATTATGCTGAGCGAAATAAGTCAGTCAGAGAAAGACAATTATCATATGGTTTCACTCGTATGTGAGATATAAGAAATAGCACAGAGAATCATAGGAGGAAGGGGGGAAAACTGGGAAGAAATCAGAGGGAGACAAACCATGAGAGACTAAACTCTAGGAAACAAACTGAGGGTTGCTGGAGGGGAGGTGGGGGGGTGGGGTAACTGGGTGATGGGCAGTAAGGAGGGCGCGTGATGTGATGAGCACTGGGTGTTATATGCAACTGATGAATCGCTGACCTCTACATCTGAAACTAATGATGTACTATATGTTGGCTAATTGAATTTAAATTGAAAAAATAAATAAATACATGAATCTAGTCAGAAGAATATTTAAAGTTAGGCTTAAGATAGAAAAACAGTGTAAACAGTGTTGAGAATTGGAAAACATAAGGTAATACAAACTAATACTTTATTTAGATAATATAAATCAAGGTAAGTTCACAAAGTTGAAGTTAATTAAAGAGTGATGGGGCCCTGAAAAGTTTGAGTGTCAAACTGTTCAGAGAAAAAGAACATAAATGCTCATGAAATAAAGACAAGTAGAAAGAAAAGAAAGGAGAGGAGTAAAAATACCACAAAGCCACAAATTTTATGTTTTCACTCAGTCTATGTGATAAATAAATTTCTATTCAGCTACAAACATATACAGTTAAGTCTTGGGTAACCAAATATATTAATTTTTTAAAGGCTTTGACAAACAATAAAAGGGAAGATGACTTATGAAAACAGATTATTGGCACATAAGCAAACTAAGAATTAGAAAGGCAATGAAGTAAAAGGAATATGATAATTATAAGTACTTGCTATGCTAACATAAATAAAAGGCTGTGTTACTTGAAGTGGAAAAAGTTAAGGGAGGAGTTATCACTTAAAATAAGACTATGTTTCTAATAAGTTTAAGAAAAATATCTGAATCAAGTCCGAAAGTAATAAATCTTTTGAAGAATGATTTTTAAATGTTTAACAATTTTCTGAATGCTGAAATAAGACTAATATGAAATGCGATCGATATAAATAATGGATTAGATAGTTGTGATTTTATAGATTTTTTTAAGATCAGTATTTTCATTGCAGTCTTAGTTCTGAAATAACTGTTTTATATTTTTGATGAAGTGTTATGGGGCTTTTTTGGCTTTTTTTATATTCATCAAATTAATGCTATAACTCCAGGGTCAGCAAACTATAGCTCCTGGGCCAAATCCTGTTTCTTTTTTGTGGGCCCACAAGCTAGGAATGGTTTTTACATTTTTAAATGATAGGGGGAGACCAAAAGAATGTCATTTCACAACATGTAAAAAGCATATGAAATTCAAATTTCAGTGTCCAAAAATAAAGTTTTATTGAAACACAGCCACATTCATTCATTTGCATATACTCTGTGGTTGCTTTTGCCCTACAAAAGCAGAGGTAAACAGTTACAGCAAAGGCCATATGGCACACAAAACCAGAAATGTTTACTATCTGACTGTTTACAGGAAAGGTTTGCTGAGACCTGCTATAATGAGCTAGTGTGCAAAACGACAATGACAGGGAAGTGATTAGAATAGAGGCTTTGTAAAATTATCTTCATTTTAGAGCTTGAGGAAAGGAGAGCTGCTCGTTTTGGGGGGATGGTTTCAGATTGTTCTGCCTAGAAGCATATGTCTAAAAGAGTTAATACCCTGAAATCTCTACCTTTACATTTTTGTTCATCTGTTTGCCATTGTTTTTTCTAGCTACTCTTTTTTCACATGGTATCGCAGACACACACAAAGTAAACTTACCATGAGATTAACATTAAATCCTTCAAATATAGAACTGTCATGGATAAAGTATAGATTATAAATTCCTCTTCGTTGAGGAGTTCCCTACAGAGATTTAGGGTAAAAAGATAAGTTCCAATCTTGCTCTCTTAAACTTTTTTAAAATGTGTTTTTAGAGTATTTTTGCTGCATACCACATTTTTCTGTTTATTACTTCATTCTGTTTTATTAAAGATAAGACCACCTTTTGATTTCTCATATGTAACTGCACCAAAAAATCATGCCATCTACAGGAAATTTTGTACAACTGGTAAAGACACCCTGATATGATCAACTAATACATCATATCTTAATATACAGCACTTAAATATCTAAAAGGCATCTGCATTGAATCAGCCAACTCTGACTGAAGTAAGGAAGAACAGCTGGAACATTAGCCCTTAAATAAACATTCAGTAGCTTTTAAATGAGTAAACATCAGTTTGTCTATATACTCTACTTTCTCAGGCAAATTTTAGAGTCTTTCGTAGAATATTATTTGAGCCTCCTAATAAGTCTTCCTTGTTTGATGTTTTGGCACTTACTCATATCAGTAGTATGCATTTATTTACTCTTTAATTTATAATAATTATGGTTATAACATCCTGAGTATTTTGGTAGATGGTGTCTTACAAATATGACCAGACTACAGTAATGATGAAATGACAGTAAATCAACTTTAGTATTATCTGTTTGGAAAACAGGCTAATTTTGCTACCTTTCACTCTATTAGAATTTGCTTAACTTACTTGTTAATACAATTCTGAGGTTTCACTTCTGAATAACAAAAATCTATCTGTTTAGAACAAAAAAAAAATCTCATCTAATACTTCAAAAATCACCTACAGTACCGTACCTAAGACATCATGGAAGTGGAAATGACACACACTGTGAGGTGTTACAATGTTTATTGCAGAATTGCCATTCTCAGAATTGACTTTAATACAAAAATAAGGTACTAATAAAAGATCTCCTTGACAAGTAAATTTCCCTAGTAACAGAAAATGGAGAAGTGAGGGGGGAAAAAAGATAAAAGACTCAAACTGTTTTGAAAGATAAAGTTTTTCAGTTTTATGGATATATGGAGACAGAAAAAACATGCATAGCAAAGTTTTCTTAGAACTAACACCTTGCTGAAGAAAATTAGATGTGTCTATGGTTGGAAAAGGATTTAATTTCTTAGTATGTATAGAATTGACTGTATTTTAGGAAATACCTCAAAGTAACCTATTAAGTGGCAGTGATAACATTTTATCACAGATCTTTGTGATGGTAAATATAAAGCCTTCTCAACATTATTTCACACAGTTCAGTTTTTTGAAGATAGAAGAAAAAGAGTTTGTATATTCACTTATTCATTGAACACTTATTGAGCACCTGCTACATTCTGCTGTTCTGGGTGCTAGAAATACCGTTGAACAAATCAGATAATAAGGGCATTTCTGATTCCTCCACTGTGCCATCTTTTGTATCTTCATTTTCCCACCCTACCTTTGTATTTTGTAACTTCATGAAGAATTTGTAACTAGAGAATGCATACTTAAAAATTTAATTCACCTGGCATTGTAACAACCTAATGAAAGAAGAGGTCAGAGAATTGAACACGGCAGTGTGACAACCTAGAAAGTAAGAACAGGCCAGAAAATTATCAGTTCAAAGCATGAAGATTAAATATATTTTTGAGTATAAAATAGCTGTTTTTTTAAAAAAATCAGTAAAGCATTCTGATAAAAGATAGGTTTGGACAAGAGTTTTGTGGTTCAAGTTTTGTCTCATGATGTTTTTATTGATACATACATTAATGTATCATTAATATATACACATATATACATACATAACATATATACACATATGCAGATTCAGTAGTACTGCAAATGGAATAGTAGCAGCAGGACATCAGGATCAGAATACTGAGCCGGCTTTGGTGCCCTCTTTAAAAAGCAATATGAAGATGTACAGTAGAGCCCTCATCTTATAACTAACCCCACATATAGTTTGCTAGTGTTATTAAACCAATGAAGATCAGTGTAGTACCACAGGAGAAAAATGACCAGTGTTCTGCTTTCTGATTAACCTTAATTAGCATCTTCTTACCAAGATCAAATCAGATCTGATCAGAGGGAGTCATCTCTGTCATGGATTTTTTTTTTTTTTTTAAGCCAGGTAATTTTTTATCACAAGGTTCTCCTCAAATAGCTTGAATCTTAAGATTTCAAACTCAGGTGTCTGCTTATAAGGCTGTCTTGTTATCTGGCAAATGTGTTGGTGATGGAGCCATCTAATCTTCTGAGACCCTTACTATGCTATCATTTCCTCTTTAACAGTGTTTTCTTTTCCCCACTGCAAAACCAGGCTCGGCTTCCCTCGTGCTCATCTACCTATAGTGTATCTGAGGTATACTCTGCACGTGTTATCTTACATGGTCAACAACATGCTCGCCCTCACCATTTTTCTTATTTTCCTTTTGCCTTAATTTATTTTGCCTTGCACTTTGCACTTGGCTGGAAGGGATAAGGGTACCAAAGGGGAAAAGTTAGCTGTTTCAGAAGGAATTTTCTATATTTTTACACTATACTGTTTTCTGAGTAACTTTTTTTTTTTTTGGCAGTCACTGTATCATGTTGAAATGGTTAAAGTCTGAGTAGCCAACTTGATTGTTACCACCACTTTAATTCCATAAAAATTCCCTTGAGCCAGGCAATTTGTTATTAAATTAATATTGGCTAAAGACAAAGATTCTGGTTTGTAGGCCTGTGTACGTCTCTCTGGTAGCTGAAGATTTACATTGAATTAGTGACAGTCTTGTCCCATTAACCATAGACACAGCATCCCAAATTGGCTATTAAATGAAAAGTTAATATGATTCCCCTGTTTTTGTATGAAAGGAGAGACTCATTCCTTTTTAAAAAAACTGATTAGGTTACTCGGGAGAATAGTTTCCTTGATATTTGTATTTTCATAAGGTTCTTATAATCTGGAAGATTAATTTTATAATCACTCATGAGATTCGTGTTCTTTTGACAAAATATTTTATATGACATTTGAACTGTTTTTTTGTCTCTGTAGGGGTCTAATTTCTTATTCTTACTATGTAAAACCATAGCATATGTGTGTTTCTGTTTTTGTGAAACAGATTCATTGAAATATTAACAGATTTTGAATATCCTTTATAAAATAATTGTTTTTTTAGGAGGGGGGCACTGTTAAGTAACTAAGAGGAAAGAGTATTTGTGCCTCAAAATATGGCTAATAAATAAAAGGACTTTAATATCCTATGAATTTTAAGATCCTAATTTTTTCCAGACAAAACACATTTCTACACATATTTAGTATTGTTAGCTTAATTCTGATTAAGTTTCAGCTGTTTTAGATTTTTTTTCTCTTAAAACTGATTTTGTAGAGAATTAATTTCTTCTTGAAATATATATCTGTAGGGAAAGGAAAGTAATGAAAGGCAAATAAATTACTTGTGCTATCAGCAGACTTTTGAGAGACAAGATTAATATCATCTCATCACCACATTTTCCATAGGTCTTTTCTTAATTCCCCAGGATTATGATTCCCAGTATAAAAAATATATAACCCATTTCTTTCTGACACTTCATCCAGGCAATTCTCCATTTCCCATGAGAGTGTATAAGAAGTCTACCATTGGCATCATCTTCAATTACAGCCTACAGCATCCATCAGGGTATTACTTTCTCTGTGATAGCATGTGTGCAGGAGGGTTCTCAGGTTGGAATGTGGAACTGGCTTCTGGGGGGGGATGGGATTGTGTATGCTGTAGCATTTGCTCCATAGCACTCGGCTCTTAAATGAACTCTGGCTTTATCTGGATTTGTTATTGTGACACATTAGCCTTATTTATTTGTCATGAAATATGTTTCTCTTTTTGTCATTTGTGGTAG
Source organism: Callorhinus ursinus (assembly GCF_003265705.2). Taxonomy (NCBI): domain Eukaryota; kingdom Metazoa; phylum Chordata; class Mammalia; order Carnivora; family Otariidae; genus Callorhinus; species Callorhinus ursinus. The sequence continues at coordinate 39,944,805 of NW_027397070.1, forward strand.
GGTTTTTATAGTCCCAGTGATACATCTCTGCAGACTTCATCGGTCGTACTTATGTTTAATTTATGATGCTATAAAGACCAATAAGACCATGAAGAACTGCTTAGGGCTCTAATATTCATGATAACCCTCCAGACAGAATAACTTTCCATCATTTTTTCTATTTCATCTTAAGTTGGTAAACAATTATTTTATAAAATTTTAGACTATGAGTCTTAATAATTAAAATTTCAAGAAATGTCCTTATGTTTCAATTTTTCACATGGAAGCCTCTTGATGGGACTGTTCGTTAAGTATATTTTTTATTTTATAGCATCAGTGGAGGTAGCCAAACTTTCCGTGACTCAGTCTCTTCTTTCCCTTACATTTATACCATCCTCACTGACCTTACTACTAAAGGAATAAATTCTCCAGTACCTAATGTAGCACATTGGCTTTATCAATTTCATGTCACTATCTTCTGTGACATTCATAAGACCAAAAAATAAGCCATGTTCAAAATTGAGTCTATCCATGAGTTGTTCAAGAACAAGATAATTTCTAACCTTACCTGACTGATACTGCTCAGCAAATATTAATCCATGTAGTTGATTGCCCCTTTGTAAAAATTACAATTTACTTACTATGTGACAGGCTCTGTGTTTGACATCTCATTAATCTTATTTCATTTAGTCTTCACTACAGCTATTTAGAGAAGATATTATCGTCATCCTGATTTTACAAACCAGGAAAATGAGCTCAGAGAGGTTAGATATCTTGCCTTAAGTCATAAAGCTTCCAAATGAGTGTCAGAAAATTGTTTTTTCTTAAATACCACACTTTCTGCTATTCAGGAGTTATTAAAAGTCATCAGCTCCGCATGGCATGCAATAGTCTTGTATTTTCACAGTATATATTTACTGTGAAATTACAGGTTCAGGCTGATCATATAGTTTTAGGATTTAGATATGTATCTATAAGATACAAAGCTTTAATTCAAAGAAATAGAAAAACCTTCCTCTTGTAATTTATTACTCTTATTTTTCTTATATTTAGCCATTCAATAAATACATATTGAACACCTACTATTTCTTCTTTAAATGTAATGATAATCTGCTAGCTATGTCTTGACCTTTGGAATTGGCTTCACATTTAGAATGAATAGAATATCATGAATATAATGAAATCAGTGTCACAGGTTGTACGTGATTGTTCATCCCCTCAAGTCAAGTAAAAGAAAGAACTCACCTTTCAAATTCCCAAGTAATCTCAGCTTTGCTCCAGTATTGTTCCAGCAGTGTTCATTTTTTAAGATCCTTTGAAAAAATTGCTTCAGAATTCACTTAGTTTAGACAAAAGCCAGAATTAGTACCATCTCCTTGTAGTGCTCTTTCTGACTTATTTGAAAAGCTGAAATATACACTAGATATAAATCTTCTTATGATATGTAACAGTAAAAAAAATAAATAAACATTGAAGCCTTTAAAACCTTATCTTTAATGTCTTAGATTTTTTAGTAGCAAGGTTGATTTAGATAATTTGAAATTTTGAAGTTAAATTGATTTTTACTGTTGAGTGGACAGAGACCAAAATTTAATTTTATTTATTTTTTTAAGATTTTATTTATTTATTTTGAGAGAGAGAGAGAACAAGCAGGGATAGGGACAGAGGCAGAAGGAGAGGGAGAAGCAGGCTCCCTGCTGAGTGGAGATCCCGATGCAGGGCTCCATCCCAGGACCCTGGGATCATGACCTGAGCCGAAGGCAGATGCTTAACTGACTGAGCCACCCAGGCGCCCCAATTTTATTTTTATTTTAATGCTTGAAAACTTTTAACTACCTAAAGAAACGGTGGCATTTTTAAGTTGTGGCATGCAAAACAGTTGCCCTTTGAACCCAACACACTTTTAGAACACCGATTCTGATCTAAACAAACCTTGGCTGACTGATAGTTTGGAGCTTCTGCAAATGGAAACTTCAGTTGAATTGCAGATAGTACATCTGCATATTCAACGGAGGAGGGAAAGATGGAAGGGAAGGGAGAAAACTGGATTTTAAATACAGCAACATTTCCTCTTTAAAAAAAAAACAAATAGGGGGCGCCTGGGTGGCTTAGTCATTAAGCGTCTGCCTTCACAGCTCAGGTCATGATCCCAGGGTCCTGGGATGGAGCCCCATGTCAGGTTCCCTGATCAGCAGGCAGCCTGCTTCTCCCTCTCCCACTCCCCCTGCTTGTGTTCCCTTTCTCGCTGTCTCTCTCTGTCAAATAAATAAATAAAATCTTTAAAAAAAATTAAAATTAAAAAAAATGGGGCCATTTTTGAATCACTAACAGGACTACAAACTATTTAGAGTGGAAGAAACTAATAAAAAAGATTCAACACTGTGAAATGATCACCTAAGATTTTCTACTTCACAAAATCTCACTTAGAAAATCTATTAATAATAGATTTATTATTTATTTCAGTATAGTTTTCTGTGGTGCTCCACTCTTTCCTGTCACTTTAATGTTTACTGTTTTCATGCTGTTTGTATATAATAGTTGGGAATTTGGAGATAATGTGAAGAAATCTGTTAGAAATGGAATCATTTAAAAACACTGCAACTGCTCCTTACCAAAGTTTCCTAACTCCTACTTCACTTTTGAACCTTTAAAAAGGAATTACAGTATATAAATTGTTTGGGTCAAAATAAGAAAATTAAGGGGGCACCTGGGTGGTTCAATTGGTTGAGCGTCCAACTCTTGATTTTGGCTCAGGTCATGATCTCGGGGTTGTGAGATCGAGCCCCGTGTCGTGCTCGGCACTGGGCATAGAGCCTGCTTAAGATTCTCTCAATCCCTCTCCCTCTGCCCCTCTCCCCACTTCTCTCTCCATCTCTAAACATTAATTAATTAATTAATTAATTACATACTTTTCTCTTACATCCAAATAAGTGACCAGCCATAAAGGTAATGGAAAAGCACATTTGACAGGAATATTTTATAAATCTATCTAATGAAAACCTTCTTTGAAAAGAATTGATTGACATTTTTTAAAAAAAGATGATAGGTACTTCTGTCTACTTGGATGTACATTTTTAAATTTCCATAATAAAAAGATTTTTTAAACAAAGTATTGTAGTTGACACTAGTGAATTTCTGCTTATCCTCATATACTACCTCATCTACTCTGATCATTTGAAATACAAGAGGTCATCAATGAATATAAGTCATGAGAATTTTAAAGTTTAAGATGAGGAAATATTAAAGCATGGATAACAGGTTTAGTAAGTTTTTTAAGTGTCTTTAAACTAAGATGGAGGCTATGCATATCTTTGAGAAAGAATTATCCCTTTTAATTCTTCTAATACATACAATGAACTTGTAGCCAGATCTACTTTCAAATCCTGGCTTACAAAAAACAATGAACTTGGCAAGTCCTGTAGAAGGCACTCAAAAAATATTTAGGAAATGGGGAGTGAATACTTAAATCATCAATCAACTTTTCTAAAGTGTATAAAGTTTCTACATCTGGGTTTCAGGGAGAATTGTAATTTATGTAAAATCAGTAGAGTCCCTGGGACATAGTAAGCATCATTTATTTTTCTTCTCCTTGGCTGTGTAAGCTCCAGTCACCTCAGACTTGGATTATTACATTAGCTAAACAATTGGATTCTCTTTGATAGTTCCTCTTTCTTCTTAAGTCAGACTAATCTTCCCAAGTACTACTTTAATTCCCATCAGTTAGCTAATCAAAAAAGCTATAATAGCCTACCTCTGAGTTGTTGTATCAAGAGTAAATGCCTTTCTGCCTCTTTCCCAACATCCTTTATACTTTGGCTAGCCTCTATTTATCTAGTATTATTTTCTAGTGACCAACTCCTCCCAGTTTGCCCAGGACTTTTCCTGATTTTATCACTGAAAGCACCACCTCCTAGGACTATTTTGGTTTAAAACTGAAAGTTCTGTACTCCAGGAACCCCCTCAGGCCCTGTCAAACAAGGACAATTGGCCATTTATTCCCTTTCATGTACCCACCAACTAGTCAAGGGGACCTTCTTGTTATATTCCTTCTTTCTTGTTGGCCATTATTTGTGCTATTTTGTCATTCTGAAATGCCCTCCTATACTTCATAGCTCCATTCTACCTTTCTCCAGAAAACTACTTACCCCTAGTCATCCTCTGAAAGGAATTTTAACTGTGCTTATAGGCGATATTACTCTATACTGCTTTTCCTCCTGCCTATTTGACTATTTTACTACTGTTCCTTACATGTTGATGATCAACCTGATTCACTCTCAGATTCTTGTTTCATTTCTCACTATCTATCTGCATTGTCCAGCACAATAGTCAATAGCCACATGTGGCTTTAAATTTAAATTCATTAAAATTAATTCAATTTAAAATTTAGTTTCTTATTTGCAGCAGCCACATTTCAAGTGCTCAGTAGTCAATGTGGCTAGTGGCTATTGTATTAGAAAGCATAGATATACAACTACAACATTTTTATCACCACAAAAAGTTTTCATAATCAACTATTGTTATAATTATCATCATTCATCATTATTACTTCTATTTATATAGCATTTACTTTGGTCAAGGATAATTCTGGGAGCTTCACAGGGCACCTGGGTGGCTCAGTTGGTTAAGGATAATTCTAGGAGCTTCACATATATTACTGTCACATATCACTGTCACTATTTAGTAACTACCTTGGGATCAACTATCTACATCCCACATCTCTCTCTCTCAAGTTATAAGCACCTTGAACATAACTCAGCCCCCAAATTTGTTCCTTCATGCACTATTTCAATATATAACACTATGCAGTGGCTCAGACTGGAAATCTGGGTGTTATCTTGTATCCCTTATGACCACATAACCTAAGTCCTATAGATTCTGCCTTTTTGTATCTCTAGAATCTATGCCCTTCTCTCTAGAACTACTTTCAGTGATTTAGTTGGATTCCTCATCTGGATTACTAGATTAATCTCCAAACTAGTTTCTCTACCCTCATCATTTATTCCATGACTATCTCTTATTTATCTTTACATTGCTCACCGGAATGAACTTGTTAAAATGTTAATGTAATCATGCCGTTCCCCTATTTAATGTCTTTCAGTGGCTCTCCATAACCCTTAGGAATTGGCCCTTACTTACCTCATTATTCCTCTTACCACCCCCTATCATGGTTAAAATTAGCTTCAGCCACACTTTTTTGCCATTTCCCAGTTGCCAGGGTCCCTCATATCTGTGAATTACGCTTGCCTTTTTCTCCGATTTTTTTCCTCTTTTCTTCACCTAATTAAATTGTAATTGCCCCTTAAAATTCTGCTCATCTATCCCAGCTCTAGGAAGTCTTTCCTGATGATCTCCATCCAACTCCTACCCCCATCTGAGTTAGGAGCATCTCATGCTATGCATATCCCCATAGCAGTTTGTACTAACTTCTATAACTGCATTTATCATGATGTTTTGTAATTATATGTTTACTTAACTGTTTTTATCTATTGCATTGTGAGCTCCTAGAGACCAGAAGTTGCTTTTTTTTTTTTTTGAAACCTGTAAGTCAGAGGCTAGATCAATTTGAGGCAAACAGCAGATATTCAGTAAGTATGGGTTGAGTGAGTGATTGAATGAATGACATTTAATTATCCCCTAATGGGTATATTTATAATAGCATTCACTCTGTTAATTAGATTGTGAAACTTGGTTGGGTAAAGACATTGACTTAGCTCCTTTTGGATTTTACTCCTTTTCCCCATCTGGCGTACAGTGAGCATTTATTAAACACATATTGACCAGATCATGAGTTAGAACCCAGTTTGAAATATCCCATTATATATGTGTCATATGTCTCTAAGATTTGCATGCATTTTTCTGATTTCCAAAAGTATATAGTAATCTAAATCAGTACTTCTAAAACATTTAAATTCTCTCCTGACTGTTCCTACAGTATACTGATATTCCATTTTTTAAATAAATAAGTAACAGGGAGAGCAGCCTAATTTTTCTTGAATGTGGGCTCAATATCAGTTACTCCAATCTCTACAACTCTAAATCCTTATTGACCTTGGATGTTATAGGAGAGAAGAGTCTCAAACTGTAGAATTGACTTTCTCTCCCTGTTTTTGGAAACTAAAGTTTACCTAGAGCAGGACAGTTTATTCTCTGTGACCCCAATCAGTTCCCTTGACATCCTGTTTGAAAAATACTGGGAACTAAAGTCTATAAAAAATCATGCTCTCATAAAATCAGATGGGAATTCATATGGGAATCAGAATTGGTACACAAAAAAATATAGAAAGCTGAGGTTTATTGTTAAGCCAGTAGGAAGTATTCCTTAGCTTTAAACAAAACTGAAGTCAGAATCTAATGTTATTGAGTAATAAGTAAGTTGTACATATGCCTCTGATTAAAGCTTCTTCATCGATTACCAAGACACAAAGGGAGTATTGGCAGGCAAGTCAAAAGAAGGATCAACATATAAATTTCCAGTGCTCTTTTTTGTTTTTATTGTTCCTATCCAATAGTGAGGGAAATTGATATCAAAGTGAATTTTACTCTTCATTGGGCTGATGCTCATCCTTCCTTTTTCTTCATGTGCCCTTATGTACCACAGACCAGCATTTTTTCTCCATTTCTCTTCTTTCTTAACCCAATTGTCTCTTCTATATGGGAGATAATATCAATGCATGCTTGCACAGCTTCCAATAAACTACATAGGTTTAATGAATTCAGAATAGCTCGTGGTCATATCCTGCTTTGGTTCATACTCAGATTTACAGACAGGTTTGGTTTACGACCAATCCTGCTCTAATTTTTAAACATTCAGATAAATATCTTCTTGACTACCAACAATGTAAATTTTCTTTGCTTGTACACACAAACATGCATTTGGGTATAATGAATGCATAACCTAGATTTCAGCAAATGGAATTTATCAGTTTTCTCTGGTTACCTTTTTTCCTCGTTTCAAAAGCACTACTAGGTATTTACACAAAGAATACAAAAATACTAATTCAAAGGCATACATGTACCTCAATGTTTATAGCAGCATAATCTGCAATAGCCAAATTATGGAAACAGCCCAGATGTCCATCCACTGATGAATGGATACGGAAGATGTGGTGTGTGTGTGTGTGTGTGTGTGTGTGTGTGTGTGTGTGTGTATAATGGAATATTATTTAGCCGTAAAAATCTTGCCATGTGCAATGACATAGATGGAGCTAGAGAGTATTATGCTAAGTGAAATAAGTCAGAGAAAGATAAATACCAGATGATTTCACTCATATATGGAATTTAAGAAACAAAACAAATGAGCAAAGGGTAGGGGAAGGGGTAGAGAGGCAAACCAAGAAACAGGCTCTTAACTATAGAGAAGAAACTGATGGTTACCAGAGGGGAGGTACGTGGGGGAAAGGGTGAATTGGGTGATGGGGATTAAGGAGCGCACCTGTGATGAGCACCAGGTGTTGTATGGATGTATTGGATCAGTATATTGTACACCTGAAACTAATATTACACTGTATGTTAACTGAATTTGAATAAAAACTTTAAAAATAAAAATAAAATTCAATTGCCTTCCCTCTACTACAAAAAAAAAACAAAAAAAAAAAACGCTTCCTTTTTCAACCAGGATTCCTGATCCAAACCACAGAACAAGAAGTGATTTGTGTGGCTGTTTTTTCAAGCTCCTGTGAAGATGTTGCCATTCTAGATTCATAAAAGAGAAGTTAATTCATTACATACGTGGATGTATAGTGCATTAGGGCTTAATTCTCTCCTAGAGTTGTGAAAGATACAGTAATTCTGTCTTTGCTTTTATATAGTTCAATACTTTTAAGCCATTTGGGAATTCTTATTGCCTTTTTCTTTGGTACTAAAATCTCTAAATAGCTTCGTGCATACCATGTGATTTTCAGATTTGGGGATGTGAAGGAAGTTTTTATTTTAGAGGTTTTTTGTTTGTTTTTTTTTAATAAACTCCTAGGTTTTTCAAAAGAATTAACTTTAACCAGGTTCTCATCATATTCTAGAGATATTTGTGCTTTGGCAGTTACTAATATTTTACTGGTTTTCTCACAGTACTGAAGTAAACTTACTAAAGATCAATTCAGCATAGTACTTAAAAGTTTCAGTTTGGGCTACATTTGAATCCCAGCCCTTGATCTGAAACCCAATCCTACCTCTTACTAGCTTTGTAATATTAGGCAAGTTAACTTGTCTGCACTTCATGTTCCTATAAAATGGAATGATACTGCCATTTTAGGGGACCTTAACTATTGAACTGGTGCAGTGCTTGATATGAATAAGTACTCAATGAGAATTATTATCAATACTGATTGTTACACCAAAAGTCCAAAGGTAAAATTATTTTTAGTTTGAACTAATTGTGAAACATACTATCTGCAACATTTATCGCACTGTAAAATATGTTTTGCATTATGGTTATTATCACAACCTGACTGAAAAATCAAGTATTAGCACACTATCAACTGGACCTAAGTTAACATCAACATTTGTACCATTCCTGCCTTGTTTCTTTTTCCTAACCATTGCCAAAGTATATTGAATATGATATATATGAACTTCTATTTTTGAGATGTCTTTCTTTTCATTCAGCCAGTTGACTGTCTTCTCCAATTTTTCTTGTCTTTTTCTCCAGAATCATAAGAATAGTACTTTTTTATTGTAATTGTTATTTTAGGGTAGGAAAAAGTTTTCTTCGATCCTCTTAGGATCCCTGCTTGTGTCTGAAAATTAAACTGACAAAGACAGATTAATAGGAGAGGAGCATACCAATTTATAGATTGTAAGTTTTACAGAGCCTTCATAAGGAAATAAAGACACAAAGAAATAGTTAAACCCGATGTTCTTATGCTAGGCTTGATGAAGGGAGAACAGTCATGGAGAATTATGTTGGGGCAAAGGGTATGAGCTAAGGGTAATAAACTGTGGGAAATTTAAAAGAGCTTTTCGTTCTGATACTTCTCAATGTCCCTCCATCTTGGCGATCAGGATGCTCCTTTCCTCAGGGTACAGGGAGGGCAATTCTTATGACCTGTTTTGGGGGTAAAGGGGAGAGGAAGGACAGAGAGACCCTCTTCTGCCATCTTCTCAAAATTATTAAGTTTAAATTATTCAGCATGCTAAGATACTATATTTTGGGGTACCATGTGCTGAACCCCATCATCCTATTGTCCTTGAATTCCATCATATGTCACTCTGCAGGCACCCACCAACTTATAGGTGGGGCAAAGCAGTTTCCCATGAAAATAACTTTATAAATGGTGACCAGATTTCTAGACTAGTTTTCAAAACTGAAATAGCACTATAGTTTAACTGAATTGAGAGTCAAATAGAAATATGTGGATTAAGGTAGGAATCTGTGTACTATTTATAACATTATTTTTTGGGAAAATGCATTTAAACCCTTAACAGAATCCAGCCTACTGAAAGGCATTTTTATTCTGACAAATTCTAAATGGGAACAGAATCTTTCATCCTGTTTCTTTCCTCCAAAACCTCAAATGGGGCGTCTTCCTTAGAATATCCATTTACTAGGGGAAGGTAAAGGGAGAGGGAAACTGGCAGTTTGGGACAAGGACTTCTTCACAGCATCATCAATCAGTGTTTGTTGAATGAATTTATAAGATGGATGTTGATATCAGTGGTTTATGCCTATACAGTTAAATTTCAATAAGCTTTCTATTATGTGGTATTATTATTTCTACTATCTCTTTCTAGTGAATGCTGATATTTCTGACTTATTAAATGCCTTCTTTGTCCTTATTATCTTGCGAATAAGATCTAGATCTTTGATCCAGGTGAGCAAAGTAAAATAAATATATGACTGAATTAAAAGAGGTGACTTCTATTGCCTGGTCTATTCATGAGAAAGCCAATTCATCATGAATGCAGCAAACAGGATCCTTAATCCTGTTAAAAATTTTAGTGGTACAATTTTAGAGGAATTGGGTCTTGATTATGTTGTGTGCATTTTGCTTTCTACTTAAAAGTTCAGAGTGCCAAATGAAGGTAAAAAAACATCTGTTGAGCTTGAAAGCCTGTAAAGGATTTTGATGTCCTGAATGATTATAAGAATTAAAATTGATATGGTTGTTATTCTTACTTGGTTGTTTATACTTTCAGTTTTGCTAACACTACCAATAGTCATGATTAGTCATCAAGTATCTACTGAGCATCTATACTACAGAGTACACATTGCCATATTAGGTATACAGAGACTGTAGCAAAAATTAAATATAGGGCCTCACTTAAGGATTTTACAAATTGGAATATTGTCTATTTTTTAAATCATATTTATGTATTTAGGCTGTGGTGTTCAGGAGTATTACTAGAAACGGTGCCTTTGGCTCTGAAAATTAAAACTATTCAACGTTAGCATTAAAAAAGTCCATAGGGGACACCTGGGTAGCTCAGTTGGGTAAGCATCTGCCTTTAGCTCAGGTCATGATCCTGGGTCCTGGGATCGAATCCCACATGGGGCTCCCTGCTCAGTGGGGAGCCTGCTTCTCCCTCTCTCTCTGCCCCTCCCCCCTGCTTGTGCACTCTCTCTCTCTCTCTCTCTCTGACAAATAAATAAATAAAATCTTAAAAAAAAAAAGCCTATAGGAAAAAGCCATAGAACATTCTATGTTCACAAAAGAGTCATGGGGGAGTTATTTTAAAATTCACCAAATTATTGTTAACAATAACAAGAAAGAACTTGCTTAGGGCAGATTTTCCTAGAAGATTTGAGTTCTTGGGGGGCCTTATTATGTAACTTTAAAAGTGCCATAATATTTCTTTAGGCGGGGCGTCTGGGTGGTTCAGTCATTTAAGCATCTGCCTTTGGCTCAGGTCATGATTCCAGGGTCCTGGGATGATCGGGCTCCCTGCTCAGCTAGGAGCCTGCTTTTCCATCTGCCTTATACTCCTCCCCTGCTTGTGCTCACACGTGTGCTCTCTCTCTCTCTCTCTCTCTCTCAAATAAATAAATAATAAAATCTTAAAAAAATGTATTTCTTTAGGCCACATTTTTGTCTATACAGAGATTACATCATTATTCTAAGTAGGTAGTAGGCTTATTTAATTTATTTACCAAGTACAGACATTTTTGGAAAAGAGAGATAAAGGCAAAGCATGATATACTCTTTATTAACATTATTTATTGGAGGAAAATGCAAATTTTCACCCTTTAAGTGCTCTCCTTTGCTAAGTTATCTAACACATTTGAATCGTATAGGAGACCCTGAAAGAAAGGACTCCAGTAGCAGTATAGGTCAGAATAAATAACGTAGAGCAAAGGAGATATTGTTTATGTAAAGTAATTTGATATTTTTTTTAGTCCATTCAGTTGAATGTAAGGGCATATTTTGAATCCTATGGAATCCATTTTAATCATACTAATAGTCTTTCCCATATAGTTTTAGCCACTTACTAGTGTTTATCTAATAAATGTTTCCTACCCAATTTTATAGTTGCAGCTATCATTTTCCAAATTAGATTAATCTAAAATATTTACAGTCTTAATAATCCTATGTGTACTATACTTATTATTCAAGAGGTTTTTTAATATCCTTTTATCTTTTTACAACATCTAAGACAGAATTTTCATTTTATTCTCATTTTTAACAAAAATTACAGAATTGAGAATTATAGAGAAGTGTTGAAGTTTCCACAAGATGTACCCTATCATCATCAATATGCTAAGCTAGAAATAAAAATGGAGAACGTATTGTATTCTTTCCATTGGTTTTAAAAGGTTCACTTGTATAGTTACATATATATAATGTCAGTTTTTGATAGGTATGCTCATTTTATCATACTTATTTACTTCTCTTCAGCTTGAATATTTTGGGAACCCAGTCTCATGTTCAGTGATGTATTTTATATCCAGGAGTAAGTATCAATGCGTTGGGTGATAAATTGAAACCACATACAGCCTTTGAAATACATGTGCTTGCATCATTTATGAGTATACCTTTTAAAATGCTTTTGACTTAGCAGCATCTGACTGCAGAAGACCATTTTCTGCCTCCCTGTGACTTTCATGTGACTTTTGTTACTACAGAAAGTGAAGAATTCTGAAAAATAGTAAGGTTATTATACAAAATATTATTTTATAATAAAACAGAGCTGGATGTGTATTATGCATAGGAAAACTAATATTGTATATATCCCTTGGAATTGAGAGGGCAGAAAAAGTAGGTATATTGGTACTCAAATGTTTTGCATTTTAAGGGAAAAAAAAGAATGAATATGAGAGGAAGGAGAGGGAAAAAGAGAAAGGGAGGGATGGAGAAAGAAAACAAGCCCTGGTTTTTCATTCCCTTTTCTGCTTTCAGTATTTAAAGAATAGGTAATTTGGGCACCTGGATGGCTCAGTCGGTTAAAGTGTCTGCCTTTAGCTCAGGTCATGATCTCAGGGTCCTGGGATCTAGTCCCACATCGGGCTCTCTGCTCAGCAGGGAGTCAGCTTCTCTCTCATACTCTCCCTTTGTGCTCTCTCTCTCTCAAATAAATAAATAAAAACTTTAAAAAAGTAAAATAAAGAATAGGTAATGTATTCTGAGTTTCCCATATTAAATAGTTCAGTGCATAAGCAGCAGCTTATAGAACAAGAGTGAATTCAGAAAGACCTTAAAGATATTTTTAGATTCATGTTCCATGAAACCCCAAAAGGGATTTAGATTCATATGGACTTTTATAACCATAGTTTTCAACTATATTAGCAATTTTCCTTTTCTGAATCTTCTTTAGGGTCAGAAAAGAAAGGTCTATTTTTGAAATTTTGTCGATGCCATTCTGCATCAATATTGCCTAGAATCATAAAAATCAGCTTGCTACTTTTTTAATTTTTTTTCCTCTTTGGCAACTTGCTGTTATCCCAGCACACAGCAATTAAATCTAATTCTGTTTGGGCTACATGCCTAAGTGCTCTTGTTAAGAAGCATGGCATGAACTAATGCATGGCTTTTGAGAAGGCTGCTGTGTGTATCTGCACTAAAAGAAATGTTCTTATAGCAGTCTAGCCTTTTAATTCAGTATTGAAGCTGCAGTAATTAATGATGAATTTTCATGCAGTGCTTTACAGAGAAGGGAGTTTCCCAGGAATAAAAGTGGGAACTGAGGCAGAAAATGGTCTTCTGCAGTCAGATGCTGCTAAATTAGTCACAGGTACTTCTCAATAATGGAGAAAGGGCATCCCTTCAAAGAATACACATGAGTGGGAGAGTAAGAAAGAGGAAAAAAAAAAAGATGCCACTGGAACCTGCAAGAGGTTATTATGAGGAAATATTGAACATTTAATCTTTATATCCCTAAGTTATTTTTGTGGGCATAAATTATTAAGTTTTGCTTAATTTATATCAGGATGTTCCCAATGAAAATTAATGTTAGTACAGTAATTGAATCAGACAGCTATCAATTATTCCAACCTTTGGTATATAGGTTAATGAAATTTAAACGAACAAAAAGTATTATATGAGCAGAAGCCCAGAAGCATCTAAATGGCCTCCTTTAGCTCATTTCCCTTTATACATAGCAAGTTTATTGGTAATCTCCCCAAGTCCTATGTTATAGAGCCATGTAACACAGTTCCAGAGTTAAAGGACAAGTCAAAATAATCTTAGGTCATTCATTCAACCTCAACTGCCACCATATAGCAAGGGTCTCTGTAGCCATTCTCACTATTATATGTCAGTGAAAGTAGCATTTCCAAAGTGTTCTTGGGCATGTAAGTACCACTCTTTCAATCCATCTATATCATTACCCTTTCACTTGCAATTAATTGACAGTAAACTTGCAGTTGATTAACTTTCAGACATAACTCTATTTCAAAGGCTTTATAGTCTGAAACATTCCCCAGCTAGAATTATCTACTTGGACTTTATTTTACTAAGTCATTTATCCTGGTAGATGCAGTCATACTCTCATTGCTTTATGTTTGAAATCACTTTGGCTTCCTTTTAAACATCCCATCCACAAAGGGAAATTTTGCTGCTGCTTTTAAGATTAGTCATGATGTGATTCTATCTTTTCTCTTACATACACACACACCTTTTGAATTTTATAAGCTATGCATTTTGACTATGGCCTGTTGACTTTAAAAGAGAATTTCAGATCAGGAATGATATTGGTGTTTTTAAGGTCTGCCATGTATTTTGAAAGTCAATTGAAGTAAGAAATGTGAAGAGAATATCTATAAGAACCCCCATTTTGTTATTTATTACCTCATTTACATTCACCCACTTTCTTACTGCAGTTCCCTACACTTCACTTTTTTCTGTGCTTCTTTTCCCTTTCCTTGTGTGTGTGTGTGTGTGAGTGTGAGTGAGTGTGTGCATGTGTTTTAGCAGAAACTACCTGTCTTCTTTATCTCTAGTTGTTTCTTGTTTTCCTTTCCCTTTTCAACGAATAGTAACCCATCCTATCACAGCCACTGAGGAAAGAGTATTAACCTTAATAATTGCTGTTAAAATGAATATGTTTATCTCAGCTTGCTGTAAAGGAACAAAATGGGATGAGCATAGCTGCTTTAGTGTTGGACTATGGCAACCCAACCATGTGTGCCTAAATTCTAAGTCAACCTAACTCACAGCAATATGGGAGAGATAATCTAGATGAAACTAGCATAAATGAATTAGGTATAATATTTCTACCTATAAAATTTCTAAGTTATACAGTGACTCTGTGAAAAGACTATAAAAAGAATGTATGTGCCTTTTTCACCTTGATTGAGTTAAAACATAATACTAATGAATCCAGGGTTACAGATTTGTAAAGCCAGTTAACTTGACAGCTTTTCTCTCATTATAGACTATAAACTAATCCTAAATATCTTATTGCAGATATGTATGCAGGGGAAGGATTGAAGAAGGATGTGTTGATGGTTCAAAATAAATTCATCAAAAATTGAATGAGACTGATTTTAACAAAAAATATAATGCTCAGTCTATGTTATACTAAAAGTTTTTTTAAATCAAATGTCTATCATTCTCAGCAGAAGTTTCTATTTTTCTTTCATTTTCAATAACTTTTGTTTTTCATGTATCATGAAGAATATAGATAAGCAAAGAGAAAAAAAATCACTCTTGTACTCCCCCATGTTAATTGTTAAAATTTAACAGAATAATAAGGAAAGTGAATTGAAGAAAAGAGAGGAGAAAGTAGGAGTTTCCTTAGAGGATATAGAATAAATAAATAAAGAATAAAGAAGCATGTATAGAAAGAATACCACCAAAGGATTCCCTATTTTGAAAAAAAAAAAAAAGAATAGTTAGTGTATAAGAAATTTAAGATTTGGAAAGCTTTGGTGAATTGGTTTCTGCAGAGTTTGACTTCATTGTATTCCTCATTTAACAACCGAGCAATGCAGGGCACAGCAAAGCTACCTGAAGCAACCCTGAGAAGGGTAGAGGGAGTAAATTGTTTGATGATGAAACTGTCAGGCAGTGGTTACAATTTAACAACATTCTCAATTAATATATACTTAGTGAAGGAAAAAAACAATGAAAAATATATGACTTGTAGACATTGGCATTGTGTTTGTTCTTAGACAAGAGGACAAAAGAGTATCCAGATGATCCCAAATTCCAAATTTGAGAAATCTGTGCTAAAAGGTTTATGGGTATTGACATCTTCATGTAAGTGTCCTTTGGTGAATCAGTTCCCTTTTATCTTTTCTTTTTTACAGTTCTCATTTTTTAATGAAATATACAATAAAGAATAGATAACAAACACCCATACACTGACCGCCTAGATTTAACAAATGTTCATGTTTTATTATAGTTTCTTTAGATCTTTTAAAATGTTTTTAATAATTAAGGAATTATGACAAAGCTCAAATTCCCTTTGCATAGAATTTTCATTATATAAGAACAATACATTGTATGATAGAAAATTAGAAATATATTCATTGCACATACATGGCATATACTAACCCTGCATTAGAATGGTGCTATACTTGTCAGGATCCCTTTTGCTCCTGTGACAACCTGATATGGTCCTGCTTATATTTATTTTTAAAGTAACACTGGTTTAGTAGCATGATTTCAGTGATTTTGGGTATGTGCTAGTAGAGATAAAATACACACATACACATACTATATGTATATATATTGTTGGGGAAGAAAATTTTTCCTTTACCTTTCAAAGATTCTTTTGCCTGGTCTAAGAATTAAATTGACATGAGACAGATTAACAGGAGAAAATTTTAATTTTGTACATAAGAGAATCTCACATACATTAGGGGTTCAAAGGGTAAAATGAGGTATTTATGTCATTCTGAGCTAAGAAATGAAATAGGGGTTTGGGCTTTAGAAAGAAGGAGGGCAATTCATAGGGCAATAAGAAGAAGAGCAGATATTTGATAATTAGATGTTTGCCCTGCTATACAGATAGGTCACTTATATAAAATTTATGTATGGTAAAAACTCTAATTCTGGGAAAGACCCCCAATTTATATTCTATTAGAGAGGAAAAAATGAAATAAGAAGAAATCAGAGACGAAGACAAACAATAAGAGACTCAGTCTCAGGAAACAAACTTAGTGTTGCTGGAGGGGAGGGGGGTGGGAGGGATGGAATGGCTGGGTGATGGACACTGGGGAGGGTATGTATTGTGGTGAGCACTGTGTATTGTGTAACACTGATGAATCACAGACCTGTACCCCTGAAACAAATAATACATTATATGTTAATAAAAAATAAATTAAAACAATTAAAAATAAAAAATTCTTCTAGGTAGTTAAAGGAGGGGCAGGAGTTTCTCTTGAGCCCACTGGATCTTGATTGCCTTCAGATCAAAATAGTCCACATGCCTAAGTGGCACACTTAGAGGATATTTGTTTGAACTCCTTCAATAAGCTATTTATATACTAAGTATGTGTGTGTACACACACACACACACACACATATATATGATCATTTTCCTGTTTATTGTGTTGAAACAGCAATAAAATAAACTGGCCAGAAGTAGGTAATATATCTCAAAAACTGCTCTTACTGACCCCAACCAAGCCATAATACCATAGATTTATATATAAATATATAGGAAATCAAAAGGAATAAAACAGGAATGCAAAAGTAACAAAAGCACTAATACTGAACCAAAACACCCCGACATCATTAGTAACATTGTTCTGTTCCAAATGAAGCTTAATGTAACTTGGACATGGGTATTGATGATTGACGATTAACAGCATAGATATTCCTTATAACTCAGCTTTCACTAGTTTCCCTATGTGATACATTTTTTTTTATAAACTTTGAAAATGCCTCAATACTTCTAATTAAGTATAGATCCACTGTCTGGAGAATACTAACAAGTACAGTAGCTATCACAAATTAATAACAATATGGTATCACAGAGCTTTTATGCAGAAATTTACATTAAAACTTCAATAAACAAAAGCATTCTCTTTTATCAGAGATACCTTCATTGATTTTTATGAAATATCAAATTAATTTCAAAATATTTATGTCTTACATAGCTGGAAACCTAAGTCTGAACACCTACTATGCCTCTTTTTATTACCAATCTTTGGCCCTTCTGACAAATTACAACACTCTTCTTTGGTCTGAAAGAGATTGCAAACGGTTTCCAGACTAAGAAGGATTGAGGAGAGTAGTTGCAGTACTTGACTTTTGATAGTTGGTATCATAATCATCATAGCCATTATCAATTCTCTCCTCTATTATTATCATCTGTTATCATTCTCACCTCTATTATTATCATCAGACATTATTAAATGTCAAGTATAGACCAAATTTTCTACCTGCATTAGTTTATTTAATTTTCAAAACAATCCTATGAGGTGGAAACTCAACAAAGCATGAGCCTTTGCATACTACTAGCTATTCCCTCAGTCTGGAAAGTTCTCATCAATCTTCCTCTAGGTGTCTCAGATCTTAACTCAAATGATACCTATTCAGAAAAGTCTTCCTTGTCCACTCTATCTAAAAGTTATACCCTATTGCTAATCACTTTTTATCTCATTACTATCTTTTATTTTCTTTATAAGCATTTATTACTAGCTGAAACTATCTTATTTACATATTAGCTTAAGTGCTTAATATCTGTCTACTCCTATTAGAATGTAAGCTCTATGGTAGCAAGGTCCCTGTCAATCTTATTTAGGTTTTAACCCCTGTACCTAGATCTAAGCCTGGCATTGGGTACGTGCTCAAGAAGTATTTTTTCAGTAAATGAATGTTATCATTGTCCTGATTCTTGTACATGTGGAAACTAATGCTTAAAGAGTTAAAGTAATTTAGCCAAGATCATGTAGCTGTTTTTTGTCTGCTTAAAGAAGGATTCATTGCATGTACAAGTCTCTAGCTTTAGCATATCAAATTAGCACATGTTCTTGGACCTACAGCTATCAGGCTTATGTTGAAGTAAAAATTTGCACACATCTAAAATAATCTTACCTATCTTCTTCATCCTGAGAATGAGTTATATAAATATGAGCTTACACTAGTATGAGGTAATAGAACCAGTAGTGTATATAGAGAAAATGCAGATTTTGCAAGGTAATTAAAGTGGGCTGAAACAACTCAAACTACTGATAAACCTAACATTTTAGCAATGAACATTTAGCAATGTTCTAAGAAAGGGTATCCCTTCTTCTTCAGGCTTTTTCTTATACATGTTTAGCTTTTTCTATTAAAAAAAAGTCTAAAAGGAAGCTTTATTCAGAAAATACATATACTGTATTTTACCTTAATTACATAGTAATCTGTGGTCAATATATTTATCTTATATAATTTTTACATTATATTGCATTTCTTTGATTTTAATAAGTTCTCTTTCCCTTAGAAATTTTTCATGACTGAATCTTGACAAAATAAAGTTTATATTCAAACTGAGTTTTCACTAGATTTGGGTAAAAAACTACAAAAATTTTTTGTGTATTAAACCTTGGAAATTTTAAGTCATTTTTTAAAGATATAATGTATATTTCATATGTATTCCATTTCTAATATGGTAAACTACTATTTTAATATAGTCAAAATACAAACTTCAGTCCATTTAAAAGTGACTACAGCTGGTATTTCATATAATCTTAGAAACCAAAGGTATGCACTAGGGGACAAACTCAAAAATAAACCAGAATTCAGTTAACAGACAAATTCTATTAATAGGTACTCCCGGGCCATAAAGTCCTCAGGTAAAATTGTGAAAGACTTTGAAATAAACAAAAATGATTTTTGGCTGTCTTGTCTAGGGCACCCTTCTGGATCGTCTCCTCTTTCTTTGTCTGAGCTATTGTACAACACTAAATTGTAGTATGTGAATAGTAATGCAAATGATCCTAATCCATAGAAGTGCACATTGTGTCTATTTGAAGATGCAACTGATTTTTGTTCAATTAATCTGAAAGTTCAACATTCCTGATGGTCCATGTATATGCTTTTTTTAATTCTTTTTTGAATCAATTGGAACATTTTTCTGGTCCCCTTATTAACATTTAGATAAAGTCTTTGACATACATTCATTTTATATTTGTACGAAAATTATGAATTTACCTTTTTTAAAAAAAATTAACTTTTGGGACACCTGGGTGCCTTAGTCGGTTAAGCGTCTGCCTTTGCCTTGGGTTGTGATCCCAGGGTCCTGGGATCAAGTTCCACATCGGGTACCTTGCTCAGTGGAAAGCCTGCTTCTCCCTCTGCCTGCCACTCCCCCAACTTGTGCGCTCTCTCTCTCTCTCTCTCTCTCTGACAAATGGGTAAATAAAATCTTTTTAAAAAATTAACTGTTAACACAGTTATCCCTTCTTTATAAGCTACAAGTTCAATTTTAATGGCAATGGATTTGCTGCTTTTCCATTTGATTTAGCCCAGACATGCAAAATTTAAGAATTTAGAGAAAATGGAAAGGACATATATAAACGAGAGTCTAATAATATCAAACTGTATCTGTAAACTGTTTACTTGGTTATATCATAAGAGGCTTGGTTAAGATAATATATACCACACAGGGTTGTAATATAAGTCTTTAAAAAATTTAGGTCTTATCTCCAGTCCTCAAAGGAATATCCTAAACATTTTCTAAATCATTGCTATTTTATTAATACAGTGTAGAAATGTCTTTCTTTGTACATTTTCCATGTGCCTATGAATGCTAGCTAGGCATTTAGAAAAATAAAAACTGCAGTATAGCATCCTTTGATTTAGAAAAGAAAACTATGTAGCCATATTCTTATATGGTATATTATACCCAGTAGAAGCAGAAGTTTGGGGTTTTTTTTAATGAGTAAACAAGTGATATGACATGACATTTAAGAATGTGTAGGGGAAAAAATGTGTAAGGAAGGAAAATAATTTTCCATCTACCTTTCTGAGTTCTTGGCTGAGACCTTCTATAACAAAAGACAGATTAACAAGAGAAAAACAAACAAGTTTATTAACATGTATACCTCATGTATATTTGGGAGTAACTCCCCAAGATAGCCTGAACCACCAGCTTAAATACCACGTATAGTTAACGACAAAATAAAGTGGAGGCAGAGAGGCCAGTTATGGGGAGGTTACCAGAAAACACAGTAAACAAAAGTAAGGTTTGTGATACAGATTTAAATCCATGCCTTTTCCATTGATAACATTTTCTTGTGATTTAGATCATCCTTTTCTCAGGACAGAGAGGGAGACACCCTTATAAACGGAGATTTCTTTTATAAATACAAATTTCCTTTACCAAAGGGTAACTTCCACTCTGTTTTCAGAACTTCTGTGTCTGCTGTTTCTCAAAATAATCAGCTCAAATAATCTTTATGTCAAAAAGGCATATTTTGGGGTGGCATATTCTACTCCTTTTATGTGCCACCCCCAAAATATGCCATACTGATTATTTTCAGTTAAAGTTACTTAAGAAACAGCCAGTTCAAGAAGGACACTCCCCAGAAAGCAGAAAATAAATCTCCTGTGTGAAAGGTACCCTCCCTGTGCCAGAAGGGGAGAAGGCATCCTTACTACCAGAGATAGGGATTTTAGCTCCAAGAAGACTACATACACAAACCTTATTCCTTCACTAATTTACTCCCCCTAGCTCACACTCCTTTGTCTTGTCAATTCTTCACAGATTTATTGTTTCTTAATCTAAAAGATGTAAAAGCTGAGTGCTTTGGTCACTTCTTTGAGCCTCATATCTCTGGGGTTCCTGTACATACAAAATTAAAGTTGTTTTTCTCCTGTTAATCTGTCTTATGCCAATTTAATTATTAGACCAGCCAAAGAACGTAGAAGAGAAGGGAAGGGTTTTCATTGCCTATAGTATATTCTGCTACCCTTAAATGAAAACCAAAGAGAATATTAAATCTAGTTAAAAACTCAGTATCTTAAAACTCTATGTTTAATGAAAGCCAATGTGACTTTCTTCCAGAAGTGCCAGGAAGTGGTAATAATTGTAAATGCTCAATAATTCAGGGTTTTATATTATTGACTATATCCATCTTTCAGGCTCCAGTTCATAAAACTTACAGGTTTTTTTAACTTTCTATTCAAATACTTACCTAATCTTACTTGATCTTATTAGAGCTGTCAAAATTACAGAAGAAATTAGTCAACATCCTGTGTTACAGATCCAGAGTATCATCCAAACAAAAGTAACAACAACAAACATAGTAATAGCTAATGCTCATATACCATTCACTCTGGTCCAGATTCTCTTCTAAATCAAACACGTCACACATATAATCTCACTTTCTTCATAACAACCCTATGAAATAGGGATTTCTGTCATTCTTATTTTATACATAAGAAAACAGATACCTAAAAGAGATTATAACTTACCCAGTGTTACATAGCTAATAATGGTAGAACCAAGATTCAAATCCAGGCAGTCTGGCTCTGGAGTGCTACTCCCCAAACTGCCTTTCATACCAGTTTTCCTTCACTCCTATATCCCCATGCCTATTCTGAGTGGTTCTTATTGCTAAGAGAAATAGTCAAGAGCAAAAGGCAATGAAAATTCAAGGACAGATTAGGAATGCAGTGATTGCCACTGGTAAATTAGAAAGATAGGGTCATTTACTGATGTACAGAGAAATGAATTTGGAAGTCAGGAGGGCTAAGTTTCATTACAACTTTACTGTGTAAACTAAAGCTGATAACAACCCCTGCTTTCTCATCTCTAGAATGAAGATAAATTACTCTGTAAAGTAGTTAAATATTCATCTAAAGATTAGGAAATGGTGTCAAGAATAATCTGAAATCCCTACCAGTCAAAAACTATTTTATTCAGCTTTGTTATGTTTATATAATTAGGTAATATATATTCCTCGTATTTATCATGATCAACATCAAAATTCTCAGAACACACATCAACTCAAAAACATTGTTGATACCAAAGGGAGACCAGCCTAGGATTTACAATTTTCTAGAAATCATTGAGAATGACTCAGTTTAGAATTAAAGCTTTATGGATAATACATTAAGAATATTCACCATTGATATTCAAATTTGTATCCCTTTGAGTCACGGTGATAACCAGTTCTCTTCTTAGTTATATTCTACATATCATAGTATTCTCTTTGAGAATAGAATAGCTCAACAAGTTACGTATAAAGCAGCATAAATAGGCTTTTGATTTTCAGTGTTCGTTATAATTCACTTCACCAACTGTGTAACCTGCTATAATTCCAGCTTCTTTAGAAGAAGTCAATACTGGAAAAGAAGAGTTCTTCACACTTGCCTAGGAGTTAAGAAAGCTCAGTGGAATTTAAGGCAATAATAATTCATGTATTAGTGGGGAAACATTCAAGAATAGTCCTCTGGAAAAGATTGTAAAATTGTACTGCTTACAAATATTGTCTGTGTTCCTGAAAAGACTTACGTTATACATAGATAATAGCATTGTTGCTTTTATCTGTAATCAACACATGACTAAGAGTTCAAAGAATAATTAGTTATGGATATGTGTGTGTGTGTGCGTGTGGAAGTTCACCTTTTGTTAGAGACTTTTAAATGTGATGACTTTTTTAATGATTATTCCATTTAATTAAATATCTAAACCAATAGGAAAAGAGCAAGTGAAGCAGAAATTTTTTTTATAAGCCTGAGCTCTTATAACTTTTTGATAATCATATTTCTTTTTTGTTTCTTAGATGGTCTATTAAGTGGACAACTGGTTAACTTCATGACCAATTTTATATAATTTTCTCAAAAAAAGAACAACTTCTTTTATATATGATTTAATAAAGGGCAGCAGATGGAGATAGGAAAGATTTCTTAGAGCAACAAAATCCTGGAGATAAAAGGAAGCTTGGAAATTGTCTCTTTCAAAGTTTTTTAACCTTTTTTCTCCTATGGAGCCATTTGGGAATCTGGCAAAGCCTACAGACTTCTTTTCAGGAAAGTATTTTTAAACATATAAAATAAAATATGTGGGATTACAAAGAAAACTAATTAAATCTAAAATCATTATCAAAATATCTATGAAAAACAAATTGTGTGATAATGCCTCTTTTAAAATGCATTAAATAACTAAATCTAGCAGCAAGTCATTAGACTACTGTAATTTGAAATCTTGGTGAATATGAAGAGTATTTTAAGATATCCATAATAATCTGATGCAATAGATTCTTTCATTTTAATGTGGTTAGTCACCTAAGCTCATAATGAAAGAAATAAATAAAATTTACTTAGGTTGGTGAATATAAAAATTTTAATTTTTTTCTCCATTCCAGTGAATGGACCCCTGACTTTTATCCACAAGTTCTCTCAAGGGCTCCATCATCTTTAGTTGAAACACCTGGAAACATTATCATTTTACAAATGAGGAAATCAATTCCCATAGAATTGAGATAGCTTAACTAAAATCATACAACACAGCATTAGATTAATCCTTGCAGAGGTAACTTCAGACCTTAACTCAGCCTTTTCCTGAAGTTTTAGTCTAGAATTTGGCAGTTGTAGTCTGTCATTTGTCACTGCTTCATGGCATGATCTGGAGCAAATTCTTTGTTCTCATTGTACCTTAGAGTCTACCTAAGTAAACTTAGGTGACTAAAAATCTAAATAAGGATAATAATAATGACTTAGATTTGTATTGCTTTTTTTCACTTATAATAGTTTTCACTTTCACATACAATATCCTACTTAATTTTCCCCATTTTATGGATAAGGAAATTAAAACTCCAAGATGTTAAATGTCATGTCTAAGGTCACACAGCTAAGAAAAGGATAAACCAGTATCAGAAACCATACCACTGGACTGCAAAGGACGTTCTTTTTAGCATGCTGCCTTTCATGTCATAAATAAACCAAAACTGAGTTCCTCAGTTGAATATGTGTTGTGATAACATAAATATGATTAAACACAAATGAATTGTCATTATGCTCAGATGAGCCAAATACTTGTACCCTAATTTATCCAGATAAAATGATGAATGAATGGAACTATGGAAAAAAGCTTTTCTAAACCATTCTCCATTTTTTATATAAGAATTGAGAAGATAAAGAAATAGGATTTAAAAGTTTGAGATTGTAGAGTTGTTGGCTTAATGTCATTTAAATCAAACCTTTCTTTCCTTCTGTTTCTGGGTAGGCTAAAGAGGCAAGTAATCTAAGTAAATACCAATGAGGTCCTTTTTCTCTATCCTCTTAAGTTTTATTTTGATGAGTAAATGGTATTCAAAGAAGTTTGTTCTTTCAGAGACAAATTACTCTTAAACAAGCTTAATAGGGTAGAAAAAGTCAAAAGAGCTATGCTGCATTAAAAATCTCTGTCATTCTAGTAACATGACCATGTGAGATAAAGAATATCTTGTTCTCCTAGAACATAAGGAATCTGCTTAACCTGACCTGAAACCTTTAGTGTAGAATAACCTTTATTGGACTCCAAATGTCACTGTTTGATTAACCTTAATGTGTTTTCCAAATTCTTAAGATCATTCTGTGGGGAGCTTAGATATGTCTTAGCTATAATCTACATGCTTTTTATATTATATTTCTTAATATTAGCCTACCCAAATAAGTAAAAACCATTCTTAAGATAGTACAGGAGTAGCTATGATCATACTTAAACCATAAAAATAAATTTTAATCTGCTGAGATGAAAAGAACTGTGATTACTACAAAATAAGCATTCAGAATTAACAATGTTTATTCTATACAAAGAACTATATTTGACATAGTAGGAAATGTAAAGAGAATTAAAGTAAGATCCTTTCCCTCCAAGAACCTATAGTGTATTTCAGGACCCTTATCAATAATTGGAATATGAGTAACTATGATAACTCTTTTAATAGAAGTTCAGATAGAGGCTTTAAGAATTTAGGTAAACCTAAAACCCAGTTGTGATGACAGTTGTGCAGCCATGTGAATTTATTAAAAGTCATCAAACTATATTCTTAAGATGGGTGAATCTTGTGGTAGGTAAATTGTATTTCAATAAAGGTATTAAAGTTTAGGGAAAGAAGAAATTATTTCTGATTGAGGAACTTTGGGAATAGTTTTTGCAGCTGGTACGGTTTAAGCTGGATCTTAAAGGACAAGTACTATTTGAATCAGAAAATAAACAAAGGGTACCAGACAGATGAAACAGTTTGTCTAAGGTCTAAAACAGCAAAACAGCTTCCTCAAGAGTACAAGGAAAATTCTAGAGGAGCTAGTTCAGACTTTCCTACGTGCCTTAGATTATGTGGCCTGCGTTCTTACCAGTACATATGGCCATATGGCTATGACATTTCCAAAAAGTTTTGGTCAGTCTGTCTTGAAAAACATATAACTATACATGGATTTTCTTTCTTTCTTTGGGTCAAAAAGAAGAATTTGCCGCCATTCTGAGCTGATGTGGAAGTTACAATGAGGAGAGTGTGTGATTACAGTTATTTTACAGTTGTCAGTGCCTCCACTGATTATAGCATGATCACATCTGACATTTGTTCCTACCTTTATAGCTTAAAATCCCTGATGACATGTCTTATCTCCCTTGAGCTCTTTAACAATCTTTATTTTCCCTTTGAGGAACTGAGATTAAAGGAGGGCCTAGAGCCTAGAATAAGAAACACATGCTAAGGGAAAGGTCAAGATATTCTGGCCTACTAAAAATAGGATGAAGGAGAGAAAATGGTAATATAATAATCTTAAAAATTAAAAATCTAAAAAAATTTTAAAAATCTAACTAAATTGCATGCCACACATAAACCAAAAAATAAAATAGATCAAGTTAACTACTATCATGGTTAATAGGAAAGCAAAGTTGAAATTTTTTTCTAATGAGCTGGAACAACTCATGTTAAAATAAGTTTTATTGACAGTAGAGAAGAGTACATAGGAAACTTAGTAACAATTTCTAAATAGATAATCTTTTTGTTGTTTCTTTTTTTAAATGTAAGAAGATTAAGATTAAATTGCCTTTCCAAACCATTGCCATAGAATTTCTCAAATTGGTAAGTAAGCAGATATACAGAAACTTAATTTCTCATTTAAAAATGTGACTGCTGGCCCGTACAATCATGCTAAAAATAGAAAGAGAGGGCTTTCTTTAATGTCCATCAAAGATGACTTCCTTTGTTCTTGTTTGACCCCATCTGACACAACTGCTCATATGGCTCAAGTATGAACCATATTGTATAGAATTATCCCTAATATTTGCAAGGAGAAAGAATACAATTTAGCCTGGTGAGCAGCAAAATAGAAGCAGTTTTAAACCTGAGTTGTGTTAACCGACAATCAAATGTAATCTCCATTTTAATATTTATACATCTTATATTGTTATGAACCTATTCTTAACATGGGCTTTATTTTATTTGTTTCTCTCCTCCCTCACTTCTGCAAAAGGCAGAAGGGAAAGGATGTTTGTTATTCACACATTGTACCCCACTAACTGGTGTTATACATCTGGCTTCCACTGGAGAGCCCCTGACATCGCAGGGAACGGTGATCGAAATTCCACACATTAGCTTCAAGCTGGGGGCTCGTAGCTACTGCAGCATTGAAGGGGGTCTTTTCCTGGCTTCTTTAAAATAAGCATGGTGATGGGATGGTTTAAGGGAAGAACACCTCTCAAAGCACATGACCACTGCTGCGCTTCCGTGTGTCCTGCTTTCTTCATAACGGCTTGGCACTACATTTTTTCCCTGTATCTTAATGGGCTTGTGTGTGTACGAGTGGGAGGGAGTGGGGAGAGTTGTCAGTGGATGTTTATACATTATGCATGCATCTTTCAGTGTTAGAGTGATGTGCCTTCCCTTATGTGTCACAGATTATGGTCACAGATTAAATCTTCTGTGTTCCTGAGAGATTGGACCGTCTCTCTTACTGGTGTGAGATTCATGTGTTTTGATGTTTATACCCTTAGTTGTTCTTCATGCTGCATTAAACATAAGTAGAAATGTTCTCCCATAAGAGTTAGCTTTTCATGTTGGGCTGAAAAAGTCTTCATTTCTGTGTAGCAATTCATGTTATTATAACCTATGGCTTTCAATTGTACCTCCCATAATGAAGAGCTGACTTTAAACACTGTGCTATTCTTGTTATGACCTAAGCATAAGGTAAGTCACTTCTCTAACTGTATCTAAAGATTGTGGTTGTTTGTTAAAATTTTCTCAGCTTTGTTTAAAGCATTTTCACTTTTTTCCTTACCATTTATTACATGCTCTCCCCTCTTTTGTTTTCTGTTTCATGGCTTAAGATTTCTTACTGGACAATGTGATCTTCAGCAAAAATTATATTACACATGTAAACACATGTTGAAATGAGTTAAATGAATTATTTGATGTCTGAAAGCAGTCTTGATTAGTAAATGAATACCTATGTTTTCAGTAAGTCTCTTGTGTTTTTCATTTCCTCCATTGACTGTAATATAATAATGCTGTTTCTGCACATTATTTCAGTTTAATTCCAGCTGAAAGGGGAATTGTTAACACCATAAAGTTAGATGTTAATTATAGTAAAAAACATAATCCAATAAAATAAAGTAATAGATAATCCAGTACCATAACTTTCATTTTGTTTTTCAGACTTCCCTTTGTTTTTTTTTTTCCATTGACTAAAAAGCCAGGGTAAGATTAAAAAAACAAAAAACAGTAAACTGTAAAACTTGGGACAGACCTATGTTACCTTCTTTCTAGTCCATATGTGTGAGAACAAGAACAGTAATTGTTTCTTGACTTTATTCTTTCAAGTAAATCCCATTACATTGTGAGTTAGGTAAAATCTTCTATATTGGGATTTTTATAAAATTAGGTAAATATTATAAAGATGACCAGTTTCATGATGCAAGAGAGAGGGCATCTGCTTGTGCATATATATCTTAAATGTCTTAAAATTATTTTCCTCAGTTTTTTTTATATATACTCAAGATCACTAAAGAAGTTCATGAAATCATTGATTTTAAGTGATTTCCCTCAATCTGGGTCAAATAGCCAATGTAATGTAAAGGAGAAAACATTGGTTATACTGCTGTTAGCAATTTGTTCAGGAAACTGAATTGTTTTTTATCATCCAAATTTCTCTTCCAAAACCATGAAATACATAATTTTAAACTCAGGCACCACAAAGCAAGATTTGGGGTTTCATCATTAAATTCATGTTATGAACAAATTTTTTTTAATTTTTAAGCCACCTAAGGCAGGGAGAGGGATTTTTTAAATTGCTGTTTTGGTTTGGTTTGACTTTTTTTGGTAAAGCTAGCTAGTTCTTCACCACCATTTCCATTTAGATGTTATATAAATCTGTTGAAACATTTGATGAGACAATTTGAACTACTCATCTGAACTGCTCTGTTCATTATAAATCTCTTGTTTCTATCCACACACTAGCTCCACTCTAGATTGGAAGGGCTTAAAGATGAACTCTGGAGGAATAGAGGCTACGACTTAAGAGTAACTATTACTGATCAAAGGAGCTGCTTTCCATTCGCAAACATTGCTTTGCGCTATGGGTTTGGGCTCCTTCTGTTTCTACATCTTGTTGAAGACTTTCTTGACTTCCATTTGACTTCTTTGAACTCTGTTTTTGTCTTTCAACATATACCCCTTTTTTTCCTTCTCTCTCCCAGATTTTTCTCACTCTGTTAGCTTTCTCTTGTGTTCCTTAAACTGCTTTTTAAAATGTAGTTTATCTCTTTATTAAGCTTGTCTATTAATTTGTCTATTAGTGTTTGTTTCTTTTCTCCTTTAAAGCTGTAGTGGTCTAGTTACACCTATTTTCATTCCATGGTGTGCAAACTTGCTTGTTTATTTTGCAGCAAGTTCACTAATGATTCTTGCCCTCTTAGTATGAATTTTCAATAAGAAATAGCAGAACATTTTGCATTTACATAATGTCCCCTTCTGTAAGCCCATACTTTCTTTTCTATTGTCTAGACTTACTTCCCCAAGCTTCTCTTTCTTCTTTTTCTTTTTCTCTCTCGTGTCTTCCTCCCTGTATTTTTGTTTCAAGTAGTCATTAATTTCCTTTCCCTTTGGCCCAGAATGGTTTTTCAATAAAACTTTTGAGTAAAGGAATATAAGAATATTATCTTTCAGATTAGCGTCTTCATTCTAGATTTAAAACTAATTAAATAATCTGGGCCAAAAGAGAATAACTTTAACATCTGGAATTATTTTTCCCTTTTTTTGGTGTGTGTGTGTGTGTGTTTTTCTTGTGTGTATGTCTGTGATTTTTTTTATTATTGTTGTTGTTTCTTTAAACATTAACAATTGTTCTTTTCAGGGAAGGACAACCATAACCCACCCTAAGTTGCAACATTCCTTTCATAAGTTGTTTCATTACAATAGTAGATTGTGTTAAGCAATAGAAATTAATATGTTGTGTATATATATCCATTTGGGGCAAGCTGCTGTGGAGTGGGAAGAAGAGGTGTGCAGTTTAAGTACAATTTCCTCTGATATTAACAAATGTTAGTGCCATCCAACGTGGCTCTTGAATTCCACACTTATAACATTTAAAAGAATGTTCTGCTTTGACCTAAACTATTTGAATCAAAGCATAAGGGTTTCTGATTGATAAACTCTATATAAACACCTAAGAACTGATAAATTAGTTCAATTTTATTGATTTCCAACACAGGCATCTTTCATAGCCCATATTTTATTTATAACCAATTATTTTAATAAGTAAATAACAAAAGTCATTGGAATCACACATAAATATTGTGTATGAGGATTTCTCTGTTTTCCCCTTATCAACATGTATAATTAAAAATTACTACAATGGAGTATTTTTTATAACTTTATTACTTGAATTGCTTTACTAATCTAGTCAAGAGCTATCACAGTGCCTTAAGATTAGGGGTCTGTATTCATAGCTGAATATGTGGTAACTTATTTTTTTCCATATACTAATTTCAATGCACATCAATAAAAAATTGCCTTTGGTTTTGTTTCTGTCCCATTTATAATATACCCCCAGTTTTCTTCTAGAAGTCTGCTCTTTCTTTACAGTAAGGAAAAAATATGGAACAAATATATTTTTACTAATATGTTATGATATCTGAGATATATTAAGCCTTTGCTCCTAAACCTCAGGAGCTTGCCCATTAAGTATGCATACATATCTGGCTATCTATGTTATGAGCCCTAAATTACTGAGTTTATGCTCTCTCTGCAGGTCCAGTCCAGGTGCAGCAGCAAGGAGAACATTCTCAGAGCCAGTAAGTATGTCATCATTTCAGATGGACTACTGAATTAAGAGTTTGCAGTTCAACAGGAAGAAGAGCTAAAAATATTTTTGTGTAACAATGTGAAGAGCAATTGGGGACAGTTTATATAAAGAATATAAATGTTAGGGCTTTCACCTCCTAAAAATATTAGTATCAACATATTAGTGAATATTTCCCTCATTCCAACTCTTTCTGGAAGCTGACAACAGAATTTTGATAGCACTTCTAGTTAGGGTAGTAATGAGTTCCTCAATGATACTACAATGAGAACCCTCTTTAATTGCCCCACTGCCAAAAAATATTTGAAAACAGACTTAACTGAAAATAATAATATAAATCCACAATAAGAATCTAACTTAAAAAAAGTAAGTGACTCCTGAAAGGAGTCATAATCATTTTGTAAATATGAATTCCTGAAAGATCCTACCTTCATAAGCAGCATGTTTTAGAACATAGGGCCATGAACCAAGGATAAAGAAACCTTTTGTTTGTTTGTTTGATCACTAATAACATTAACTTGAAGTCATCTAACTTTGTGTATTACTTATTTTACTATCCTATAAAAAGGAAATACAAATAGCTTTTCCTTACCTGTATCCTTGAAATGATATGATATTGAAAGTTGTGCCTTAAAACTTTTAGGATCCTAAAAGTACTATATAAATACTAATAAATTAGTATTGTTTTCTGTCACTTAAAATTAATGATATCACCCTGTCTTCTCCCTGATCTTTATCAAGAGAAGAAATACAGGTGGACCATAACTAAATGGGTCTATTGGATACTTACACCACTGAGAATTTTAGTAAACAGAATGATTTATATTTCCAATAGAATGTCTGTATTGTTTAACAATAACAAAAGTAATTGGAGAACTTCAAATAGATAAAAATTTCTGTTTTATTTTATTTTCTTTACTGTAAGTTTTTCCTATTTCTGTGTTGTGAATCTGTTATGTTAGCTTGAAACCCTTGAGTTGGTAGGCAAGCATACGGCAATTGTTTGCCCAGGACCTTTATGTTAGAGTTGTATAAAAATTAATTCAAACAACATGTTTAACTATACCACTGTAGGTTTCCACAATATTTGACAGACATGTGAATCTGAGGGAGACTCTTCAATACAAGAGACATAACGTTCTGTAATCCCTTAATAAGACCTGAGGTTGAGAAACCTGCGTCAGGGGAGTAATGATAGAATATTCACTAAATTAAAACAATACAGATAAGTGAACTTTAAAAATAACATTTTGTGATGATTACTGTATGATTTCCATTTATTGTTGATCCTGAGATGATGATGGATCATTGATGGTGATTATGATGATTAGGAACAAAAATAATTTATTACTGACAACAGATTTCTTTGAATTCTCTTACACCTTTATCATGGATCCTTGTGTTATTAGAACTTTCATTTCAGTTATGTTCTTACTGGCTTGTAGACTATTAACCACTTTGGATGGACATCACAGTTGTCCAGGTTTCCCTGATCATGTTTTCTTATGGTGAAATAGTCACGTACATGGTCCGTATAGCCATTTAGATCCATGTAGAGAGCCCATCCAACTTCGTAGCCTCTCTCTTAAGTTTAAGGTCTTTCCTCTCAACCCCACTTTAGTAACTTTCATACTCATGCCACTAGCCACACCCAAGATTCTTTCATCACCATGAGCTGTTCTAACTCTGAACTTCTTAACTTCAATATCTCATTGCTTAGTCTACTTTAATCACCCTTAGTTTCTTCCTTTGCCATGAACTATTAATGTTGCAGTCATGTAGATCCTATTAACAGTTCCTCATTCTCTCAGTGCTATGTTCTGCCTTTATTCTTTTGGACCCTTTCCCCCACTGCATGAATTATCCATTCCCCTTGTTTTCCTAGAAAATTCTTTTTTTTTCCTTTTCAAACATGTTTTATTTTATAATGATGCATAAACAAATTCTTATAGAGGAGCCAAATAATACAGAAATATACAGACAAAGTATAAATTTCCTCTTTATCTGCTCATCCCACAATATCACTCTTTCCACTATAGGCAACCACTATTTTCAGTTTGGTCTGTGCTGCCACAGATCTTTTTTTCTGTGCATATCTATTTTATACATGTATGTGTACATACACCATTTTTGTTTGGTTGTATGTTTCTTTCAAGTTCTTATTTAATTTCTAGTTAGTTAACATATAAGGTAATACTGGTTTCAGGAGTAGAATTTAGTGATTTATCGCTTACATATAACACCCAGTGCTCATCACAATAAGTGCCCTCCTTAATACCCATCACCCATTTAGGCTCTACCCCACCAAACCCCTCCATCAACCCTCAGTTTGTTCTCTCTACTTAAGAGTTTCTTATGGCTTGCCTCTCTCACTCCCCCCTCCTTCTCCTATGTTCGTCTGTTTTGTTTCTTAAATTCCACATATGAGTGAGATCAGTGATAACAGTCTTTCTCTGACTAACTTGTTTCACTTAGCATAATACACTCTAGCTCCATCCATGTCATTGTAGAGGCAAGATTTCATTCTTTTTTGGTGTCTGAGTAATATTCCATTGTATATATATACCACATCTTCTTTATCCATTCATCAGTCGATGTACATTTGGGCTCTTTCCATAATTTGGCTATTGTAGATAATGCCATAAACATCGGGATGCATGTGTCCCTTTGAATCAGTATTCTTGTATCCTTTGATTAAATACCTAGTAGGGCAATTACTGGATCATAGGGTAGTTCTATTTTTAACTTTTTGAGGAACCTCCATACTGTTTTCCAGAGTGGCTGCACCAGTTTGTATTCCCACCAACAGTGAAAGAGGGTTCCCCTTTCTCCGTATCCTCACTGTTGTTTCTTATGTTGTTAATTTTAACCATTCCAACAGGTGTGAAGTGATATTTCATAGTAGTTTTGATTTGTATTTCCCTGATGATGAGTGATGTTGAGCTAGAAAATTCTTAGTTATCCTTCAAGACTCAGTTCAAGTGTGAGCTCCTCCGTGACATGTTTTCTGAAATCCCCCTAGGCAAGGTAACTATAGCTAATTCTTCTTGTATACCCATCCCGTCCCTTGTACTTTAATCATTTTTTCATTTATATACTTAATTGCCTATTCTCAAGGAAAACATTTCCAAAATGTAGCCAAGGTAAAGAAAATTATACAAGCATACCTCAGAGATATTGCAGGTTTGGTCCCAAACTACCACAATAAAGTGAATCAAATGTATTTTTTTTATTTCCCAGTGCATATAAAAGTTATGTGTATACTGTACTGTAGTCTAGTAAGTGTGCAATAGCTTTATGTCTAAAAAACAATGTAGATACCTTAATTAAAAAGTACTTTATTGCTAAAAAAAATGCTAACTATCCTCTGAGCTTTCAGCAAATTGTAATCACCGATCACAGATCACCATAACAAATATAATAACGATGAAAAAGTTTGAAATATTGAAATAATTACCAAATGTAACACAGAGACATGAACTGAGCAAATGCTGTCGGCAAAAATGGTGCCAATAGACTTGCTTGATGCAGAGTTGCTGTATACTTTCAATTTGTTTAAAAAAAAAAAACAGTATCTGCAGAGCACAAAAGAATGACATGCAATAAAACAAGTCATGCCTGTAATCAACTTCTTTTTTAGCATATATAAAAATTTGTCAAAACAAAACATCATCATATCCTAGAGAAAGGAAAAAAGTTATACTTAACTTTTAAGATTTAGAACTTGGAGTTCATCTAGAATTGTCCGAGGAGGACTTAACTTTGGTAATGTTTTTCTAAGTAAGAGGTAACTTTCTTTTGGCTCCTCAAAAAAATTATCAAAACAACCTGTTGATAATAAACTTGAGTTTATTCTTCCCATGATCTTTTAGGGTTCCCAGCCCAATTCAGACTTGGGCGTGTCCCCCCATGCACAACACCAAACAATTCTCAGACACCAGCAGAATGTCCATGAATTCAACTCAATTCTGATACTATCTACCCAGAAATAGCATCTGAGTCCACAGGTTAAGGATTCAGTCCCACAAAACTGCCTTCCATAATTCCACTTAAGATGCTAGTCACAAGCCCCATGCTGTTACTTGTGCTTCTGACCAACCAGTTACAGGTTAGAGGTTCCAGCAACCTCCTCCTTAGGTTCTATTAATTTTCTAGAGTGGCCTGCAGAACTCAGGGAAACACTTTCATTTACCAGTTTATTAAAAGATATGATAAAGGATACAAATCAATAGCCAGATGAAGAGAAACATAGGGCAGGGCCTGGAACAAAGGAGCTTCTGCACTTCTGGAGCTTGGGGCCTTGCTCAGTGGCATGTGGAAGCATTTTGGTTCCCCAAGCGTGGAAGCTCTCCATAAAAGAAGGGCCAAAAAGTTCTTCTTCTTGGGTTTTTAATGGAGACTTCATTACATAGTCATGATTGACTAAGTCATTGGCAACTGGCTGATTCAACCTGCAATCCCTCTCCCTCCCCAGAGGTTGAGGGGTGGGACTGAAAGTTCCAACCCTCTAATCACATGGTTGATCCTCCTGGCAGTCAGTCTCCTGCCCTTGGTTGGGGTCCAAAAGTCACCATCATTAATAATAAGATACTCATTTCATCTTAAGGCTCTGAGGTATTTTTAGGAACTGTGGTTGAAGACCAAATATATCTGAGAAATATATTTTATCTGAGTGATCAAATATATATTTCTTATAAATTTTTATATCATATATGATATGGGAAAATACCACTAGAATAAAGTCAATAGTCTCAACTAAAACTTTCTCAGAAAAGGAAATGCAAATGCAGGATATTTATGAGATTTTGAAGTTTGATTTAAAGCAGATCTTTTAATATGGAGCTTAATTAAAATTAAATAAGGATCATATATAATCATCTAGGAATCATGGACACAGCAAGGCAAGGGATTCTGAGAGTCTTGGTCTGTAAATTGTCTTTTGATACTTTCTGTTTAAGAAGTTTCTAGAATGAGTAATAAAGTTATTTACAACTTCTGTCTTATAAGGGAGGGTTTTTTGGAATAGTGAAGTTATGTTAATAAAGACAATGGAATAGTAATGTCGTGCTAATAAGAGAGTAAGTTGTGTGGTTATAGATGATTTCAGGTATCAAGGTTCTCCTTACGGCCAGTCTTCAGCCTGACATCTGAGGGTGTGATCAATCAATCAACACAGACCTTCACTAAGGAATCACAATCACAATAGTAAATCAACTACTAAAGAAGTTGTTTCAGTCTTCATAAGGGTCAAGTTTTCCTGTATTTTGTTGTTGTTGTTGGATGACTGATGATTGAATCAGTTATCAAAAATCTGCCAACAAAGAAAACCAGCACCAGTTGGTTTCACTGGTAAATTTTACCAGACCTTTAAAGAAAAATTAATGCCAATCCTTCTCAAAATCATCCAAAAAATTGAAGAAAAGGGGATACTCCCTAACTCATTTTACAAGGCCAGGTTGTAAAGGTTGAAAATTTTTCCTCTAAGATGAGGAACAAGACAGCTCACCACTCTTATTTAACATAGTACTGGAAGTCCTAACCAGAGCAATCAGGCAAAAAAAATAAATAAACATCAGAATTAGAAAAGAAGTAAAATTGTCTCTATTTGCAGATGACATGATTTTATATTTAGAAAATCCTAAAGACTCCGCCAAAAACTGTTAGAACTAATCAATGAATTCAGTAAAGTTGTTAAGGTACAAAATTAACTTACAAAACTTAGTAGCATTTCTAAATAAGAACAGTGAATTATCTGAAAAAGAAATAAAATAATCCCATTTATAGTAGCATCAAAAAAAAAAAAAAAAACCTTAGGAATAAATTTAGCCAAAATAAATTTTCACCAGGGAGGTGAAAGACCTCTATACTGAAAATTATAATACATTGTTGAAAGAAATTGAGGAAGATACAAATAAATGAAGGGGTATCCCATAGTCATGGAGTAGAAGAACTGATAGTAATCAAATATCCGTACTACCTACAGTGATCTATAGATTCAGTGCAATCTCTATCAAGATTCCAGTGGAATTTTTTACAGAGTACTTTTTTCCCCCCTGGTGTTTGTTTGTTTTTTTAATTTGATTTTATTATGTTGTGTTAGTCACCATTCAATACATCAATTTTTGATGTAGTGATCCACGATTCACTGTTTTCATATAACACCCAGTGCTCTATGCAGTACGTGCCCTTCTTAATACCCATCACCAGGCTAAGCCATCCCCCCACCCCCTCTCCCCTAAAACCCTCAGTTTGTTTCTCAGAGTCCATAGTCTCTCATGGTTCATCTGTCCCTCCGATTTCCCCCCCCTTTATTTTTCCCTTCCTTCTCCTAATGTCCTTCATGCTATTCCTTATGTTCCATGAATAAGTGAAACCATATGATAATTGACTTTCTCTGCTTGACTTATTTCACTTAGCATAATCTCCTCCATTCCCATCCATGTTGATGTAAAAGTTGGGTATTCATCCTTTCTGATGGCTGAAGGGCATCTTAGCTCTTTCCACAGTTTGGCTGTTGAGGACATTGCTGCTATGAACATTGGGGTGCATATGGCCCTTCTTTTCACTACATCTGTGTCTTTGGGGTAAATTCCCAAAAAACAAATAATCAAGTCAAAAAATGGGCAGAAGACATGAACAGACACTTCTCCAAAGAAGACATACAAATGGCTAACAGACACGTGAAAAAATGTTCATCATCATTAGCCATCAGGAAATTCAAATCAAAACCACATTGAGATACCACCTTACACCAGTTAGAATGGCAAAAATTGACAAGGCAAGAAACAACAAATGTTGGAGAGGTTGTGGAGAAAGGGGAGCCATCTTACACTGTTGGTGGGAATGCAAGTTGGTACAGCCACTTTGGAAAACAGCGTGGAGGTTCCTCAAAAAATTAAAAATAGAGCTACCCTATGACCCAGCAATTGTACTACTGGGTATTTATCCCAAAGACACAGATGTAGTGGAATTTTTTAGAGTAGAAAAAAAAATCCTAAAATGTATATGGAACCACAAAAGACCCCAAATAGCCAAAGCTATCCTGAGAAAGAAGAACAAAGAGGGAGGCATCACTTTCTGATTTCCAGCTGTATTAGAAAGCTATGGTAATCAAAACAGTGTGGTACTGACATTAAAACAGACACATAGACCAGTGAAACAGAAACAAGCACCCAAAAATAAACCCATGTATATGTAGTCCATTAATATTTGACAAGGGAGTTAAGAATACTCGATGGAGAAAAGATAGTCTTTTGAGATAAATGGTGCTGAGAAAATTGAATAATATGTGAAAAAGAATGAAAATTGACACCTGTCTTAAAGCACTTACAAAAATTAACTCAAAATGGATTAAAGACTTAAATGTAAGACCTGAAACCATGAAACTCCAAGAGGAAAACATAGGAAAAAGGCTCCTTTACATGGGTCTTGGCAATGATTTTTTTAGGATATGCCACCTAAGGATAAGCAACAAAATAAAAAAAAAAATTTAAATGGGACATCAAACTAAAAATGTTCTGCACAGCAAAAGAAACTATCAAGAAAATGAAAAGACAAATATGGAATGGGGAAAAAATGAAAACATGTATCTGATAAGGGGTTAATATCCAGAATATATGAAGAACTCATGCAACTCAATACAAAAGTAACAATAATAATCCAGTTTTTAAAGTGGACAGAGGACCTGAATAAACATTTTTCCAAAGAAGATGTACAAATGGCCAACAGGTACATGAAAAGGCACTCAACATTTAGTAACCTTAAGGAAAAATATTCAAGACCACAATGAGATATCACCTCATGCCTGTTAGAATGGTCATCATCAAAAAGATAAGACATAACAAATGCTAGAGAGGATGTGGAGAAAAGGGAACCATGTGTACTGTTGGTAGGATTGGTACAGCCACTATGAATAAAGAGTATGGAGGATTTTGACTCTTTTTTGTTTTTTGTAGTTATGAGTTTTTATTTTTTTAACTTATTTTTTATCATGTTTATGTTAGTCACCATACAGTACCTCATTAGTTTTTGATGTAGTGTTCCATGATTCATTGTTTGCTTATAACACCCAGTGCTCCACTGGATTTTGACTCTTAAATCAAAACCCATTTTTCCTACTTTTTTAAAAATTAAGTTATCCAACAGTCTTTATTTCTGAGAAAAGAGACAGATGGGCTAAAATGGACTGTGGATGATGATGGGGACTTTACTGAAGGCAGCCATCAACCTACCAAGATAGTACCTTCCTGTCCAGTTTGCAGGTAGCCAGCAAGCTTTTGTACCACAAATGCAGTACCAGTCATTGGGGAGTACCCAATGATCTAATTTTAGTCAATATACCCCTCTGTGCTTAGCAAATATGTTATAACATTTTGGAGCCACTAGTCATGAGTAAATTGGTGCCAATAATAAAATGTAAAGTATTGAGATTATTTGTAGCTCTAAAACAAAAGAGATTTATATATAGTGCCTTACTTGTAAGCTGTATAAAAGTGAGGCAGCATCCAAATAATACATCATTGTTTCCTAGTTCTTTTGCAAGTTCTATTTCTGTTAAAGTTTGGTTACAAAAGCTAGTTCCCACCAAAAAATCCCTGAGAACCTTCTCATCTAGGTATGATCTACAGGGAGTTTTGGATTTCCATCTGTCTAATCTATTATATAGTTTGTCATCTGAAAAAGTCACCTAATAGCTGAATCCAGTTACCCAAGAAAGCAACTGATTCATTACAAGGATGTGGAACCAAAAATATCTGGATGGCTATCAAAGAAAAATGTATATAAAACCAGTTTGGTTGTATGCTTTAGCTAGTTCACAAGTAAATAATAGCTGGGTACTAGACACATACCAATGAATGATTAAGGAAGTAAAGAGCAATATTAAGAATAGGGCAATATAGATGACACAGTTAAGAGAATCCTTAAACTGAGGAGGGGGAGTTAGAGGTGGGTGGGAACAACAACGAAAATAAAGAACCAAAGAACACACATTAAAGCCTGGCAATCAGTTGTCTTGTTCTATGGATCTTGGGTAGAAGGTCTCCGCATTTCATGTGGTCAAAGGTTTTGGGTAGAAGAGTCTCTTTCAGAGAACTGTCTGCTTCTACAGGGTTCCTAAAAACACCCCAGCGTAAGATCTTCCATAAACTCAAGAATGTATTATTCCTCTTCAAGACATGAGTACAGGGATCAAATCTTTGGGGTTCTATTGCTGTGCTCATTGCTGATAGTACCTGATAAGGTCCTTTCCAGTGGGCCTCAGAGCTGCCGTTCCCTGATGTCTCTTAGAAAAAAGACCATGTCCCTGGGTTTTAGGTCATGCAATGGTTGTTTAGAAGGGTATTGAGGAAAGACAGCTCATACCTATTTATAAGACTTGGTAGATAGCAGGAATAATCCCATGCAATATTTTGCTCTATCTGCTTGCACATGTGGAATTTAGAATCAAAGGTATGATATTCCTAGATGTATGGACTGGCTTGTTACTAATTCATGGGGGAGAGCTGATGAGCCCCAGAAAGACTTGATCTCATTGGCATTGAAGATAATACCTTAGACCATGGAAGTTCAACAGTCTCTTAAGAATTTAACTAACTTAATTTTCAAAATTATATTTGTTCTCTCTACCTTTCCTAAAGATCGGGGGTGAGACTGACGATACGTATTTTACTAAGTGGCAGGGCTTTACAAAACTCTTTAATAATAGGCCCAGTAAAATGGATGCCTCCATTACTAGAGAGGTCAGTATTCCCCAGGATGGGTACACAAAATCAAGAAAATTTTGCTACTGTTAGCGTTTTCTTGACAGAAAAGCCTTCAAACATCCCAAGAACGAGCAAAGAATGACCAAGACATATACAAAACCCACTATAGAGAGTAGTGTTATATGATCCATTTGAAGGTCTTTAAGGGGGCCCTGAGGTTTGGGCAT
Organism: Callorhinus ursinus; assembly: GCF_003265705.2. Taxonomy (NCBI): domain Eukaryota; kingdom Metazoa; phylum Chordata; class Mammalia; order Carnivora; family Otariidae; genus Callorhinus; species Callorhinus ursinus. The sequence continues at coordinate 39,985,311 of NW_027397070.1, forward strand.
TTGTCCATGTTCCACCCTTAGTTTTTACCAGGATTATGTTGGTGACAGATGAAATATAGTAAAGCTTTCCTATCAATATCAATTATGTACATTGGCAAATTTGTTCTTTCACTGGTGGGTAATTTCATGTAAAATTTTTACAAGATTACATTTGAGGTCTTTCAATGCTACTAAATAACCAATAGTCAATTTACATTCAGAATTCTCCCAGTACCTCTTTTCTGACTCTGGAGCTGATTGTTGGCATTCTGTAATAGAGGCTTTTAAACCGAAGACTTGGTCCTTGGGGTATTCTATGGCTATAATCTTAGTGAAGGCTGTTGATCTGGCATGATTAGCAAAGGATTTCCTTTAGCCTCTATATTATCTCCCTTTGTTGAGCTCCTATTTTATAATAGCCACTTCCTCAAGAAGCATTAGAGCACTTAAAAGTTCTGTAAATTGCTAACCATTCTTTTTTTTTTTAAGATTTATTTATTTATTTGTCAGAGAGAGAGAGAGACAGAACACAAGCAGGGGGAGAGGCAGGCAGAGGGAGAAGCAGGCTCCCCGCCAAACAAGGAGCCCGATGTGGGACTCGATCCCAGGACCCTGGGATCATGACCTGAGCCGAAGGCAGCCGCTTAACTGACTGAGCCACCCAGGCGTCCCTTGCTAACCATTCTTAATTGGGATTCCTACTGAGGTCAAAGCCCACCTTGTTTCCAAAGCAATTCAAAATTGTGAAGTAACCCCAAAGCTTATCTACTCTTAGTGCATATATTAACCCTCTTACCCATAGCTAACTGAACCCTCCGTTGTGCTAACTTGAGTTCTGCCACCTGGGCAGATTTGCCTCTGGCAAACAATCATATTCGAGGGATGAAGTTTTATGATAATAAGGTGGGAGGTTATTGAAGAGCTAATTTTAACTCACAAAAGCCCCGTTCATGTTTGGCATCCAAGGAAGAGGTTCAGTTTCCAAGAACTTAAGGTTAAGTCTTATTTTGGCATGGCAATTTCAGAAAAGTTGAAAACTGACTGCCTGCAATAAGCCTGTGAGACTCAGGAATCCTTTTCATTATCTCTTAGATACTGTCATGGGAAAGTTTCGTAAAGTCCATACTGTCAGGAGCAGGAATTTACTTCCTTGAGATAAAGCATATTTTAGGTAATGACCTTATAGACAAAATTGTAACTTCTCTTTGGAAACTTTATTCTCTTTGTGAGTTAAAACAGTTTAAGTAGACAGATGGAAACAGTCTGAGAGCTCACTCCATCTTTGGAACACAAAATGTTATCCACATGTTGAATAAGAGTAGAATCCAAGGGAAATATAGTCCTTTAGGTCCTGGTTGAGGACTTGTGAACAGTAGGAGAGTGTTTCAGGAAACCCCTGGAACTTAGCAATCCAGGTAAATTGTTGATTTTCTTAGGAGAAGGCAAATATTGACTATTTTGACCCAAAGGGTCATTAAAGAAAATACAACATAAATCTACACCATCAAATATGCAGCCTCAGGAGGCAGTGAAGATAAAAGAGCTTTGGGGATTGGTACTATATGAAAGTGGGATATGACTATTCTATTATAGGCCTGATGTACTGAACAAATCTGTATCTCCACCCACTGGGCTTTTTGGTTGGGAGGATAGAAGTATTAGAAGAATAAGTACAACATGGGGCAGTTGGGTGGCCCAGTCAATTGGGCATTCAACGTTTGGTTTCAGCTCAGTTCCTGATCTCAGGGTCATGGGATCCAGCCCTGCACTGGGCTCTGTGCTCAGTGCAGAGTCTGCTTGGGGTTCTCTCTCCCTCTCCCTCTGTCCCTCCTGCTTATGCTCTCTTTCTCTCACATACACACGCTCTCTCTCTCAAATAAATAGATCTAAAAAAAAAGAAGTACAGCATATCTTGAATCTTTTCTCTGTTTACTTTGACCTAATAACTTTTTAGTGCTTCTTTAGCTTCTGGTTTAAGAGTATTTTGTACTTTGGGGTAGAGGTTTAGGTGCCTGATTTGAATCTTAATATGTTCAGCCCCTGTAATTCTTATATTATAAGTTGAATTTTTGCCCACAAAATGAAAAAGTTCTGGCATTTCCTTGAGATTTTCCATTTGGAGTTGATTTAGACACAAAGGTACTGGTAAATCAATATCCAAATTAGCTATAATCTCATTACAAATAGGAGAGTTCTCAGGGATTTCAAGGAAGAGACAATCAGGAGAATATTTAATCTAGCAATTTCACTTATACAGTACACTCCTATCAAGTTAGCAGTTATCACAGAGGAGGGAAGAATATTCCTCTGTTAAGTATCTAAGGGGCATGGTTATAAATGGAACTATCAGAGGATTATTAGAGATACCTACCAATAAGTAACTTTTTACTGCATTGGAGAGATTGTGTAACAGTGGTAGAGTTTAAGGTTGATCTTGTATGCCTGTATCAGTAAAAAAAAATTTTTTTGCAAACTTGTTCTTGAATATTTAGAGAAATTTCTCTCTGGGAATTTAAGGATAGAACAAAAAATTGGGCACTCGATTCTCCCTCAGAGCACCTTCATTAACTCACTTCATTTTTTTTCCTTTAGTTTCTTAACTAAGATAAAGTAGTTCTTTTTTCAATGTCCTTTTTATATATAGTATTTATAAGTATCTTTATCAACAGATTCCTTCTTTTAGGATTTACCGATCCTGATAAGAGCATCTAGTTATATTATCTGTAAGGCCATCAATTTATTTTGTTGTTGTTGTAAAACTCTCAATATTTCACAAGGCGCTAGAAGTCTGACAATGTTATTATTTCCCATATTAGTTTTTTGCTTACATACAAAATCCTCTATTTTTGTCTTAAGACTGTTTATAAAAAAACTAGAAGAGAGTTAGGAGTCACATCTGCTTTAAGGTCTGTTCCTGAGTGCTGTCTAAAGGTGTTAAAGAGCCTCTCCCTGAAGTCTCCAATGTTCTCATCCTTTCTTTGCTGTAAGACTGAATCAGCCCAATCTACTTTCTCAGGACACCTCCAAAAGACCTTGACCAACTTTTATAGGTTTTCTAAACCCCTCTGGTTTCTTATGCAATTCAGGTTCTTCCTTTTCTGCCTTTCCCATGGAATTCTTTGCATCTCAAGCTTCTACTGCATATGAGCTAATTGTTTCAGATATGGAAGCCCTGGATTATATATTCTTAAAATTATTCTTTCTCTGCAAATTTCATTCTGTCCTTTTTAGGTTTAGTGGTTTGTCTTTTTTCTTTTTTCAATTTTTTATTTAAATTCTAGTTAGTTAAGATATAGTGTACTATTGGTTTCAGTAGTAGAATTTAGTGATTCATCGCTTACATATAATACCCAGTGCTATCCTTTCTAGGCTTTGGAAAATCATTAAAGACTCTCAGTTTAGAGGAAGAATGGGTCTTAAAGTCAACCATAGGGAGCTTTTTTTCTGTTCTGAAGGAAGTTTAAGAGGTAAGTGAGCTTTAGAAGTTTCTGGCCAGCCAAAGGGGAAAAGGAGTGGAGCAGAGGGAGAGATGGAGCAGAAGGAAATGGAGTAGTATAGGATGGAGAAAGAGAAATAGTAGGATAAAATCCACTAAGTTCGAGATATGGTTTCGGAGGATTTAAAGAGGCATTATTTAAAATTTTTCACACTTTTATTTTACCTTGGCCAAGGAATTTTTTGGAAGCAGTTTTGGAATCTGAATTTCTTTTGGATATTTCCTCATATAACTGAAAAATCCAGCCCATTGGATATTTAGAATTTTGTTCCTTTTTTGTCCTATAGTGCCTCTCAAACAATTTTGTTTAAATCGAAAGTTCCCCAGAGTGCCACTGTAATTATCCTTGGTGAAATTAAAGATAAGAGCACAAATTTGGGTTATAGCATAAATACATGGAAGAAGTAGGAATCTGGTCTGGAAGGGAGATAGATTTAGATTTAGACTAAGACAAACTTGAGAACCTGTGAATAGGCCAGCCAAGAGTGTTATTTGGGCACCTCATGCGTCAGACTTCCCAACCTAATGGCTGGGTTGTCACACTACAAATTGACATATTTAGAGTTCCAGAACATGGAAACGTTTGAAGGAGAGCTTTCTCCAATAGCCAGACTGTCACTAACAAAACAAGAAGAAGGAAAATTCTCAGATGTTGACCCAGGGCAAAGTTTATCCAGAGGACACCACTTTAAGAAGAAACCTGACCCTCTCCATTCCTGAGGCCCGTTTGCAAAATAGATTTATTGGTGCCTATGTCCATCTTTTTCCACATGAATTGTCCCTTTAGAGGTATAACAAAAAAAAAAAAGATAAGAATAGACAAGACAGATAGTAATGTTGTCGGGAATAAGATACATTTCCACCAAGGTTAAAAGCTTTTTCATATCTGATCCGATTATCAAAGAGGTCCAAAAAAACCTTTTTTATTCTTAGGAGACAAAATAAACTTAGCAGTTGGAGAGTTCAAAGAAAAGGCAAGAGTTCAAGCTAATGTGAGACTTATCTCATTGTGGTAATTAGAGATACTCCCATTCCCCAAAGCAGGAAACTCAGAGGTCCTCAGAGAAGCTTGCTGTTACCAAATCAAGGGTCTTGGGCTTTGTTGAGAAGGAAGTCAGTCTTGACTGGGTCTCCCTACGGCCTCTATGACTGTTGAATGCTGGCTCCCCACAAATAAGTTTTCATATTAGAGGAGAGCCCTGCCTTAACAAAGTCTTGTTAGCATATCAGTATGAGTTCAACATTGAGGTGTTTATGATATTTTGAAGCTAGGTTTAAGTTGAGTTTTTCATCATGGCAGTTTGATTAGAATTGGGTAAAATCATGATAAGATAGTTTAGGATTGGTGCACGCAGCAAGGTAAGGATTATGTGTGTGGGGGGGTGTTTTCTTTTTAATTTTGGCCTTATTCTACAGAATAACATTTGCATATGTGCAAAATCAATTAAAACCCGAGAAAAGCTCAAGTTGAACAAAGGGCCAGTGCTAACTCCAGGAAATCCTGCAGGGATCTCCAGGAATAAAGACATGTTAAAATTGTGATTTCAACACATTGATTTTTGGTAGCTCATTTAGCTATAATCTTCAGGCATCAGCGTGCATACCCAGAAAGTAGAAAGGGTTGTGTTAACAACAACCTAAACAACTAGGCAGAGATAAGGAGTTATATTTTTCAGAGAAGCAAGTCATCCCAATCCGAGATGTCTAAAGCAGTTCATTTCACTTCATTCTTACTCAAATTCCACTAGAGTCAGATATGACATATCTTCTATTCTAAGAATGAAGTCTTCAGGTAATGTTTCAGATGTTATCTAAACTAACTATCCTAGGAATACAGGGTATATAATTTCTCTAATTAATAGGTTTCTCTGGCTTCTGAAACAAAATGAATTACTATGGCTGCCAAAGTCCACACAGAGCCAGTCATCAGTGTCCTTTTCTTTCAATCTTTTTTAATTGAGGTGAAATTCACATAAAGCATTTTAAAGTAAATAATTCATTGGTATTTAGTACACTTACAGTGTTGTGCAACCACCAATTTACTATAAATATGTTGATTCATTTCTGGATTCTCAGTTCTATTCCATTGATCTATATTTTGATCCTTATACTAGTTACTGTACTGTTTTGATTACTGTAGTTTTATAGTAACTTTTGAAATTGGGAAGTGAGAGTCCTCCAACTTTGTTCTTTTTCAATATTGTTTTTTAACTCTTAAAGGCTATTCCATATGAATTTGAGGTTTGGCTTTTCCATTTCTGAAAAAAAAAAAAGGAAAAAAGCCATCAGGATTTTGAGAGGTGTAACCATGAATCTAGATTGCTTTGGGTAGTATTGCCATCTTAACAATATTAAGTCTTCCAATCTGTCTTCCTTTAGATGTTAATGTGAGGCTCACATTTATATTTTAGATATTTGTACATTTTCACAATGAAGTAGGCTATGACATGTAACTATCTGGTAGAGATTCCACTCTCAGTCACAAAGTAATCTGTATATTTCATCTCTGGAGGAATTTTTATTACACAGATGTCTTTTGCATTTTCGTGCCTCAGAGATGAAACCAGCATATTACTGTGAAACTTGGAACTAGTATGATTTGCTGTGCCAGAAACCAGGTACCCCTCACCTCACAGCTGCCCTTCCTCCTACTTTTCCAGCCAGACCCTAGGGCCAGGCAGGCCAGGCCACTTCCCAGCCCTGCAGTAGGCCAGTCCCCCACAACAAGAAGTGTGGAGACCAAGCCGTGTGGCCACAGCATGCCTCACTCCCTGGGAAAGGCCTCTGTACCACAGCAGTACTCAAGCCACCTCCAGTGTAAGGATTTGAGGGTGAGGCTTTAAAAAGGTCTTCGTATGTACCTATCTTTGATGCTATTTAAGAGTTAATGGGTCTTTCAAACCTAAATGTGAGACGGGAATCCATCAAAATCCTAGAGGGGAGAGCACAGGCAGCAACCTCTTCAACCTCAGCCACAGCAACTTCTTCCTAGAAATATCACCAAAGGCAAGGGAAGCAAGGGCAAAATGAGCTATTGGGACTTCATCAAGATAAAAAGCTTTTGCACAGCAAAGGAAACAGTCAACAAAACCAAAAGACAACCGACAGAATGGGAGAAGATATTTGCAAATGACATATCAGATAAAGGGCTAGTATCCAAAATCTATAAAGAATTTACCAAACTCAACACCCAAAGAACAAATAATACAATCAAGAAATAGGCAGAATACATGAAGAGACATCTTTCCAAAGAAGACATCCAAATGGCCAACAGACACATGAAAGAGTGCTCAACATCACTCGGCATCAGGGAAATCCAAATCAAAACCTCAATGAGATACCACCTCACACCAGTCAGAATGGCTAAAATTAACAAGTCAGGGAATGACAGATGTTGGCAAGGATGCGGAGAAAGGGGAACCCTCCTACACTGTTGGGAGGAATGCAAGCTGGTGCAGCCACTCTGGAAAACAGTATGGAGGTTCCTCAGAAAGTTGAAAATAGAGCTACCCTATGACCCAGCAATTCCACTACTGGGTATTTACCCCAAAGATACAAATGTAATGATCTGAAGGGGTATGTGCACCCCAGTGTTTATAGCAGCAATGTCCACAATAGCCAAACTATGGGAAGAGCCAAAATGTCCATCAACAGATGCATGGATAAAGAAGATGTGATACACACACACACACACACACACACACACACACACACACAGTGGAATATTATGCAGCCGTAAAAAAAATCTTGGTGGGCGCCTGGGTGGCTCAGTTGGTTAAGCGACTGCCTTCGGCTCAGGTCATGATCCTGGAGTCCCGGGATCGAGTCCCACATCGGGCTCCCTGCTCAGCAGGGCATCTGCTTCTCCTTCTGACCCTCCTCCCTCTCGTGCTCTCTATCTCTCATTCTCTCTCTCTCAAATAAATAAATAAAATCTTTAAAAAAAAAATCTTGTCATTTGCAATGACGTGGATGGAACTAGAGAGTATTATGCTAGCGAAATAAGTCAGTCAGAGAAAGACATGTATCGTATGATCTCACTGATATGAGGAATTCTTAATCTCAGGAAACAAACTGAGGGTTGCTGGAGTGGTGGGGGTGGGAGGGATGGGGTGGCTGGGTGATAGATATTGGGAGGGTATGTGCTATGGTGAGCACTGTGAATTGTGTAAGACTGATGAATCACAGACCTGTATCTCTGAAACAAATAATAACATTACATGTTAAAAAAAGGAGAAGATAGTAGGAAGGGAAAAGTGAATGGGAAATTGGAGGGGGAGACGAACCATGAGAGACTATGGACTCTGAGAAACAAACTGAGGGTTCTAGAGGGGAGGGGGTGGGGGGATGGGTTAACCTGACGATGGGTATTAAAGAGGGCATGTATTGAATGGAGCACTGGGTGTTATACACAAACAATGAATCATGGAACACTACATCAAAAACTAATGATGTAATGTATGGTGATTAACATAACATAATAAAATTTAAAAAAAAAGAATTAATGGGTCAAGAAGTTCCTAGAATTAATAATAAAAGTATTTGCAAGTTTTATCTTCTCAGGCAGTAGTTTTCTGGATTAATAAAGTTGTGAAAATGTACAAATATCCAAAAGTTGTGTTGATAAAGACATTAAATAGTAAAGTCATCTCAATTCTGACTATAATGTAATAGCCAACAGTACTTATCTAGGCAGAAATATCCCTAAAATGCAAAATAATTTATCTGCGCCCTAACTTGGTGCCTAAAAGAAGGCATCCTTCTTCATTTAACTATGTATAAAATTGTATCTAATTTCTGGAGATTCTTATTTGAACAAACTATATAGTAAGTAAAATAGAGGCTTCAGGTTTTGGGTTATATAAAAACAGAATTGACTTTCTCCTTTGAATGAATTAAGAGATTTTACTACTTTAGCAGCAAAAAACTAGAATAATGATTCAGTTGAGACACTATTCAAGTAAGGGATTTCCCATGGCTGGATTTAAAACTGACTCAGTATCGCTTTCCTTTTCTTTTTTTTTTTTTTTTTTAAAGATTTTATTTATTTGAGAGAAAGAATGAGAGAGAGAGAGAGCACATGAGAGGGGGGAGGGTCCGAGGGAGAAGCAGACTCCCCGCCGAGCAGGGAGCCCGATGCGGGACTCGATCCCGGGACTCCAGGATCATGACCCGAGCCGAAGGCAGTCGCTTAACCAACTGAGCCACCCAGGCGCCCCTCGCTTTCCTTTTCAAACCACTCTTTTTCCAAATTGTTTTTGCCAGTTCTCAAAGAATGGCACATTTATCTAGGTCTCTAATGGACTTTTAATTTTAAAATAATTTTATATTAAGGACATGTTTACTTGAAGACATTACTATTTTGTTGGAGACATTCGTTATATAATAGAACAGGGTTCATTGGGATGCAAATAAGATAAATATTGATTAAAATTCTTACCAGAACTGTTAAATGAAAAATTTTAGGTATTTAGTTTATCTGCAGCTCCTAACTTTCTATAAGACTTTGCTTTTCCTACTTTATGTGTAAAAGTTTGCTAGTCTTATACTAATCGACTGAACTTTATGATTTTTTATGGTTCTGCTCTCTCTCTCCCTCTCTAAAATAAATAAACAAACAAACCCAATACAAATACTAAGGACATATTAAGGAAAAATTATGGAAATTAAGGAAATATAACAGAAGAAGCAGTTAAGAAAAAGGCTTTCTGTCACCTTCCAAATCTGAACAAAGTGTCTCTCTTATGTTCTCCTCTAGTACTCTGTAGTTCTCATACTTTATTGCAAGCCCATTTACAGTAGAGTGCTTTTCTGCCTTCTCCACTTATTCCCTCCACTCCCCCCTAAGCTCCTTGCAGTAACTCATCTGTCTTGTTCACTCGTACTGTTCCCAGGATCTCTCAGTAAATGGGATGAATTGGTGAGTGAGTAAATAAATGAAAGGAAAACCCTGGGCAAGCAGAGCAAGGAAGTGACGACAGAACATCCAGAGTAAGAAAAGAGAATGGGAGCAGAGAAGGAAAACAATAAACATTAGCAAAAGCATTAATCTTTTTGTTACCAATACTGTTTTTTCTTAACTGCTCCTTCTGTTTAAATTATTTCATGTTTCATTCTGGCCCTTATTATTCCTTCATTCATTCTCACTACTGTCACCAAATTCACAACATTTTGCCTAAAGTATATTATCATACTTTTTGGTTCTAGTCTTATGCTTTTCAACTTATCCTAGATAGATAAGTCTTGTAGTTAAATTTCTTGCACCAAAAACATGAAGTTTTTGGGGTGCCTGGGTGGCTCAGTCAGTTGAGTGACCAGTTCTTGATTTTGGCTCAAGTCATGATCTTGGGGTTGTAGGATTGAGCCCCACCTCAGGCTCTGTGCTGGGTGTGGAGCCTGCTTGGGATTCTCTCTCTTCCTCTCCCCTCTGCCCCTCACCCCACCTTGAAAAAAATGAAGTTTTTTTTTCTTTATGAGAAGAAATTCTTAAGAGATTTATGAAATAGTCCTTGAAGAAGTATGTTAATTTCTTGTAGTTCTTATTTTTAGAAAAATTTTCCTAATTCTCTCCTGCTGTGATCTAATCCCTTACCCTCTTGATTGGCACTTACTGGATAAGACAACTGCTTATCATCACTTCTTCAATTTTTCTTTACATAACTAAAGATAATTAGCAATTCACTTCCATAAATATTTATTATAAGATTTACCTTTTATAAGCACTGCCCTTCTCAACCTTTTCATCTAATCTCCTAAGTAAATCAGATTTTTTCATATATCTTCATGTAGTTTATTTACCAAGTTCTCAAACATTTTTCTTTTTTTATTTGTGAAACCTAATAATTTCATAAGCAGTATTTACCTTCAATTTAAATTTGATCTTGTTTTATTTCATATGAAAAATTGTGACTCATTTATTACTTTTAGTCAATCTTTTTAGCCTCTTAATTGTCAATATTTTATCTGGTACAGCTAAAAACATTAAGTTAATAAGTCATGGAATAGGAAAAAATCAATCAATCAATCATGGAATAGGAAGTCCCACCTCTCTTTTCTCCACAGAGATACCAACTTAACAATAGTATATGGAGCAAAATACCTTTGTGAGAACTCCACAAACCAGTTAATAAATTGCAAACCCCAGGTGAGTGCAAAGCCAAGAATAAGACAAGCAAAGGTCATTTAAAATGGGAAAGAAGAGTATGTTCACTTTACCTATGATCTCTGCTCCCCCTAAGTCAGCACAGCTCACTATGGTCATCAGAGAACACCCAGCTTGCAACTTCTCACTGGAGGGAAAAGGAGAGACAAGAGTGGAATCAGCATCCAACGTTTCAGTTTTTTGAAGGCTACCAAAGGAACTGCTTTGTCTCATCTGACTTGGAGTGTTGATGAAATCAGCATAGTTTGTGTGCCTGGGGGCCACTGAAAGCAAGTGAGAGCAGTGGCACCTTGCAGTGACACTGGAGAGTCTGAAATAGTGCAGAAGCTGACATGGTTCACTGTTACAGGGAAAAGGCACTCAACTCCCAGCTCATTCCTTAGGTAGAAGAGAAAAGAGCACAGCATGTATATGCAGCAGTCCAGTTTAGAGGTCAGGGGGAGGCCTATCCAAAGGATTGGTTTCTGTCTCATTTGACTTAGGGTGCTTGAGTTGGCATACTTTGGATGCCAAGGGGACACTGAGATTAAAGAAGAGTAGGTGGCTTACTGCTGCAGCACCAGAGAGATTACAGTGCTATAGGCAGATACCAGGGGAAACAAGAGACTATGGACTCTTGAAAAAGAAACCAACAAACCTCTGATTAGAAAATTACATGCACATCCAAGAGAAGTCATGAAACCCTCAGAATCTCTAGCTGGGCTGTTTTGTGAAAGTCTTCCTCTGTACAAAGTCAATTTATAAAGACTGGGAGATGTGGCTGTTTTCCCAAATGCATAAAACTCAGAAGAAAAAAAATTACAAGGTACATGAAGAAACGAAGAAATATGGCTCAATCAAATGAGCAAAATAAGAGTGCCTGGATGGCTCAGTTGGTTAAGTGTCTGACTTTGGCTCAGGTCATGATTTCAGGGTCATGAGATTGAGCCCTGTGTTGGGCTTTCCACTCAGCAGGGAGTCTGCTTGTCCCTTTCCCTCTCCTTCTGCTCATGCTCTCTCTGTCTCTCTCTCTCAAATAAATAAAATCTTAAAAAAAAAAAAATAACAAAGTAAATCTCCAGAAACCAACCCCAAAGAAACAGAAATCTATGCATTTCCTAACAAAGAATTAGAAGTAATTTTCTTGAAGCTAAATGATCTACAGGAGAATACAGATAGACAGCTATACAAAAACAGGAGAACAATGCATGAACAAAATGAGAATATCAACAAAGATGTAGAAACTATTAAGAAAGAATCAAACAGAAATTATGGAACTGAAGAATAACTGACTTGAAAAATTCACTAGAAGCATTCAACAGCAGGCTTAATCAAGCAAAAGAAAGAACTTGAAGAAATATCATTTGAATTTTATCAAGTCAGAGGAGCAAAGTGAAAAAAGTTGAAGACAAGTGAAGAAAGCCTAAGGAATTTATAAAACAACATTAAGCAAACCAATATAAGCATCATGAGAGTTCCAGAGGAGAAGAGAGAGAGAACTTGTATGAAGAAATGATGGCTGAAAACTACCCAAATCTAAGGAAATAAATGGACATCAAAATTCAGGAAGCTCAAAATATTCCAAAGAGGATGAATCCAAAGAGGCCCACACCAAGGGACATGACAAACTGTCAAAAGTGGAAAATAAATAAATCTTGAAAGCTGCAAGAGCAACTCATGTCTAAAGAAGCTTTCCTCACATTATCAGTGGTTTTCTCAGCAGAAACCTTATGGGCCAGAAGGGAGTAGGATGATATATTCAAAGTCCTGGAAGAAAAAGACTGTCAACCAAGAATACTATTTCCAGCAAAACAATCCTTCAGAAATGAAAGAGAAACAAGGACTTTCACAGATAAGCAAAAGCTGAGGAGTTTATCACCACTAGACCTGCCTTCCAAGAAATGCTAGTTACTCCTGCAGATTGAAGCAAAAGGACATCAGACAGCAACACAAATGCATATTAAAATATAAACTCACCAGCAAAGGTAAATATATAGACAAATACAGAATTCTACAATATTTTAATAATGGTATGTAAAGCACTTTTAATTTTGGTATAGAATTTAAAAGGTAAAATCAAAAAATAAATTTAAGACTATGTTAATGTATACATGGTATATAAAGAGTGGTTTGTGACATCAGTTAATATAAAGTGGGAGTGGGAATATGTAAAAGAGTAGTGTTTTTGTATCTGATTGAAGTTATTATGAGCTGAAATAGATTGTTGTAACTATAAGATGTTTTATGTACGTTCCAAGGAAACCACACACACACAAAATACCTACAGAATATACAAGGAAAGAAATGAGAAAGAAATCAAAGGTCAATACAAAAATTTCAATGAAACACAAAGCAAAGCATCAAGAGTGGAAAAGAGGGACAAAATAACTACAAGACAAACAGAAAACAATTTTTAAAATGGTAATAGTATGTACTTCCCTATCAGTACTAACTTTAAATGTAAATGGATTAAATTCCCCTATCAAAAGACATAGAGTGGCTGGATGAATTTAAAAAAAATAAGATGCAACTACAAGAGACTCACCTTAAATATAAAGACACACATAGGCTGAAAGTGTAAGAATGGAAAACACTATACCATATAAATGGTAACCAAAAGAGAGCAGGAGTGGCCATACTTATATCAGACAAAATAGACTTTAAGTCAAAAACAACTGTTATAAGAAACAAAGAAGGATGTTATATAATGATAAAATAGTCAATTCCATAACAATGAAAGATATAACAATTATAAATACATAAGCTCCTAACATCAGAGTACCCAAAAATACAAAGCAAACATGGACAGAATTGAAGGAAGAAATCGAAAGTAACATAATAATAGTGTAATTCAATATACCACTTTTAATAATGGATAGAATAACCAAACAAAATCAGCAAGGGAACAGAGGACTTGAACAACATTATAAAATGATTGGACCTAACAGATATACACAGAACACTGCACCCATCAGCAGCAGAATACATATCCTGCTTATACTTATTCACAGAATGTTCTCCAGGATAGATCAAATGTTAGACCTTAAAAAAAAGCCTTAACAAATTTAAGAAAGTTGAATCTACCAAGTATCTTTTCCAACAACAAGGCAATGAAACTAGAAATCAATAACAGTAGGAAAATTAGAAAAATCACAGATATGTGGAAAATTACACACTCTTGAACAACCAATGAGTCAAGAAATCACAAGGAAATTAGAAAATATCTTAAGACTAATGAAAACCAAAACAAAACACTAAAGCTTATGGGATGCAGCAAAAGCAATAATACAGGGAAGTTTATAACAGTAAATACTTACATTAAAAGAGAAGAAAGACCTGAAATCAATAATCTAACGGTACATTTCAAAGAACTAGAAAAAAAAAAATTAATCCCCAGGTTAGCAGAAGGAAGAAAATAATAAATATTAGAACAGAAATAAATGAAATAGAGAATAGAAAAACAATAGGAGAAATCAACAAAACAGAGTTGTTTTAAAAAAATTAGCTAATGTGGGTGCCTGGGTTTCTCAGTCGTTAAGCGTCTGCCTTCGGCTCAGGTCATGATCCCAGGGTCCTGGGATCGAGTCCCACATTGGGCTCCCTGCTCTGCAGGAAGCCTGCTTCTCCCTCTCCTACTCCCCCTGCTTGTGTTCCTGCTCTCGCTATCTCTCTCTCTGTCAAATAAACAAATAAAATCTTTAAAAAATAAAAAATAAAAAAATTAGCTAATTTGACAAACCCTTAGCTAGACTGAGAATAAGAGAGAAGACTCAAAATAGACCACAAAAAATAAGAAAAGATTATGAGACTACTTTGAATAATTATATTCCAACAAATTGGATAGCCTAGAAGAAATGGATAAACTTCTAGAAACATACGTTCCACCAAGACTGAATCATGCAGGTGTAGAAAATCCAAGCAGGCTTAACAACTAGTACAGATTGAATCAGTAACCCAAAGCTTCCCACCAAGAAACCCCGAACCAGATGACTTCACTGTAAATTCTACCAAACAATTAAAGAATAATTAATGCCAGTTCTTCTCAGATTCTTCCAAAATATTGAAGAAGAGGGAACGCTTAATAACTCATTTTCTGAGGCCATCATTATCCTGAGCCACACAATGATATTATGAGAAAAATACAGACCAATATCTCTTATGAATGTAGATGCAAAATCCTCAGCAAGAAAACCAAATTCAACAGCACATTAAAAAGATTATACACCATGAACAAGTGGATTTATCCCTGGGATGCAAGGATGGTTCAACATAAAAAAGTCAATAAACAGAACACACCACATTAACAGAACAAAGAGCAAAAACCACATGATCATCTTAATAGATGTAGAAAAAGCATTTGACAAAATTCAACACCCTTTCTTGATAAAAACCCTCACAAAATAGGAATAGAAAGGAATTAGCTCAACATAATAAAAGTTATATATGAAAAGCCCATAGGTAAATTATACACAACAGTAGAAAACTGAAAGGTTTTCCTTCATAATCACAAACAAGGCAAGAGTACCCGCTCTCACCACTTCTATTCAATATGATATTGGAAGTTCTAATCAGAGCTGTTAGGCAGGAAAAGCAAATAAAAGACATCCAAACTGGAAAGGAAGAAGTTAAATGATCTCTGTTCACACATGACACAATCTTATATGTAGAAAACCCTAAAGATGGGGCTCCTGGGTGGCTCAGTTGATTGGGCGACTGCCTTCGGCTCAGGTCATGATTCTGGAGTCCCAGGATCAAGTCCCGCATCGGGCTCCCTGCTCAGCAGGGAGTCTGCTTCTCCCTCTGACCCTTCCCCCTCTCATGTTCTCTCTCTCTCTCTCATTCTCTCTCTCAAATAAATAAATAAAATCTTTAAAAAAAAGAAAACCCTAAAGATTACACACACACACACACAAACACACACACGCAAACTGTCAGAATGAAAGAATTCAGCAAAGTTGCAGAATACAAACTCAATAATAAAAAATCAGTTGTGTTTTCATATGCTAACAATAAACAATCCAAGAGGAATTAAGAAAACAACCGCATTTCAATAGTATCAAAAATTAAAAACTCAGGAATAAATTAAACAAGGAGGCAAAAGACTTGTACACTGAAACTATAAAATATTGCTGAAAGGCATTCTAAAAGACACGAAAATAAATGGAAAAACATCCTCTTGTTCATGACATGGAAGACTTAATATTGTTAATATTCATATTACCCAAAGCAGTCTAAAGATTTGGTGCAATCCCTATCAAAATCCCAAAGACATTTTTTTCAGAAATAGACCATTTTAAAATTCAGTGAAAAAAAATCAAAGAACCCTAAATAGGTAAAATAATCTTGAGAATAAACAAAGCTACAGGCCTCACATTTTCTGATTTCAAACATACTACAAAGATATATTAATCAAAACAGTGTGGTTCTGGCATAAAAACAAACATATAGATGAATGGAACAGAATAGAAAGCCCAGATATACACTGTCACATATATGGTCAAATGATCTTTGGCAAAGGTGCCAACAAAGCTACACAATGGAGAAAGGATAGTCTCCTCAACAAGTGGTGTTGGGAAAACTGGATATCCACATGCAAAAAAATTAAAGATGGACCCTTAATCTTATACCATATACCAAAAATTTAATTCAAAATGGATTAAAGACCTAAACATAAGATCTAAAGCTATAAAACTAGAAGAAAACATAAGAGGAAAGCTTCATGACATTGGAATGGGCAATGATACGACACAAAAACAGCAACTAAAGCAAATATAGACAAATGGGACTACATTAAATTTTAAAACTTATGCATAGCAAAGTACACAATCAACAGAATGAAAAAGCAACCTATAGAATGGGACAAAATATTTGCACACCATGTATCAGATAATGAGTTAATCTCTAGGATATAGAAGGAATTCCTACAATTCAACAACAAAAAGCAATTAAAAATTGGGCAAAGGACTTGAAATATACATTTTTCCAAAGATATACAAATGCCACTGAGCATGTGAAAGGATGCTCAGTATCATTAATCATAAGGGAAATGCAAATCAAAACTGCCACTACAAGAAAGAAAAACAGAAATAACAAGTGTTGGTAAGGATGTGGAGAAATTGGGAAATTGGAACCCTTGTGCACTGCTGGTGGGATTGTAAAATGGTGCAACTACTATAGAAAACTGTAAGGAAGTTCCTCAAAAAATTAACAGTAAAACTGCAATATGATCCAGCAGTCCTACTTCTGAGTATATATCCAAAAGAATTGAGAGCAAGATCTCAAAGAGATATTTGCATATCCATGTCCATTGCAGCATTATTCACAATAGCTTCTGCAGCCTAAATGTCCATCAACAGATGAATGAATACATATATATAATGAAATATTACTCAGCTCAGCCTTTAAAAAGAAGGAAATCCTGTCATATGCTAGAACATAAATGAACCTTGAGACATTATGCTAAATGAAATAAGACTGTCACAAAAGGCAAAAACTTATATGAGGTATCTAAAATAATGAAACTCATAGAATCAGAAAACAGAATGGTGGTTGCCAGGGGCTGGAAGGAGGAGGAAATGGGGTGTTACTGTTCCATATGTATAGAGTTTCAATCACACAAGGTGAAAAACCCTTCTCTCCCAAATTCCAGACTCCTCTTTTTGTTACATACTGGAATCACCCCTTGATATTCTGCTGGGATCTCACATTTCCCTCATCAGAACCAAATTAAGTACCCTTCCCTCCAAATTGTCCCTTTATTGCTATCTTAGTTAATGTCATTCCCACTTACCCTCATAACCAAACTTGAAATCTCATCATAACATTTACCCATCCTTCCCAAAGCACGGTCATAGAACCATTTATTATGGCTCTTCTAAATATTCTTTTTCCAGTTCCTATTAGTTCAGGCCTTCCTTGTCTCTAACTTTTAAGATTGTTGTAGCATACTAACTGTTCTGCCTGACTGCAGTCTCTCTTCCTTGCAAGCTACCATCAGTCAAGTATTGCATTTTTAAATATGTATCACTTCTTTATAAAAAATCTTGAATAGTTCTCCATTTTCTACAGTATTAAGTCTCTTCAAATCCTATCCTTAACTGAGATGACCACCGTTATGCCTTATATTTCATCCTTTCCACCTCCAGCCTCATTAGGTGAAGTACTTTTAGTACTTCCAAATCTCTATTATTTTGTTCATTCTGTTTCAAATGTTCCCCCCCTTTTTCTTATTGTTTAAAGCTCAATTGTCACCTCCTCTGTGGAACTTTACCATTTGTGCCATCAGAATTAGTTATTCCCTTTTCTGCATTATCATACACAGTTTTTTGTTTTAACATTAAAACATAAGCATTTACAGGTTCGTTTTATTTTTTCCTTAAAACACTCTGATTTCTGTGTTCCATGAGACTGAGAAATAGGAATCTCATCTTATTCAGCATTACTCCCTAGTGTTTAATAAAGTGCCTTACATAGAGAGAGTATTCAATTTATTTTTAGTAAGTGAAGTTGAAGGAAAGAAAGTCTCCCTAGCATAATATAGGAGAAAGCACACCAGCCAAATTCTGGACATCTGGTCTTCTATTTATTTAGACATGTGATGTTGAGCTAATTTTTCAAACTTTCTATGGTAAAACTTGTTGTCTACAAGAAATCTTTTTTTTTTAAGATTTTATTTATTTACTTGACAGAGAGAGAGCACTAGTAGGCAGAGAGGCAGGCAGAGGGAGAGGGAGAAGCAGACTCTCCACTGAGCAGGGAGCCCAACGCAGGGCTCGATCCCAGGACCCCAGGACAACAACCTGAGCTAAAGGCAGCCGCCCAACTGACTGAGCCACCCAGGCGCCCCTACAAGAAATCTTTATAGGTGTCACTCTTACATTAAAAACTTCAAGATGTTGGATTACATGATAAAA
Organism: Callorhinus ursinus; assembly: GCF_003265705.2. Classification (NCBI taxonomy): domain Eukaryota; kingdom Metazoa; phylum Chordata; class Mammalia; order Carnivora; family Otariidae; genus Callorhinus; species Callorhinus ursinus. The sequence goes on from NW_027397070.1 coordinate 40,003,840, forward strand.
TTATGTAAATGGTTTCCAATTGGCTTACATGATAAAGTTCAGTCTCCAAAGCCTAGCATTCAAGGGCTTTTATGGTCTGCTTTTAGTTACTTTTCTAGCCTCAACTTCTTCTGATCCGCATTAGGAACCCAGTGCTCTACCAATATCAATCTCTACATTCTTCCCTAATCATATTGTATACAGTCTCACCTTGGCTGCTGTATCACTCAAACAGGATAATGGAGAATTTAATAAAGGAACTAGTTACAACAGAGTAGCCGGGGTTAAAGAAAAGCAAGATAAGTTGAAGAACTTTGGGGGATAGCAAAAGCAGGAAATTGTTGCTACTCTTAAAAGGAGCCAAGGAAGGGAATAAATGTCTAAAATAAGTCTGTTATGGAGGCCTGCCTCACAGAGCTAATTGTTTTTATTAAAGGAACATAACCACTGCCAACCAGCAGACAGGAGGCCAAAGGAATAAATATCTTGTCTGTATTCTTGTGCTCTCCATTCTTCTGCCAATGGTTTCCATTGGTTGAACTCAAGCAGAAGTCACAGGTATAAGGATTCTCTTGGTTCTATCCATAAATGCTAGCCCTTTGGGGCACAGAGCAGGGTAGAAAAAAGTGGAGACAAATGTGGGAAAGCAAAAGCAGCTGCTTTATTCAAACTGTTCTTTCCACATGAATTTAAATCTATCTCAGATGATAACTCTATTAAAAATAATATTAATGCAAATATCTAACATTTCTTTAGGGAGGGAGGGGGAGAGGAAGAAGGAGAGGGAGAGGGGAAATCTTAAGCAGGTTCCACACCCAGCATGGAGCCCAACAACGTAGGGCTCAGTCTCACAATTCTGAGATCATGACCTGAGCCGAAATCAAGAGTAGGATGCTTAACTGACTGAGCCACCCAGGCACCCTTAATGCAAATATCTAACATTTATGAAGAGCTTACTATGCACCGAGCATTCTGACAAACAGATGGGGGGGGGTGCAGTTTGAGGAGGAAGGTAATAAGGGAAATAAGAGGCTGGAGAAGTTACCAAATTATGACCTCCAATTGGCCATATAGTTTTTGCAGATGAACCTCCTAATTGCCATGCTAATGGGTTTGGATTCTATTGTAAAGGTTAATAAAGGAATTTGAATATGGAATGACAAGATTAAATTTGAAATTTTGAAAGAACATTTACTACTATGTGAAGAATGGATTGATTCTGGGTGAGATCAGAAGCAGGAATCTGATGAGAGCTTGAATTAAAGCTGGAGCAATAGAAATAGAAAAATAATACAGGATTTTTTCAAATATTAAGGAATCACAATTTACAGGATTGGGAACTAGATATGGAAGGTAAGGAAGTCAAGAATGACCACCAGTTTCTAACTTAGGCAACATGAATTATAAGATCTTATATTGATATGACTCATACTTTATCTTTATAGTCTTAAAAAATAAGCAGGTGTTTGCTAGCTGGACTGGAAATAAAGAGCAGTTAAGACAGATGTGTGAGAAAAAAATCATGCTGTGTACTAGAAATTATTAAGTTTGCTATAGCTGGAATAAGGGTATATGTAAGAGCAAAGAGGGATGAAATCAAAGAGAAAGGACAGATCATGAAAAGCCTAACACATTACTCTAGGTCATCTGAACTGTATCCCTAGGGCAATAGGAAGTTTTTTTTTAAAGTTTTTATTTTAATTCCAGTATATTTAAAATACAGTGTTATATTAGTTTCAGGTGTACATGTAAGAAACTTTTTTGATGGTTAAAAACACAATTAAATCAGATGCTGTTGAGAAATTTCCTTAGAACCCCAGAATTTGGACCATGACTTTGGAAGATATTGGCTAGGGTTGGCTAAGAAAATAATTATTTCAAATTTTAAAACATTTATTAAATATTTTTAAGTAATATAGGATTATTGTCAAGAATCTGAATAATACAGAAAAGTAGGAAAGAGAAAAAAATCAGTCCTATACTACTACTTAAAGATAACTGCTACTAACACATATAATTATTTTCTTCCATTATACACATTGGATTGTATTTTAATTCTACAGTTATAGTCATACTGTGATTTATACTTTTTTAAAAAACGATAGCCCTCATATCAGCAGAATTAGTTGTGAATTTTTAGGCCTATCGAAAGGCCACTTTTTAGGCTATCGAAAGATGAGAGTCATACCAAGTGCCCAATAATATAGAATAAACTCTATAGTCTCTGCTTATGTGCAAAATACTTTAAAAACTAGATTTCTATTTTCCCCAAGGACACTGACTCAGTCTTCATATTTGCCTGTATGATCACCTGTTGTAAGATTTTCTTTCTCAACTATACAAATTGACATCTACCACATGCCTAATGATCATGTTTAACAATGTTTACATCTTAAAAAAGATATTAGTCAAAATTTACTTTTTTATTAGTCTGTCATTAAAACTAATAACTAGGATAGGCATTCTGGAGTTGAAGCTTTATGTGCTTATACCTAATAATATGAAAAACAACACCATCTAGAGAAGATTAACTAAGGGAAATGTGACTTTTATGAGCTGATAAAACTCTTTTAATTACAAAAATGACTTGGAACTTCTCTTGGTTCTTTTCCCCAGGGCATTATAGAGACTAGTGAGTTAATGCTTAGAAAGGGCTTTAAAAGATACTTGTTAGATTCCACTTTTACAGATATAATGGCATGATTTCTAAAGAAAAATTACTTTTTCTCTACCATTGTCTTAAAGAATGTTTAGAACAAGGACCTACTGAAGAAAACAATTCTAATTTTGCATTTAATGCTAGTGGCACTTATGAAAACATTCCAAATAGAAGCTAACAAAAATATATTTATGTTTATATATATGTGTGTACATATATATATATACACATACACATATATACATACATACATTTATATTAATGCCTCTGAAATTATATCCTGACAACCTCTTTGGGAAATAAGAGAATTCTCAGCTTTTTAGCTATTTAGGTTTAAAAAGGGGGTCCTAGCAGCCTAACAAAGCAAGCTGAAGTTCAGAGACCCAAAAAGGGCACAAAACCACAAATCAGTAGCAGGACAAGAATGAACCAAGGGTTTTTAAATCAGATAATATATTTGTTTGTATTCCTGAAGCAGAATGACAGCAAAGTGGAGGGTAATTACCAAGAGTGTAAGCAAAGAGAAAGATCTGATGAAAGAAAGTTTGTGAAAGGGGAAAGGGAAAGATTGTATCTGAAAGAGGAAGATTATGTTGAAAGCTGGTCTTTTGCCATAGTAGCTATAACCAGTACCCACAATATTTAATCTATATACAGCACTAGTGCTGCTAATAAGGGCAAGAACCTAAGGATCATGGTTTGAGGCCTTCCTCAAGAGCCCTCAGTTCTTTTTTTTTTTAATAATTTTTTATTGTTATGTTAATCACCATACATTACATCATTAGTTTTTGATGTAGTGTTCCATGATTCATTGTTTGTGCATAACACCCAGTGCTCCACACAGAATGTGCCCTCTTTAATACCCATCACCAGGCTAACCCATCCCCCCACCCCACTCCCCTCTAGAACCCTCAGTTTGTTTTTCAGAGTCCATCGTCTCTAATGGTTCATCTCCCCCTCCGACTTACTCCCCTTCATTCTTCCCCTCCTGCTATCTTCTTCTTTTTTTTTCTTAACATATATTGCATTATTTGTTTCAGAAGTACATATCTGTGATTCATCAGTCTTGTACAATTCACAGCGCTCACCATAGCACATACCCTCCCCAATGTCTATCACCCAGCCAACCCATCCCTCCCACCCCACACCACTCCAGCAACCCTCAGTTTGTTTCCTGAGATTAAGAATTCCTCATATCAGTGAGGTCATATGATACATGTCTTTCTCTGATTGACTTATTTCACTCAGCATAACACCCTCCAGTTCCATCCACGTCATTGCAAATAAGAGCCCTCAGTTCTTAAAACACTTGTAGTGAAGTCCAGCCCCATAAAGACAGTCATGAAAAATTACAGCCACCTTAACTCAAAAGACTTTGCTTGCCTTTGTTGGGTGTTTAGCACTTGACTCCTACTTACAGTTTTTTAAAAATAATTTTATCCTTAGAGCACCTGGGTGGCTCAGTTGGTTAAGCATCTGCCTTCAGCCCAGGTCATGAGTGGGCTCCCTGCTCAGTGGGGAGTCTGCTTGTCCCTCTCCCTCTGCCTGCCCCCATCTTGCCCCACGTGCATGCACATGCACGCAAATGCTCTCTCTCAAATAAATAAACAAAATCTTTTTTTAAAAATGAAAATAATAATTTTATCCTTTTTAGTGTTGCTTTAGCTAATCTATTTTATCATTATACTTCTAATATCATTTTTTCACTTAATCTCTTTTTACCCTATACTCTCAGCTAATTTTATCTGTTTACTTTTAATATTATATATTTAGCTTACTTGTATGTAACGAATTGAAAATAAAAGCAGAAGGAAGATAGCTATAAAGACAGTTCACACCTGACCATAGGAAATAAATTACTTTTTCCTCCTTTGGCCTTATAATTTTTCTATAGATAAACCTCCTGATATAAAGATAACCTATAAGGACTTACTTACAGTGTTACTTACTTAGAGTGTTAATTACTTAGGCAGTACATACACTGAACCCAAAGCTAATTTTCCATTTCTCTGACTGCTTGACCACAGCTAAAATATTTTTTATTCTCATTTTTCATTTCCCTACTGCACTGACCCTTTTACCACTTCTAAACAAAAAGGTAAAGAGAAGAAAACCCTAGTTTCAATTTATTGTTAATAAATGTTTGCAATTGTTTTTAAAAAATGGACAAGTCTAGTAAAAAGGACATTGAAATTATTGACCAGAATAATGTTTGAAATTGTATATAATGTTTATCTCTCAGCTCATCTTTGTCAAGCTGTATATTCTAGAGTGATTAAAATCAAGCATTTAGGACCTTATTCAACGAAAATTTTCTATGTGACCACTATGTGCACAGCATCCTTGGGCTTTGACGTTAAGGCAGTTTTTCCTTTCCCAAAGCTGAAAATCTATTTAACCTAAACAAACTATCATTTTCACTCTTTAGGTTTCCTAGGAAAGCTATTCATTGTTTTAGGTGGTTTGCTGCTATAAAAGATCCAGAAAGTAGAAATATAAGGAATTCAAGCTGCAAATAGTATGTTAAAGAAAGGTAGTATTATTAATAGGGCAGAACAAGCCTCTTCCTTGAGATTTTCTGTATATCCAAAGAATGAATAATTATTTACACTTTTAGGCAGTTTTGTTGTTTTGAGGAATAAAGTTTCCTCTTGAGGATTTTAATTTAATCAAGAAGAACCTGCATGAATATCTTGTTTCTTTTTTTTTTATTTTATTAAAATGTTATTTTAGTCACCATAGAATACATCATTAGTTTTTGATGTAGTGGTCCATGATTCACTGTTTGCATATAACACCCAGTGCTCCATGCAGTACGTGCCCTCCTTAATACCCATCACCGGGCTAACCCATCCCCCTACTCCTCTCCCCTCTAAAACCCTCAGTTTGTCTCTCAGAGTCCATAGTCTCTCATGGTTCGTCTCCCCCTCCGATTTCCCCCCCTTCATTTTTCCCTTCCTTCTCCTAATGTCCTCCATGCTATTCCTTATGTTCCAAAAATAAGTGAAACCATATGATAATTGACTTTCTCTGCTTGACTTATTTCACTTAGCATAATCTCCTCCAGTCCCATCCATGTTGATGTAAAAGTTGCGTATTCATCCTTTCTGATGGCTGAGTAATATTCCATTGTATATATGGACCATATCTTCCTTATCCATTCATCTGTTGAAGGGCATCTCGGCTCTTTCCACAGTTTGGCTATTGTGGACATTGCTGCTATGAACATTGGGACGCATATGGCCCTTCTTTTCACTACATCTGTGTCTTTGGGGTAAATACCCAGGAGTGCAATTGCTGGGTCATAGGGTAGCTCTATTTTTAAATTTTTGAGGAACCTCCACACTGTTTTCCAAAGTGGCTGTACCAACTTGCATTCCCACCAACAGTGTAAGAGGGTTCCCCTTTCTCCACAATCTCTCCAACATTTGTTGTTTCTTGCTTGTCCATTTTTGCCATTCTAACTGGTATAAGGTGGTATCTCAGTGTGGTTGTAATTTGAATTTCCCTGATGGCTAATGATGATGAACGTTTTTTCATGTGTCTGTTAGCCATTTATATGGCTTCTTCAGAGAAGTGTCTGTTCATGTCTTCTGCCCATTTTTTGACTTGATTATTTGTTTTTTGGGTGTTGAGTTTGAGAAGTTCTTTATAAATCTTGGATACCAGCCCTTTATCTGTAGTGTCACTTGCAAATATCTTCTCCTATTCTGTGGGTTGCCTCTTTGTTTTGTTGACTATTTCCTTTGCTGTGCAGAAGCTTTTTATCTTGATGAAGTCCCAAAAGTTCATTTTTGCTTTTGTTTCACTAGCTTTTGGAGATGTATCTTGAAAGATGTTGCTGTGGCCGATGTCATAGAGGTTATTGCCTATGTTCTCCTCTAGGATTTTGATGGATTCCGGTCTCACATTGAGGTCTTTCACCCATTTTGAGTTTATCTTTGTGTATGGTGTTAGAGAATGATCGAGTTTCATTCTTCTGCATGTGGCTGTCCAATAATCCCAGCACCATTTATCTTTTTTCCATTGCATATTTTTTCCTGCTTTGTTGAAGATTATTTGACCATAGAGTTGAGGGTCCATATCTGGGCTCTCTATTCTGTTCCATTGGCCTGTATGTCTGTTTTTGTGCCAGTACCATGCTGTCTTCATGATACTGCTTGTAATATAGTTTGAAATTGGGCAGCGTGATGCCCCCAGCTTTGTTTTTCTTTTTCAACATTTCCTTGTTGATCAGGGGTCTTTTCTGATTCCATACAAGTTTTAGGATTGTTTGTTCCAGGACTTTGAAAAAAGTCATTGGAATTTTGATTGGGATGGCATTGAAGGTACGGATTGATCTGGGTAGCATAAACATTTTAAAATATCTTGTTTCTATTATATTATGTTCTATCATTTGAAATCATCTTTTCTTCATTTACTTCTAATTTAGAGTGGATTTTCAAGCCAAGATGAAACATTGTATATTAAGAATTGTCAGATTGAAAAGGATGCATTTGAATTGGGGAAAGTAATTTCATTGGTATAAATAGCTCATTTCACAATGGCCATGCCATAAGAAAAAGGTTACTGCTATATGACAAAGATCCTTATTAATTATTCTACTCAGTAGAAAGGAATCCATTTGTACTTTCTGTGCCCCTTTGAAGGCCTTGTATATCACAGACATTGCCATTAGTATTTAAACATATCCTTCATGATGGCAATCCTGATTGAATCCATACTATTTTTACACTGACTTCTTATATAGTCTTTTTAGTAGTTATAACTGCTACATGGAAGATAGGAAATCTCAATAACATTTTGAGTACTTTACCTGCAAAGATTCCAAGCTCAAATATAGTCAATCCCACATCTGGACTTATGCACCAGAAAATATAAAAGTGACAATTTAAGTTTTACTTATAGAAATGTAGATTTCTAAGAGAAACTTCCAGGTCACCAATCTGTGGCTAATTTGGAATTGCTTTAATCCTGTAAGTCTACTTGAGAAAATTAAACTGATTGCAGAAGAATGCTATCAATTTAGATGTTATGATAATTCAAACCTGTTATTCTTTGCTCAATTCAGACATCTACTAGTGGAGGGGATGTCTAAGTCTAGACATCCTTTCCCCATCCTTGCCCCACTTGCATATAAAGATCCCATATCCTACAGCACTTTGTAGTTTATTTTTGTTAAAGTAGCTACCCTGCCTACAAATTATCAGTGATAGCCATAGATCACCAGCTAATTTTACTATTATAAGTTAAAATAAATATTCCCTTGAACACTATAATCTCCTATATAGGACACATATTTTCATGTTAGTTTTGTAGAGTACATGAGTTGAATGGAGCTAATGCCCTCACAGATTCTCTTTGTGACCATTGGTATTTCTTTGTAAGGTAGCTATAAGAATATATTTATGGCCATGAAATAATCTTTGCTTTATAGGAAAAACTATCTGAATTTTCTCTCAATTTCTGGATATTTTTTATCCAAAAACCAAACTGCCTTTTATTATAACCTTCTTACTTTAAAAAAAAAATTATCCTTTCCTTCCTTTCTACTTTACCAAACTGGATTTTATGGACCATTCAGGGAAATTTGGCTGCTAAGCTATAATCCGTCTCGCCTTCAAGACATAAAAGTACATACTTTTTTTCCTCTTCCATTAGATTTTCTATGCTGGGCTCAGAATCAAGAAGAGGATTAGTGTGTGGAAAAAACAATTCTTGATCCTTTTTCCTGTCTGATTGAGTTCTGTAATGGCCAGGACAAATAAAAGTGCTTTGGGATTATAACTTGTAAAATAAAAGGAGTCAGAGATAACTATTCTTAAATTTTCTGAAACTTTCACTTTGAAGCTTCTTGTGAATCACTACTGTCAACATCAGAAAATAGTTGAAATCATGTTTCTTTAAAAAATGGAAGCCAAAAATTTAGTAAAATATAGGGTTTACCTTCAAAGGAGTTGCTACAGTTGACTAACACAGGTAAGACAAATATTTAAATGTCTATAACATAAAACAGAAGTGGTAGGTGCCCTAAAATATATATATAAATAAGGTACAAAATTATTTTAAAGATTTTGGGGAAAGATTTTTCCAGGCTGGTAGGTATCCACACTGTAATTTCCACTTAGAGAGAGACAGAGAACCACCAGTCTCTGTAGTTAGAGAACCATCATCAGGTGGTTTACTACCTACCTGCTCTTATTTTTTTATTTACCATCTTTCCTTTCCACTGAGCTGTAATGTTCTTCATGGCAGGATGTATCCCGCTCTGTATCCCAAGTCCCTAACCATAACTGGCTCATAAAATGCATTCAAGAAATATTTGTTGAATAGATATGTGTATCACTGATAATCAACCTAGCTTTCTAATAAGAAAAATTCTATTACAAAGCAATTCAACAAATAAACTGTTCAGTTAAAAAGTAAAATTTTCTCCTCAGAAACTAAACATTTTAAAAGGACAGTTTTTACAAGGTTTTACACAATTTGCACCATAAAGAAAGTAAAACATACTTTAGAAAATATCATCTCTGAGACCTATAAACCTGAATAAAAAACAGAAGAGCCTATCTCTATCATTTTCTCCAATTACACTGGTTGTGACAATACGTTTTCATGATATTTAATGAGAAGGGTGGGACTTCGGTGAAAGTGAGAAATAAATTTATGTTTCAAATTGTAAGTAAATGATAAATCATATCATACATAATCCTTTATAAGCGTTCACTTAAATTTTGAGTAGAAATGTTATTCATGTTTAGCACTAAATCTCTAAGGCCCTTCAAGCTTTGAAAATTTTCTAATTTTATGATTGCCTATTGGAGAGAAATGTGATAAGTATAAGCATCTTTATATGTCTTTTTCTTTCAGTACTTATGACAATATCATTCATCTTAGAATGGAAACTCTTTGAGGTGGTACCTTTGAGTTTATTCAGTGAATATGTCTGAAGCAGCTTCTGGGGTTGGGTTGGGGTATAATAATAAATTGCAATGACTGGGAACTTAGAGACTACTGAGAAATATATATAATCGTGATAAAGTGGATTAAAGAAATAGGAGCTTATTTGTCTTTCATATCAAAAGCCTGTTGACAGGCAGTCCAGGGCTTGTACAGCAACTCAATATTGTCAGCAGAGGCTCTTTTTTCTTCTCGTATTTCCATACTTACTGTGTGGGTTTCCACCCTCATGGTTAAAAAATGGCTACGGCACCTCCCAGTATCTACCCATGTTCCAAGCAGAAAGAAGAAAGAAGGGCAAAAGCTTTCTCCTCTTAAAGCTTTATCTCTTTATCGTCTTATTCACCATAGGAACTCTGCCCCCAGGGACTTCTTCCAACATCTTACCAGCCAGAACTCTATCATATGACCACACTCTGCTGCACAGTGGCTAGGGAAGAATGGAGTTGTGGATAGCAGACAGGATAGCCAACCAACTGTGTTTGCAGTTACTCCTTTTCTGTTTATCATCTGGGCTATAGACCTTTAAGGTTCCAAAGAAAAGACCAACTTATTTATGCATGAAAATATAGTGATCTAAGAAGTCCCTTTTTGTCATTAAATGATTCATTAATTTAACAAATTTTTTTTATTGCCTAATATGTGCCAAATACTGTTCTAGATACTGGACATAACATTGAACAAAAAAGACAATGGAGCTTACATTCTATGAAGAGGAAGGCTATAAACAAATAAATATAAATGTATATATTATATAAATTATAGGCATATGGATATGAATATCCATACATATATGTGTGTATTTATTTATATATCCATGAAGAAAGGATAAAAAGAATAGAAAATGATGGTGGGTAATATTCTACATAGGATGTTTAACAAAGGCCTCTCTGATAAGATGATATTTTAGCAATGACCTGAAAGAAACGAGGGATGGATGGAACCATTATACCTGGGGAAGGATGTCAAAGTGGACAAAATACCAAGTACAAAGACCCTGAGGAGAGATGTATTTTGCATGCTCAAGACAAGCAAGGAACCAGTATGGTTAGAGCACAGTGATCAAGAGGGGAAATGATAGGAGATGAGGATAGTGGAAGCCATAATATGTTGGACTTCGTAGGCCATAGCAAATATTTTATTCTGAGTGAGACGGAAAGTCACTGGAGAGTTATAAGCAAAGATTAGCACAATCCAATTTAAAATTTAAAAGGATCACCATAACTACTATGTGGAGAATAAATTATAGTGGAACAAGGACAGTAGTAGGGAGATCAGTTAAGAGGCTATTCAGTTTCCCAGGAAATAAATGATGGATCCAACTATTGTAGTAATTGTGGAGATAGTAAGTAATAGTCAGATTCTAAAGATATCTCAAAGGTAGTTTAGATATGGTTCTGACAGAAAGAGAAGAATCAAGGATGTTTCCCAGATTTTGGATTAATAACTGGAAGAATCAAGTTGCTATTTTCTGAGATGGAAATTGTAAGAGACTAAAACATCATAAGGGCAAGATAGAAGGGTGGGGGAATTAAGAGTTTGATTTTGAACATGTTAAGTTTCAATTGCCTGTTATGCATCCAAGTGCATGTTGGATGATTTATAAGTTTGGAGATACACATTCTTATCCACCAGCTGTTTAGATGACATTTAAATCTAGAGTTGAAGGTAGAGGTTGGGATTGGAGATATAAATTAGGAGTTTTAGTGTATGGGTAATATTAATGCCATGAAGGAGAGTGAATAAGGAGTGAGTAGCTAAATAATCTTTTCCTGTGACTTTTCTTAAAAAAGAAAATTTCCTATGAACTCCTAAATAAATTCAAGTTTGAGTATTTCATTTTACTAACTAGCTCATTAAGTGTTCGATGTTTAGTATGTGGTTAAGGACGTTAACTCTGAAGCCACACTACCCCGGTTTGAGTCCTGTCTGTGCTGTTACTAGCTCTGTGATTTAGGCCAAGATACATAAACCTCTCTTTCCTCATCTATAAATAAAGATAATAATAATGCCTCCCCATAAGGTTGTTGTGAAGGTTAATTAGAATAATGCCATAATGCATAGTAAGCACTCAAAAGGATTATCCAATAACATTAAATTTCACCAAGTTTTGACACATAATATAACACTACTGGCTTGGGTTAATATTCCACCTAAGCAGGCTATATTTTGGAAGAAGGAGAAGATTTCTTACCTTGTAATGTTCATTTACAGACATATGAAAATGAGAATTGATGATATTTATAAGACATTACCACTTTGTAATCACTGTTTCAGCATCATAGTCTTAGTTAATTATCTTCCTGTTTAGGTCACAGTGCTGTTGATATCACCAAGGTGGCTAGAAGACACCGCATGTCTCCTTTTCCTCTAACGTCTATGGACAAAGCTTTCATCACAGTCCTGGAGATGACTCCGGTGCTTGGGACAGAAATCATCAACTACCGAGGTACTATTATATTTGCCCATTGTCTTTTCTTTTCATTTTTTTCCAAGTAAGATTCATATAGTATAAATACATGGTTTTCCTGAAGGAGAAGGTTATTAACCATTATCACAATCACTATCATCATTCTTTTTGCTTTTTTGCTTCTTATTTCTACTCAACTCTAAGATCAATCTTAATGGTATATAGAATAAAGCACGTATAAAGCCTCTTTTTCATAAAAAAATAAAAAGGGAAGGAAAATAATCAACCTTGTTTAGCCTGTCCGTCAAAATACCAATACTCTAGAGGCACCTGAGTGGCTCAGTCATTAAGCGTCTGTCTTTGGCTCAGGTCATGATCCCAGGGCCCTGGGATCGAGCCCCGCATCGGGCTCCCTGCTCTGTGGGAAGCCTGCTTCTCCCTCTCCCACTCCCCCTGCTTGTGTTCCCTCTCTCGCTGTGTCTCTCTCTGTCAAATAAATAAATAAAATCTTTAAAAAAAAAAATACCAATACTCTAAACTAAAGAAAGGATTATCAGGGGCGCCTGGGTGGCACAGTTGGTTGGGTGTTCAACCTTTGGTTTCAGCTCAGGTCATGATGTCAGGGTCATGAGATCAAGCCCCGCCTCAGGCTCCATGCTCAGCAGGGAGTCTGCTTGAGATTCTCTCTCCCTCTCCCCCTCTGCTCATGCATGCTCTCTCTCTCTCTCTCTCTCTCTCAAATAAATAAAATAGGGGCACCTGGGTGACTCAGTCAGTTAAGTGTTCAACTCTTGATTTCTGCTCAGGTCATGATCTCAGGGCCCTGGAATCAAGCCCCACATCAGGCTCTATGATCAGTGGGGAGTCTGCTTGAGGATTCTCTCTCCCTCTGCCCCTACCCCCACTCTCTCCCTCTGTCAAATAAATAAATAAATCTTTTTTTAAAAAAAGACTTAAATAAAATAAGTCTTATAGAAAAAAGAAAGAAAGGATTATCAGCACCAAGTGAGGAAAATAGTTAACTCTATGTCTGCCTGATGTCCTGTTGTCCTTTTTGTGGGAGATAATAAATGTGTCTTGTAACCATGTTTTCCTTTGTGGAAAACGTCTTTTTAAATATAAAATATCAAAACCATATTAATTTATCCATTGATCACTGAGCAACCAGTCTGACCTCTGGGATTTCTGCTTCATCCATCTTCCTGTTTTCAGTGAGAAGCATATAAGCTCTTAGGTTAAAAGCACATGGAGACCAGCCTGTGGAAAGACAATGGATAGGTAGTGTTCTCCATTGTTTTCAGTTTTTAATCAACCATTTTCTTTTCTAAAAATTCAGCATAGAAGTTTAAGTGCAATTTGAATAAAATATAGTTTCTCAATTGTTTTTGTTATACAGATAAACACAAAAGAATTGATTTTACAAATAAAAGACTTCATTCATGGATCATAAAATATTCATACTTCAATGAACAATAGAGAGCATCTATACCAACACCATAATTTTTCTGCTAGGAAACTCAGAGCAGCAGAAAAGGAATAGGATTAAAGCTAAGACTTACATTCTTCTTTTTACTACATGATAGTGCTCTTCTTTCAGTATTAAAATACCAAAAATAATGGTAGAAAACATAATAAGTTATGTTAAAAGGCCTATGGGGCACCTGGCTGGCTCAGTCGGGGGAGCATGTGACTCTTAGGATTTCGAGTTTGAGCCCCATGTGGGGTGTAGAGATTAGGTAAGTAAATAAAACTTTTTAAAAAAAGAGTCAAAAACCAGTGAAATATTAAATGCCCAGTTCTGGCTCTTTGGTCCCCAACCCTACTTAGACAAAAGTTGTTTTTATATAGTTATATATCTTTGCCTTATATTCTTCTAGGTATGTGTATATCATTAGGCTGAAACCTTTTCTTTCATTTTTGTTTTACTCCTTATTAAAGGAAATAAAGATTTAAAAATTGGAGTGGGGAATTAGTCAGCAATTAACTATGTGATTTCAGAAAGCAATTATAATGAAATAGGTTTCTTTGTATTATTAAAAGCAAAATATTCAGATATTTTTATATCAACACCAAGACATTTTCAGAAAATATGAATATAAACTTAAGTTGGAAAAAAGTTTAAGTAATACTTATTATAAAAATAAGTTAACATCCCTGGCTTGTGATAATTTCAGGGTAGTTTTCCTTAATATCAGTCCCTTGGATGATCTCACTGTTTATGCCAAAGTCACATTTAGATAGAAATTCCAGTTCTTCTAAGGAAAAAAACAGAATTAAAATGGCCATTTTTATTTTTCTTTTAAGAAAAAAAATGCTGGGGTGCCTGGGTGGCTCAGTCGTTAAGCGTCTGCCTTCAGCTCAGGTCATGATCCCAGGGTCCTGGGATCGAGCCCCATGTTGGGCTCCCTGCTCCGCAGGAAGCCTGCTTCTCCACTCTCCCACTCCCCCTGCTGTGTTCACTCTCTCACTGTGTCTCTTTCTGTCAAATAAATAAATAAAATCTTTAAAAAGAAAAAAAGAATGCTGGCAAATGGATTCTCTTTTCCCTTCATGTGCTTGTTTCCCCTTCATTTGTTCACTAAATCAGTTGTCACTCATAAGTAAGCAAGCTCTTCATGGATGGTTAATTTTCTTGTCAAGTATTTCCACCCATGATGATGAGAAATAATAGAGAGGTTTGCATTCAACCTTTAAGTTTAATCAAACTCAATTTTTAATGCAAAAGGGTATTATAATTAAACCTCCCAAGCTCTTTAGTTAGGTATTTAAAAAACAATACCATATATAGAAACATATTCAGTTTGTTCAACGAATATTTACTAAACATCTACTTAATGTCAGGTACTATGTTGGGTCCTGGACATAAAAGGTGAATAAAATGAAACTCTTGCCCCACGGACCCCACTATAGTATAGGAGAGAGACAGATAGATAATGTGGTATTCGTCTCCTTTATTGGCTTTTGTAGGCTTGCTTTCCTTTTTCAGTTCCTTGAAT
Organism: Callorhinus ursinus; assembly: GCF_003265705.2. Lineage (NCBI taxonomy): Eukaryota > Metazoa > Chordata > Mammalia > Carnivora > Otariidae > Callorhinus > Callorhinus ursinus. The sequence goes on from NW_027397070.1 coordinate 40,018,844, forward strand.
GTAAACTTTCTTTAGAGTTTTCATCTTTGGCCCTTTTCAGATATTACACTTTTACTTCAGATAACCTTATGTTTCAAATATTACGTGATTTCTAGTTCTGTATCACTTCCCAGACCTTGCCTGAGCTCCAGACTCATACACCAAATGTATACCTGCTGCTAGTAAATTTAACATGACCAATACTAAACTTATCCTATATCCTCTGGAATCTATCCTTTGTTCTCCATCCCCACCGCTATTGATTTAGTTCAGATCTTTATTATTAACTTCCCAGATAATTATAATAGATTCACCCCCCCCCATTAGCATCCTTCCAATCCATTCTCCAATTTGATGCCAAAGTACAGACATACCCCGGAGATATTGCAGGTGTTCCAGACACCACAATACAAAATGAATATTGCAATAAAGCAAGTCAAATGAATTTTCAGTTTTCCACTGCATATAAAATTGTGTTTATGCTATACAAACTCTGTTAAATGTGCAATAACATTATGTCTAAAAAAGAAAGTACATACCATAATTAAAAAATACTTTACTGGGGCACCTGGGTGGCTCAGTTGGTTGGGCATCAGCCTTCAACTCAGGTGAACCCGGGGCCCTGGGATCGAGCCCCACATCGGACTCCCTGCTCAGCGAGGAGTCTGCTTCTCCCTCTGCCCCTTCCCTACTTGTGCTCTCTCTTGTGCACTCATTCTCTCTCTAATAAATAAATAAAATCTTAAAAAAAATACCTTACTGCTCTCCTGAAGCTACTATTACACTATATGTTAACTAACTAGAATTTAAATAAACATTTTTAAAAAATACTGCTGAAAAATGCTAACCATCATTTGAGCTTTCAGTGAGTCACAGTCTTTTTGCTGGCAGAGGGTCTTGCCTCAATGTTGATGGCTGCCTACTGATCAGGGTGTTGGCTGCTGAAGGTTAGGGTGGCTGTGGCAATTTCTTAAAATAAGATAAAAATTAAGTTTACTGCATCAATGGACTCTTCTTTTCACGAACAATTTCTCTGTAGCATGTGATGCTGTTTGATAGCGTTTTACCTGCAGCACAATTTCTTTCAAAACTGGAGTCAATCCTCTCATATCCTGCACTGCTTTATCAAGTAAGTTTATGTAATATTCTAAGCCTTTGTTGTCATTTAAATAACCTTCACAGCTTCTTTACCAGGAGTAGATTCCATCTCAAGAAAGCACTTTCTTTGCTCATCCATAAGAAGCAATTCCTCATAAGGTAAAGTTTTATATAAGATTGCAGCAGTTTAGTCATATCTTCAAGTTCTACTTCTAACTCTAATTCTCTTGCTCCCTCCACCACATCTGCAGTTACGTCCTCCACTGAAGTCTCAAACCCCTCAAAGTCATCCAAAAGGGTTTGAGTTAACTTCTTCCAAACTCCTGTTAATGTTAATATTTTGACCTCTTCCCACAAATCACAAATGTTCTTAGCAGCATTGAGATATGAATTCTTTCCAAAAGGTTTTCAGTTTACTTTGCCCAGATCCATTAGAGGAATCTCTATCTATGGCAACTACAGCCTTATGAAATGTATTTCTTAAATAATAAGACTTGAAAGTCAAAATGGCTCTTTGATGCATGGGCTGCAGAATGGATGTGCTAACAGGCATTAAAACAGCATTGATTTCACTGTGCATCTCCATCAGAGTTCTTGGGTGACCAGGTGCATTGTCAGTTAGCAGTAACATTTGAAAGGAATCTTTTTTTCCTGAACAGTAGCTCATAACAGTAGGCTTAAAATATTCATGTTATTCCATGTTATAAGCCAATGTGCTCTCATCCAGGCTTTGTTGTTCCATTTATAGAGGACAGGCAGAGTAGATTTAGCATAATTCTTAAGGGACTTAGGATTTTTGGAATGGTCAATGACCACTGTCTTCCACTGAAAGTCACTAGCTGTGTTAGCCTCTAACAAGAGAGTTAGACTGTCCTTTGAAGCTTTGAAGCCAGGCATTGACTTCTTTCTAACTATGAAAGTTCCAGATGGCATCTCCTTCCAATAGAAGGCTGTTTAGTCTACACTGGAAACCTCTTGCTTAGTGCAACCACCTTCCTTAATTATCTTAGATAGATCTTCTGGATAACTTGCTGTAGCTTCTACATCAGCACTTGCTGCTTCACCTTGCACTTTGATGTGATAGAGACGGCTTCTTTCCTTAAGCCCCATGACCAGCCTCTGCTGGCTTCAGACTTTTCTTCTGCAGCTTCCTCACCTGTCTCAGCCTTCACAGAATTGAAGAGAGTGAGGGCCTTGCTCTAGATTAGGCTTTGGCTTAAAGGAATGTTGTGACTGATTTGGTCTTCTATCCAGAACCTTCATAGTTCATTTTTATTTCTACTAGATGCACCTCTAAATATTGAATTTCATCCTTCAGTCACTGAGTAGAAAAAGTATGGGGAGTGGGGAAGGGAAAACTAAAAGGCCTTCACAGTTCTCTGAAATCCTAAATATTTTACCTGTGCAAATTCTCTGACACCTACAATTAGAGAAGCCCATAAAGGAGAGCCCGTGTTTCCTGAGAAATGTCTAGAACAACTGAATCTATGAAGCAGTTTGGAACTGTAACATCTCTAAAAAATTTTTTATGTCTGAGAAGAATCAACAGTAATTCCAGAAAACGAAGGATAAACATGTACAGAAATGCTGAAAGTGATTGCTGTCAAGGTCAGAGATATGGGGTAACTCTATGAAGGAATTTTGAGTATAATACATGAAATACTTAGAATATTACAGAAAGAGGGTAATTCAGAGATCAAGTAGTCTCTCTTACTTTAAAGATGAGGGAGTTGAAAACCAAAGAAGTGCAATAATGTTCTTAAAGTTGGACATATGGTTATGATTGAAACCTAGGATAACCTAGGATTCTTGACTCCTAGTTTGCTGTTCATTCCACAACAGTACACTACATTTCAAATCAGCATGAAAGTTATTCTAAAAACAAGTGCCTAGATGTACATGTATATGTATTATTTGTTTTAATCTGTTTGGACTGCAGATGAATTTTCTGTTGTCTCTGGTCTATTCTTTAGCATATTTATATTTTCAGCTCCTATCTGCAAGCAAGACCTTTAAGGAGCAAGTGCTCCACTGATTATAAATAAACTTCCGTTGGTTTCTTGGGAGAGGCATACCTGGAGTAACAATAGATGAAAGTATTTGTCAGACTACCATATACGATTCATCCTCTTTGCTTATAAAATGCATGACATGAATAAATTACAACTTCACATTTGGTATAGCACCAGCTACTTACTTACTGTAAGGCAGATTAAAATATTCTGGCACCACTCCCTGTAATTCCCAATCTCTTTGAGTGAACACTGGAAAAACCTGAGCTTTCAATAGAAAGAATTCTGCTTTCTTAGGACCATTATTTTAGATTACAAGCACAAGGCTTTCTTATTTAAGATTACATGACCAAAGATTTCAGCATCTCTGACTTGGGTTCTTTGTTTTTCCACAAAGGGCTTAAACTTTAAGCTTTCCTTTTAGAACTGGTTTGAGACAGTAAAGTATCTCTTTTAGATTACTGACCATAGCAGTAGGACTTCTCCCTGTGTCTTACTTAATAGTTAGGTAACTGCCTATTTTCTTTTTTTTTTTTTTTTTTTTTTTAAAGATTTTATTTATTTATTTGAGAGAGAGAGAATCAGAGAGAGCACGAGAGGGAAGAGGGTCAGAGGGAGAAGCAGACTCCGGTAACTGCCTATTTTCAGGCAGTAATCTAAAGCAGAAATTCACTGCCTTCTAAAAGAAATGCAGAAGCTCCTGATTCCAAGCCATAGGAGATTATCACCAAAGTGGTTCACAAGTCAGGCTAGGAATTCATTAACTCCTCCTGACAGTTCAGAGCCTGTCAGAAAATAAAGAAAAAAGAAGTAAGGTACACTGGCAGGAGCTTATCAGACATATTCTTTGCCTTGCTTTCCTTTTTAAGTAGCTAAGAGACCTTAGGCAAGCTACATAACCTTTCTGAGTATCATTTCCCTCATACATTAAAAATAGAAATAATGTCTACCCAGTAAGGTCATTATGAAGTACTATTAAAAGAAACAGTATATATAAATCAGTTTTTCACAAAGCTGTCATATTTGGAATTTAGTAACTGATTCCCTTCCCTTCCTTCTCTATGTTGGGATTCTAAGATTGTGGCCTTAGGATAAGCACTTGTAAATTACAAAGTCAAAGCTAGAATTCCTTGGCTCAGGTGCATTTGTTGGTCCATGTTAACAATCTCTGGATCCCTATGCATTTTGTTGTAATGAGATTTACATTCCACCCACCCGGGTCATTCAGGCCTGTGCTCCCTATCTCATTGGAAAATTTACCTAAAATCCAGGGACGCCTGGGTGGCTCAGTTGGTTAGGCGTCTGTCTTCGGCTTGGGTCATGATCCCAGGGTCCTGGGATCAAGTCCCACATTGGGCTCCCTGCTCAGCGGGGAGTCTCCTTCTCCCTCTGCCTGCCACTCCCTCCCTCTGCTTGTGCTCGTTTGCTCTCGCTTTCTCTCTCTCTCTGACAAATAAATAAAGTCTTTTAAAATAAAAAAAAATTTACCTAAAAAACAGGTTTCACTGTTTTTCTCCTTATCTCTGGTTGAGCTTTACAAAATTAAAGCAGAGGGTTGAGACGGTTATTCAAATATTTCAAGTGAAAGCATAAATTTTTATTATCCAAATTACTGCCTCCAGTTTCTACCTACAGTCCAGTAAGGTCTTAATCCAGGATGATCCTCTTTACCTGCAGATATCTCCTGGGGATTGGTCTGTGCTGGCATTTGCTGTAGGTTTTTATATCAGTGTGGCCATTTGAATTCATTCATAATTCCCTTCAGATAGTTTCATCTATTTAGTCCGTAAACTTCATTACACCTCTAAAATGTGTACATCTCATTAAATTCTCCTATTTATGCTTCTGATTACATGATTCCCTTCATATTTCTCCCTGCATTCCTCAAATATAAACATCCCTATCTATATATTTTTGATGTGTCTTTATGTGCATGTACATGTGTGTATGTGTGTGTATAATCACAATGTCTAGAGAATTATGCTGTTTTTGATATCCAAAGATTATTGATTATATTACCAATCTATTCTCTGTATCTGTGCTCTAGGTGCTTCCCCCCTCCCCAGTATTGTGGATATACCACATGTGTGCTATTATCACAATACTTACAAAACCTCTTTGTGTGGGGGAGTTATTTTTATAATTATATAATTGAGTAAAATTAACTCACATAGGAATCAGACTTAGAACATTGGCCTAATTATCCCTGTGTTGCAAGCAGGTAGACGAATCTTCCTATTTCATACTTCCTTTATGCATACCATCATATATTTCCATATATGTATCCTCTTTTCTTAAATAAAGCATATTATAAATATATCTCACTTTAAGCAATTTTGATAGAAAATAACTCATATTTATTTTTTTTAAAGATTTTATTTATTTATTTGAGAGAGAGAGAGTGAGACAGATGACAGAGGGAGAGGGAGAAGCAGACTTGCTGCTGAGCAGAGAGCCTGATGCAGGGCTTGATCCCAAGACCCTGGGATCATGACCTGAGCCGAAGGCAGACACTCAACCAACTAGGCCACCCAGGCACCCAGAAAATAACTCATATTTAATCAAAAAACCTTAGAAGGAATTTTAATATGATTTTTAAAATTAATTTACACAGCTTTTATTGAATATATCTGAGGCTAAAACAAGATTCAGTATTTAAATAAGATTAATTCTTAGTTTTCCGTTCTTTTTAGATACCTCATTATCTTTTCACATTTTAAATATACATGCTTTATTTGCATAATTTATTTAGCAATTTTTTTTCAGTATCTATTTTGAAGTGCCATAGTCTATATTAATACCATCAAGTTAGGATTCAGAATATAGGTAATGGAAAAATGTTTTAGTTAAGATGGAACAAAACCAGAAAATTTTTAAGAAGAAAGCATCAAAATATTTGATTCCTACAGTGATCAAAATCTGAAAGAAAGCTCTTGGGTTTTTAGAAGTGATAACTCATTTCTGTCTATTCTTAATTAATGTTATATTAGTAGAATTATGAAAATTCATGTAAATATACGAGATTTTCCAAACTATGGGGAAGAAAATTAGTACAAATGAAAAGAGACAAAACTCAAGTAGCAGGAAAAGATTTGCCATTACCAGCCAGAGAATTGTCAGGAATAAAAACTTGACAATAGCTTTTTTTTTTTAAGTTTGAATTTATTAATTTCTGCATGAGAGCATCCAGTGTGTAGAAGTTACCTTTTTTTTTATTTTTTTATTAACATATAATGTATTATTTGTTTCAGGGGTACAGGTCTGTGATTCATCAGTCTTACACAATTCACAGCACTCACCGTAGTACATACCCTCCCTAATATCCATCACCCAGCCACCCCATCCCTCCCACCCCCCTACCACTCCAGCAACCTTCAGTTTGTTTCCTGAGATTAAGAGTCTCTTATGATTTGTCTCCCCCTCTGGTTTCATCTTGTTTCATTTTTTCCTCCCTTCCCCTATGATCCTCTGTCTTGTTTGTCAAATTTCTCATATCAGTGAGATCATATGATATTCGTCTTTCTCTGATTGACTTATTTCACTTAGCATAATACATTCTAGTTCCATCCACATCATTGCAAATGGCAAGATTTTTTTTTAACATATAATGTATTATTTGTTTCAGAGGTACAGATCTGTGATTCAACAGTCTTACACAATTCACAGCGCTCACCATAGCACATACCCTCCCCAACGTCTATCACCCAGCCGACGCATCCCTCCCACCCCCCATCACTCCAACAACCCTCAGTTTGTTTCCTGAGATTAAGAATTCCTCATATCAGGGTGCCTGGGTGGCTCAGTTGGTTAAGCGACTGCCTTCAGCTCAGGTCATGATCCTGGAGTCCCGGGATTGAGTCCCGCATCGGGCTCCCTGCTCAACAGGGAGTCTGCTTCTCCCTCTGACCCTCTTCCCTCTTGTGCTCTCTATCTCTCATTCTCTCTCTTTCAAATAAATAAATAAAAAGCTTTTAAAAAAAAAAAAAAGAATTCCTCATATCAGTGAGGTCATATGATACATGTCTTTCTCTGATTGACTTATTTTGCTCAGCATAACACTCTCCAGTTCTATCCACATTGTTGAAAATGGGAAGATTTCATTCCTTTTGATAGCCGCATAATATTCCATTGTGTGTGTGTGTGTGTGTGTGTGTGTGTGTGTGTGTGTGTGTGTGTATACCACATCTTCTTTATCCATCTGTTGATGGACATCTTGACTCTTTCCACAGTTTGGCTATTGTGGACATTGCTGCTACAAACATCGGAGTGCACGTACCCCTTCGGATCCCTACATTTGTATCTTTGGGGTAAATACCCAATAGTGCAATTGCTGGATTGTATGGTAGCTCTATTTTCAACTTTTTGAAGAACCTCCATGCTGTTTTCCAGAGTGGCTGCACCAGCTTGCATTCCCACCAACAGTGGAGGAGGGTTCCCCACAAATGGCAAGATTTTGTTGTGTTTTTTTGATAGCTACATAATAATCCATTTGTGTGTGTGTGTGTGTGTGTGTGTGTATACATATACATATACCACATCGTGTTCCATTCATCTGTTGATGGACATCTAGGTTCTTTCCTTAGTTTGGCTATTGTGGACATTGCTGCTATAAACATTGGGGTACATGTGCCCCTTTGGATCACTACCTTTGTATCTTCAGGGTAAATACCCAGTAGTGCAATTACTGGAACCTCCATACTGTTTTCCAGAGTGGCTGCACCAGCTTGCATTCCCACCAACAGTGTAGGAAGGTTCCCCTTTCTCTGCATCCTCACCAACATCTGTCGTTTCCTGACTTATTAATTTTAGCCATTCTGACTGGTGTGAGGTGGTAGCTCATTGAGGTTTTGATTTGGAGTTCCCTGATGCCGAGCAATGTTGAGCACTTTTTCATGTGTCTGTTGGCCATTTGGATGTCTTCTTTGGAAAAATGTCTCTTCATGTCTTCTGCCCATTTCTTGATTGGATTATTTGTTCTTTGGGTGTTGAGTTTGATAAGTTCTTTATGGATTTTGGATATATATATATATAGAAGATATTTGCAAATGTCTTCTCCCATTCTGTCGGTTGTTTTTTGGTTTTGTTGACTGTTTCCTTTGCTGTGCAAAAGCTTTTTATCTTGATGAAGTCCCAGTAATTCATTTTTCCCCTTGCTTCCTTTGCCTTTGGCAATGTTTCTGGGAAGAAGTTGCTGCGGCTGAGGTCGAAGAGGTTGCTTCCTGTGTTCTCCTCAAGGATTTTGTTGGACTCCTGTCTCACATTTAGGTCTTTCATCCATTTTGAGTTTATTTTTGTGTGTGGTGTAAGGAAATGGTCCAGTTTCATTCTTCTGCATGTGGCTGTCCAATTTTCCCAACACCATTTGTTGAAGAGACTGTCTTTTTGCCATTGGACATTCTTTCCTGCTTTGTTGAAGATGAGTTGACCATAGAGTTGAGGGTCCATTTCTCGACTCTCTATTCTGTTCCATTGATCTATGTGTCTATTTTTGTGCCAGTACCATACTGTCTTGATGATGACAGCTTTGTAATAGATCTTGAAGTCAGGAATTGTGATGCCACCAGCTTTGGTTTTCTTTTTCAATATTCCTCTAGCTATTCGGGGTCTTTTCTGGTTCCATACAAATTTTAGGATTATTTGTTCCATTTCTTTGAAAAAAGTGGGTGGTATTTTGATAGGGATTGCATTAAACGTATAGATTGCTATAGGTAGCATAAACATTTTCACAATATTTGTCTTCCAATCCATGAGCATGGAACATTTTTCCATTTCTTTGTGTCTTCCTCAATTTTTTTCATGAGTATCCTATAGTTTTCTGAGTACAGATTCTTTGCCTCTTTGGTTAGATTTATTCCTAGGTATCTTACGATTTGGGGTGCAATTGTAAATGGGATCGACTCCTTAATTTCTCTTTCTTCTGTCTTGTTGTTGGTGTATAGAAATGCAATTGATTTCTGTGCATGATTTTATATCCTGCCACTTTACTGAATTCCTGTATGAGTTCTAGCAGTTTTGGGGTGGAGTCTTTTGGGTTTTCCACATAAAGTATCATATCATCTGCAAAAAGTGAGAGTTTTACCTCTTTGCTGATTCGGATGCCTTTTATTTCTTTTTGTTGTCTGATTGCTTAGACTAGGAATTATAGTACTGTGTTGAACAGCAGTGGTGATAGTGGACATCCCTGCCGTGTTCCTGACCTTAGGGAAAAAACTCTCAGTTTTTCCCCATTGAGTATGATATTCGCTGTGGGATTTTCATAGATGGCTTTTATGATATTGAGGTATGTACCTTCTATCCCTACACTGTGAAGTTTTAATCATGAAAGGATGCTGTACTTTATCAAATGCTTTTTCTGCATCTGTTGAGAGGATCATATGATTCTTGTTCTTTCTTTTATTAATGTATTGTATCACATTGATTGATTGTGGATGTTAAAGCAACCTTACAGACCAGGAATAAATCCCACTTGGTTGTGGGGAATAATCCTCTTAATATACTGTTGGATCCTATTGGCTAGTATTTTGGTGAGAATTTTTGTATCCATGTTCATTAGGGATATTGGTCTGTAGTTCTCCTTTTTGATGGGGTCTTTGTCTGGTTTTGGGATCAAAGTAATGCTGGCCTCATAAAATGAGTTTGGAAGTTTTCCTTCCATTTCTATTCTTTGAAACAGCTTCAGAAGAATAGGTATTAATTCTTCTTTAAATGTTTGGTAGAATTCCCCTGGGAAGCCATCTGGCCCTGGGCTCTTGTTTGTGGGAATATTTTTGATGACTGCTTCAATTTCCTTAGTGGTTATGGGTCTGTTCAGGTTTTCTATTTCTTCCTGGTTCAGTTTTGGTAGTTGATACATCTCTAGGAATGCATCCATTTCTTCCAGATTATCTAATTTGCTGGCATACAGTTGCTCATAATATGTTCTTATAATTGTTTGTCTCTTTTTGTTGGTTGTGATCTCTCCTCTTTCATTCATGATTTTATTTATTTGGGTCCTTTCTCTTTCCTTTTTGATAAGTCTGGCCAGAGGTTTATCAAGAACCAGCTCCTAGTTTCGTTGATCTGTCAGCTATTGTTCTTTTGGTTTCTATTTCATTGATTTCTGCTCTGACCTCTATTATTTCTCTTTTCCTACTGGGTTTAGGTTTTATTTGCTGTTCTCTCTCCAGCTCCTTTAGGTGCAGGGTTAGGTTGTGTATTTGAGACCTTTCTTGTTTCTTGAGAAAGGCTTGTATTGCTATATACTTTCCCCTTAGGACCACCTTTGCTGCATTCCCAAAGATTTTGAACAGTTACGTTTTTATTTTCATTTGTTTCCGTGATTTTTTTTAATTATTCTTTAATTTCCTGGTTGACCGATTCATTCTTTAATAGGATGCTCTTTAGCCTCCATGTGTTTGAGTTCTTTCCGACTTTCCTCTTGTGATTGAGTTCTAGTTTTTGTGGTCTGAAAATATGCAGGGAATGATCCCAGTCTTTTGGTATCAGTTGAGAACCGATTTGTGACCCAGGATGGGATCTATTCTGGAGAACATTCCATGGGCACTAGAGAAGAATGTGTATTCTCTTGCTTTGAGATGGAATGCTCTGAATATATCTGTGAAGTCCATCTGGTCCAGTGTTTCATTTAAAGCCTTTATTTCCTTGTTGATCTTTTGCTTAGATGATCTGTCCATTTCAGTGAGGGGGATGTTAAAGTCTCCTACTATTATTGTATTATTGTCAGTGTGTTTCTTTTATTTTTTTATTAATTGGCTTATATAATTTGCTGCTCCCATGTTAAGGGCATAAATATTTAAAATTGTTAGTACTTGTTGGGTAGACCCTTGAAGTATGATGTAGTGTCCTTCCTCATCTCTTATTATAGTCTTTGGTTTAAAATCTAATGTGTCTGATATAAGGTTTGCCAGCCCAGCTTTCTTTTGATGTCCATTAGCATGGTAAATGGTTTTCTACCCCCTCACTCTAAATCTGGAGGTGTCTTTGGGTCTAAAATGAATCTCTTGCAGACAGCATATCGATGGGTCTTTTTTTTTTATCCAATCTGATACCCTATGTCTTTTGATTGGGGCATTTAGCCCATTTACATTCAGAATAACTAGTGAAAGATATGAATTTAGTGCCATTGTATTGCTTGTAAGGTGACTGTTACAGCATATTGTCTCTGTTCCTTTCTAGTCTATTACTTTTAGGCTCTATCTTTGCTTAGAGGACCCCTTTCAATATTTCTTATAGGGCTGGTTTCGTGTTCACAAATTCTTTTAGATTTTTTTTGTCCTGGAAGCTTTTTATCTCTCCTATTTTCAGTGACAGCCTAGCTGGATATAGTATTCTTGGCTGCATATTTTTCTCATTTAGTGCTCTGAATATATCATGCCAGTCCTTTCTGGCCTGCCACGTCTCTGTGGATAGGTTGCTACCAATCTAATGTTTCTACCATTATAGGTTACTGACCTCTTGTCCTGAGCTGCTTTCAGGATTTTCTCTTTGTCTCTGAGACTCGTAAGTTTTACTATTAGATGTCAAGGTGTTGACCTGTTTTTATTGATTTTGGGGAGAGTTCTCAGTGCCTTCTGGATTTTGATGCCTGTTTCCTTCCCCAAATTAGGGAAGTTCTCTTCTATAATTTGCTCCAATATACCTTCTGCCCCACTCTCTCTTTCTTCTTCTTCTGGGATCCCAATTATTCTAATATTGTTTCGCTTTATGGTATCGCTTATGTCTTGAATTCTCCCCTCCTCATCCAGTAGTTGTTTCTCTCTCTCTCTCTCTCTCTCTCTCTCTCTCTCTCTCTCTCAGCTTCTATATTCTCCATCATTTGGTGTTCTATATCACTAATTCTCTCTTCTGCCTCATTTATCCTAGCAGTTAGAGCCTCCATTTTTTATTACACCTCATTAATAGCCTTTTTGATTTCGACTTGGTTAGATTTTAGTTCTTTTATTTCTCCAGAAAAGGATTCTCTAGTCTCTTCTATACTTTTTCAAGCCCAGCTACTATCTTTATAATTGTCATTCTGAACTCTAGTTCTGACATCTTACTAATGTTTGTATTGATTAAGTTCCTGGCAGGTGGTACTGCCTCTTGTCCTTTTTTTTTTTGAGGTGAGTTTTTCTGTCTTGCATTTTATCCAGAGGGGAATAGATGAATGAAAGAACAAAATGCTAAAAAAAATGCTAAAAGGGTAACAGTGACTCCAGAAAAACATACACTAAACAAATCAGAAGAGACCCGAAACCAGGGGGAAAAGAAAGGGGAAAAAATATATATATATGATCAGGCTGGTGAATATAACAGAGCCACACACTAGATTTTGGGTGTATTTTGGTCTATTAGAAGAAATTGCTCCCAAATTTTTTAAAGAAAGAAAAACTTTATATATATATACAAAAATAAGGGTAAATACGATGAAGGGATGGAATATGATTGTAAAGATGAAAATTAAAAAAAGATTTTAAAAAAGGAATTGATAAGAAGTTGGTTGAAAAAAGAATGAAAAAAATTTAAAAAAAAAAGAGAGAGAATGTGATCAGGCAGGAGACGAGGACATCATACAGTAGATTTAGGGTGTATTTTGGTCTGTTAGAAGAAACTGTATCCCAAAATTTTAAAGAAAGAAAAACTTACATATATACAAAAAATAAGGTTAAATACAATTAAGAGATAGACTATGACTTTAAAAATGAAAAATTAAAAAAAGATTTTAAAAAAGGAATTGATAAGTTATTGGTTGGGAAAGGAAAGAAGAAAAATTCAACTAAAAAAATAGAAAAAGAAAAAATAAAGAAAATTTTAAAAATTAACTTTGAAAGACTAAAGCATCATGGGAAAAAAAGCCATGAATTCTATGTGCTTCATTCCCCTGGCGCTGGGGTTTTGCTGTTCTCATTGTTCCAAAAACTTGGTCTTCGCTGGATGTTCTTGCTGATCTTCTGGGGGAGGGGCCCGTTGCAGTGATTTTCAAATGTCTTTGCCCCAGGCGGAATTGCACTGCCCTTGCCAGGGGCCAGGCTAAGGAATCTGCTTGGGTTTGCTCAGTAGCTTTTGTTCCCTGAAAGCTTTCCGTACAGCTTTAGAGGACAAGAATGAAAATGGTAGCCTCCCAATCTCTGGCCCTGGAGGAGCCGAGAGCTGGGGCGCCACTCGTCAGTGTGCCCTTGAAGAAAAGCAGTCAGTCACTCCTGTCTCTCTGGTCTCCAGCTGCACTCTGAGCTCACCCAGGCCTGTGACTGAGCATTTCTATCTCTGGCACATGACCCCATTTGGAGTCTCCAAACCCAGCAGATTGCTGCAGTGCACTCCCGCAGTGAGGAGTCGCCCCAGATCTGCCACATGTTGGGTCCCTGCTGGAAGAGCAGTGGCCCAACTATGCCGCAGATCACAGTTTATGGCAACCCCGAGCTGAGAGCCCACTCCTTGGCTCCGTCTTTGCAGCCGGCTTCCCCACTCTGATACCTGGGAGCTCTGCCACACTCAGTCACCCCCATCTTTCTGTGACCCCGAGGGTCCTGAGACCACACTGTCCCAGCAAGGGTTACACACACACACACACACACACACACACACACACACACACACACAAACACAGCCACTGGAGCTATGTCCCTCAGCAGAGCAGACTTCTTAAAGTTCCGATTTTGTGCTCTGCTGCTCTATCACTTGCCGGTAGCCAGCTAACGGAGGCTCTCTCCCCGCCGCGGTCTATCTTCCCAAATATCACCTCAGATTCACTTCTCCTCACATCCTACCTTCTAGAAAGTTGTCACTTTTCTGTTCATAGAATTGCTGCTATTCTTTTCTTCAATATCCTGTTGAGTTTGTATGCGTTCTGAATGATTTGATAACTATCTAGCTGAATTCCTGGGACCAGCAAAACTTAAGTCTCCTACTCCTCTGCCATCTTGCTCCTTCCACCAGAAGTTACCTTTTTGACTGTTTTGTCAAGTAAAGACTTTTCTCCTGGCAGGCTGTTAGCTTACCCCAAGCAGCATGGGCTATACGCCAGGGAAAACCAAATAGTCTCATTTAATTGTGAGACAAAAGCATAGGAAGAGTGTCAGCAACACAAGGATTCTCTTGTAATCAACAATGCTTTTTGTAATGTATCTGAATGTATGTAAGAAAGAAATAGAGTTGCAATTTTAAAACTTTAATTCAGTTTTTCTGAAAACATAATTTATTTAAATGGTTAAAAATCTTGTATTTCTGTGTCTAGAAACTCCTTTCCTACAGAATCCTGATATTCTTGGTTAACTTGCCAGAAGAAAAAAAGTCATCTGTTAACATTTTGTTTATCATTTGGAAACAACATTGAGTGATTAATTCGGTGATACTATTGCATCCTTGAAACTATAATGCCTTACTAATTTCCTTACTTTGATTTTAGCCATATGGAAATAAACCACCAGTAATTTTTCGAGTCAGTATCACAGTTGACACTTTTGTTACTTATTCTTGCATTACATGTAGGAGCTTGATTTTATTTTTATTTTTTTTGTTAAGTTCAATTAGCCAACATATAGTACATCATTAGTTTTTGAGGTAGTGTTCAATGATTCATTAATTGTATATAACAAATTGAGGGTTGCAGAAGGCAGGGCGGTGGGGGATGGGGTAACTGGGTGATGGGCATTAAGGAGGAGCTTGATTTTAACATGTATTTTTTTCTTTTTATAAAATACTTCTTGCATATTACCTCTTCCCTTTTAATAACCATTGTAATATACTAATATAAAACCAATGTTGAAAAAGTTAATTATTTTTAGGATACTAGGATATGTAGTTCAAAATTATGGAAATTAGATTAAAAAAACTTTTTTTTCCTGTGGAGCTTTTGACATTTTATAGGATAGTGATTAAGAAATTACCAATAAAGAAAAGTTTAAATTGTTCAAACAATAGAAAGAACATTTTGTTTATTTGTACCAAATCCTGACCCCTTGGACTTAAATGTTACCCACTTGTCAGTGACACCCTATTTATTTGACCTGGGTGTGGCAAAGTGTCCATCATTAAGTACTAAAAGAAGTGAGCACTTAATCTCAATTGAAATATTTTCTATGACCTCAGGAACATTTTAGATATTTTTTAAAAATACTTCCCCTAAAAAATTTTTCATTTTAGTCAAGTTAAATATTTTCTAGAGTGACACTGTTATTATTTTTAAAGCTTAATATATTATATATAGAAATGAATATATGTAACACAGATGCAGGTTATGGTAATCAATAATAAAATAGACATCATGAAACCACAACACAACTTAAGAATTAGTTTATTACCAATTGCATTGCATATTTTTATATTGCTAAATCATGACAGTAATTTCTGGTAATCATAACACATCCATTTATTCCAAATTCTGTAACTTTGCACAAAGCTTATTTTTATTTTATGACATAAGAACCATAATGTAATGCTTGCCCTTACTCATCACACTTTCAGATAATGAGCATCCCTAGATGGAAAAATACAAATACACAACATAATGCCACTTTGAACAAGCTATCTATTTTAAAAGCATAGGGATTTTTATTGTACTATTCCATAACCATGATTTATGGAGTAACTAGAGAGTAATTAATATACCTGTTTTCATCAAAGGGATATTCACCTCTCAATCATTCACTCTTTTTCAGTTTATACATCTGAAACTTTCATATAAACGAAGACTGTAATGCATAAATGAGAACTATAATGTTGTCTAAGATGTGGAGAATAAATTGTATTAGGATAGGCTTGAGGGCATCCACCATGTTAAATATTTAGTGTCTGTTAAATAATCATGAAGTTTTCTTTAAATATGCTGTGCTTCATTTTAAGGGGTTTTTTGTTTTAATGCAGTAACAATCCAAATCTGCCTGTTTCATTCATCTTTCCTCTTAATCCCTGGCCCTAGCTAGTATTGTTCCTACCAATAGTTATTTGGCCTGAGTAAGTATATGTATCAAGCCTGCCTTCTCAACTGTTTTGGTGAATACAATGGATAGCTGTTAAGTCAAAAGTAGTCTTCAGTAGCCTCTCACATATATTGGAAGGGATGATAGTTTTTAAATGTACAGTATCAATGCTGTCACAATGAACTTAAGTAAACTTTTGAGGAATTTATAATCAACAGCAAACTAATATCCATGTTTTCTATGAGGAAGCCTTAGATAGTATCTTTTCTTTTCAGCCTTCTGCTATCTACCACATTATTCCTACACTCCTGATTCATAAAACTGATAATATCTTGGTTACCCAAAGTGAGGACGAGGAATCAATTTCTTGGATCACTCAGAATTCAGAGTTTCCCCTTGACTTCTTCCAAAGCCTTCTTAGAGCTAACAACACAGGGATCTTTACAAATGTGAAATCATTTTGATAAGTGACTTTTCCCTCTTATATCTAAAAGCCACTTGGGTATCCTAACATCCGACTTTAGACACAAGAAAAAAGTAACATCTGTCCCAGAATAAATGCCCAACCAAACAAATTAAATATTTTACTTTTACCATTTAGAAACTACATTTGGATTCAGTGCTTACAAATTGTACTCAACTTAATAAATAGCTCTCTATTTTGATTTCCTTCTATATATGTCCATTGTCAACCATTTGAATCTATAAAGACTCTTTCTGAAGATATTTTTTAGGCCAGTCATCCCAGTATAAAAAAGCTAGCACTCCAAAGAGTAGAGAATTTAATAACTATCATGTGGGAATCTGACTTGTATATGAATATCTTGCTGACAACATAAAAAGTCTATCACCTTTTAATGAAGCATTCTGCCACTGTCTTCTTGCAGCCTAAGTGAGCATACTACACAAAACAGTGTAAATCATCAACCAGTCTTTTCCATTCCTTTCTTCTTATCAACCTCTTGAGATTACTTAATTGTATATATGGACAAGGGTCCCCAGTGATACACAGCCCTACGTTTAAGATTTTTGATCCCCACAGAATCTAGAAATATGCATTTATTGTTATCATCTTCATCAAATTTAATACATCCTTTATTATACAGAACTTAGAGAATACTGTGTATGGGATAGGATAGAACAGAATAGACATGACCTCCTCAGATTCTGAAAGCAGGACCATAGCTTCTTGGTATACCGCCTAACTTTCTACAACTGAAATATGCTCACTGGAGACTGTGAAGAGCTATAAACTCCCACCACCAAATGTTCCTAGAAAGCATATTAACTATATATTGGGGAAACTGTCTTTTGCTTATTATAAATGGGGCTCTCACTGGATTAGAAAGACTGGGAAAAGGGAATTTTGCTCATGTTTCCCTGAAATTGTATCTTTTAGTAAGATCTTTAGCTCCCACAGCTTCAGCTTTCTCTACCAAATTATAAACTTAAAACAGTTATTATATCTAGTTGAGAAGTTACTGCTGCCTGGTTCCATTCAAGTTGAATGCTGAGCCTCTCTTTCTAAAAATCTCATGCCCAAAGTTTATTCAACACCAATACTTGGGCTCCACCTATGGGCAAAGAGAAGGGATGGTTTAACATGTAGGTACGTGTATGCAAGAATGTCCCATGTGATTTGCACCACTACTATGTACTCTTTAAGTTACAAAATAGGTCATCTGGGCAGACATCGAATCAAGGCTAATATGAACTGCTTGAAAGAGCTATCCATTGACTGTTTAGTCCTGAACCCTACTGAGAGATATGGATATAGTTGCTTGTGTAGCTGAGAGGTATATCTGACATATATTCCTTCTGTTCTCTAATATCTTCTGCCAACTGGTAGCCCGGACCATTTTTCAATCAATTGCATATTTTTCTCCCAATCCTTTCCCTTGCCCTAGGCTTTTAGACCAAAACTTGAGGTAATGATTGTTTTTTTCTTTGAAGAAACTTAATCTCTGCTGCTAACATGATACCACATCCAAAATCAGAACTAATCCAGTAGGGAACAAATTTACCTTAAAGATAGCAACCCCTGTATTTAGCATGAGTCCAAAATAAAAAACTGGCTAATTATATGTATTATTAAATTTATATTAATAACTTTAGTTAAATGTGAAGCAATTCTTTCTTTCCAGGTGAAATGTTTTATTTTTCTTTCCATGATATTTGAAGGTCTATAAAGACCAGATGGTATATGTGTGCTACAAATAATGACTGTTCTTGGTTCTTCTAAATATAGTATATGTTGAAATGAGATAAATATTCTTATTTTTTAATCTATTATCTTTGCCCTTTATTGAGATATAACTCATATGCTATATAATTCACCCACTTAAAGTATATAGTTCAAGTGTTTTTAGTAAATTCACAGATAGGTACAACCATCACCACAGTCAATTTTAGAACGTTTTCATCACCTCAAAAGAAACCCCATCCTCACTAGATGTCATCCTCTCCTATCCTCATCAGTCACCCCCATCTAGCCCTAAGTAACTACCAATGTACATTCTACTATAGGTTTACCTACTCTGAACATTTCATATAATGGGATCATATATGTGGTCTTTTGTGACTGGGTTCTTTACTTAGCATAATATTTTCAAGATCCATCCATGTTATAGCATGTATCAATACCTCATTCCTTTTTTTATTGCAGTAAAAACCACATTAACAAAATTTACCATCTTAACCATTATTAATTGTTTAATTCAATGGCATTAAGTACATTCACACTGCTGTGAAATGTATCTCCATAACTTTTTCATACTAGATACGTGAAACTCTACACCCGTTAAACAACTCCCCTCTTCCCCCTCATCCCAGCCCCTAGTAACCACCATTCTACCTTCTGTTGCTAAGAATTTGACTACTTTAGATACATCATGTAAGTGGAATTATGCAGTATTTGTCTTTTTGTGTCTGGTTTATTTTACTTAGCATAATGTCTTCAAGGTCCATCCATGTTGTATCATGTGACAGTATATAAATATATACACCACATTTTGTTTATCCATTCATCCGTTGATGAACATTTGGGCTGCTTCCACCACTTGACTATTATGAATAGTGCTACAGTGAACATGGGTGTGAAAATATCTCTTTGAGATGCTGCTTTCAATTCTTTTGGATACAAACCCAGAAGTAGAATTGATGGACCATATGGTATTTCTATTTTTAATTTTTTGAGGAAACTTCTTATGATTTTCCGTGGTGGTTGCACTATTTTACAATCCTACCAAGAGTGTACAAGGGCTCCAATTTCCCCATATTCTCCTCAACACTTGTTATTTTCTGTTTTTTTTTTATAATTGCCATCCTAATGGGTATGAGGTGATATCTCATTCTGGTTTTGATTTGCACTTCTCTAATGATTAATGATGTTGATTCTCATATGTTGTTGACTATTTGTATATCATTTTTGGAGAAACATCTGTTCAAATTTTTTGCCCATTTTTAATTGAGTCATTTGATCTTTTTGTTATTGAGTTATAAGAGTTCTTTATATGTTCAGGACATTAACTGTTTATCAGATAGATGATTTGCAACTATATTCTCCCATTCCATAGATTGCCTTTTTACTCTGTTGATTTTGTCCCTAATGCACAGAAGTTTTTTCCCTATATAATCTTTTTTTTAGATTTTTTATTTAATTCCAGTATAATTAACATATAGTGTTGTATTAGTTTCAAGTGTACAACATAGTGATTCACTCAATGCTCATCATGATAAGTGTACTCTTTAATCCCCCATCACTTTTTCACCCATCCCTCCACCCACCTTCCCTCTGGTAACCTGCAGTTTGTTCTCTGTAGTTAAGAGTCTGTTTCTTGGTATGTGTGTCTCTCTTTGTTTGTTTTGTTCCTTAAATTCCACATATGAGTGAAATCATATGGTATTTGTCTTTTTCTGACTTATTTCACTTTGCCATTATGCTCTCTAGCTCCATCCATATTGTTGAAAATGGCAAGATTTCATTCTTTTTATGGCTGAATGATATTCCATTGTGTATATACACACCACATCTTCTTTATCCATTCATCTGTCAGTAGACACAGAATGCTTGCATAATTTGGCTATTTAAATAATGCTGCAATAAACATAGGGGTGCATGTATCCCTTTGAATTAGTGTTTTTATATTTTGGGGGTAAATACCCAGTAGTGATACACAAAAGTTTTTAAGTTTGATGTAGCCCCATTTGTCTATGTTTGCTTTAGTTGCCTGTGCCTTCGGTGTCATACTCAAGAAATCATTACCCAAACTGAGAAACAGACTCTTAACTACAGAGAACAAACTAGATGGCTACCAGAAGGGAGGTGGGTAGGGGGATGGGTTAAATAGGTGAAGGGGTTTAAGAAGTGCACTTGTTGCGATGAGCGTTGGTGATGTATGGAAGTACTGAATCACTATATTGTACACCTGAAACTAATATTACCCTGTATGTTAACTAACTGGAATTGAAATAAAAACTTTTAAAAAACTGAGGCCCACTTACATTGTTGGGAGAAATGTTTCATTATAAAATCAGAAAAAATAAAGAAAACATTTTATCTATTCATCACCATTATAAAAAAAATCATTACCAAATCCAACGTCATAAAGTTTTCCTGTATCTTTTCTTCTAAGAATGTTATAGTTTTAGGTTTTATATTTAGTTCTTTAATCCATTTTGAGTTAATTTTTATATATGGTGTAAAGTAAGGATCCAACTTCATTCTTTTGCATGTGGATATCCAGTTTTCCCAACACCAACACCATTTGTGAAAAGACTGTCCTTTCCCCATTGAAGGTCATTTGACTGTATACACAAAAGTTTATTTCTGAACTTTCTATTCTGTTCCATTTGTATTAGTTAAGGTTCTCCAAAGAAACAGAACCAATAGGAATATATATATATGATTATATATACCTGATGAGATTTATTGTGAGGAATTGGCTCCCATGATTATGGATACTGTTCAGTCTCATGGTATGCCATCTGTAAGCTGAAGACCCAGGCAAACCAGTTATTTTGTACCTGGAAGTTTATACTTCCTAATATCCTTGTGCTATCTTTTATTATTAACTGTTACTATTAATGAGCTATTCAAAATCCTAGCAAAGTCATTCTCTTAGGATCTAAGCTAGGGTAGAGTTTACATTTTCATGAACCACCCCAGGCCAGATTAGTTCCAGGCAAGGAGCCACCCCAGGAGGTTTATTGTGATCCTGGGCAAATACCATCAGGAACTATCTTATAGCTTCATTTGGCAGTTAATTTTGTATAAGTATATCCAAACTAGATTCTGGTTTCACCACTTCCCTGGTCTTACTAAATAGGGGTCCATAGCTCCAGGATAGCTCCAGAATAGCTACAACCGTCTAGGAATATCTGAAGCTAGAATCTGCTAAGAAGTTCTCCCTTCCAATTCAGCTGTCACCTCCCTAAAAGGAGAGTATCACTGTCACTGTGGATCAGAGTACAAAATTAAAAATCTCTCGGTACTTACTTCTAGGTCCTGGGATCTGGAAAACAGAGGCTTTGGGTGGCAAGAAGGACAAAGCCAAAAACAAACAAAAAAAAAACAGACAGACAAAAAGACTCCTATCTAGCTCTGGAAACAATTATATGAACATCTCATGTAAATCAAGCCCTGTATTACTTATAGTCTTTGGAGACAAGCTTGATTTTTTTTCCTTCCCCTCTTCTTCCTTCTCCACCTCCTATTTGTTATTATTTTGCCTCTTTGAAATAATAATAATAAAGACAGATTCTAACAAGAAGATTTAAGGAATTGGTCTTGACTCTTGTATTCTTTTCGGCACTAGTTCGAATTCCTAAGCTCTAGCTGAAAATGATTTTTATCCAGAGTAGTTTGAATAGTCATTTCACAAGACAGGTTACTGGCCCTCAGCTAACTTGTAATCACTAATTTTTTTAGGTTAATAAAGCCAAAATCAAAGGCTAAAATTCCTTTACTTTTCTTAAGAAAAAAAAAAACTTTCTTCTTATAAAAATGACATTTGATCATTATAAAAAACTTGAGGGGCGCCTGGGTGGCTCAGTCGGTTAAGCGGCTGCCTTCAGCTCCAGTCATGATCCCAGGGTTCTGGGATTGAGCCCCGCATCGGGCTCCCTGCTCAGCGGGGAGCCTGTTTCTCCCTCCCTCTGCCTGCTGCTCTGCCTACTTGTGCTCTCTCTCTGTGTCAAATAAATAAATAAAATGTTAAAAAAAAAAACTTGGAAATTTTCAGAAAAATATAGCAAAGGGAAATCATACATAATTCTAATATACTAAAATAACAAATGCTTTATATTTTCATGTATGCCCTTCTCATCTTTTTCTGTTGACATGTACACATCTATCTTATTATAGTAAAGATTATACACTACATGTGCAATTCTGTATGTTTTTTAAATATGTGTCATAAGAATTTTCCTGGTCAATGAATATTCTTCATAAATATTACTTTAACCTGCATAATATTTTATCATAAGGATAGATCTTTGTCTACTTAAATTTCTATATTATTGATTTTTATTTCTTTACTTCTCTCACTAATGTAAACAACTAAACATGTGCATAAAGATTTACCTATTTTCTTAGGATAGATTTCTAGAAGTGAAATTACCAGATCAACAAATATGAAAATGTTCAAGAATTGGCTTTTTAAAGAAAGTCTTCTTTGGGTTGTTAAAGGATTAATGACACAACAAATTGAACACATCTTTGATGACTGTGTAGTTCCTCATATTCAGATAATCTCTGCAAGCATAACTATTAATTGACTGAATCTAATCTTTCATTTCAGACACAAGGATACATCTCTTCCTTCTGTCTTCAACTCCTTGGGATAGAAATCAGGAGGTCTGACTGAGCCCATGTATAAGCTTTGTCAGACAGGCACTTATCCATCTTGTTTATGACTGCCTGTTTAACCCATTGCTCTCAAAATCGATATTTTTCTTATTTTCTCTTTTTTCAGATGGAATGGGGAGAGTCCTTGCTCAAGATGTATATGCAAAAGACAACCTTCCCCCCTTTCCAGCATCAGTAAAAGATGGCTATGCTGTCCGAGGTAAATATTTTGGGACTTTGAGTATCATCATACTCACACTGTATTTATTTTTCTTCAGATATTTTGCTCAGCCTAGGCATCCAATGAGTTTTACACTTTTTTCCTACCTGGTTACCAAAATAATTTTATTCACAGATAACAATCTGGATTAAAACTTTTCAGTGAAAGTACTGTCATTACTTGAAAATGTTTGTTGACAAATAAATATGTAGAAATTGATAGAAACACTGTACCATAATTTATTCTTTTGACCTCTACACATACCAGGTAGCAGACAGTCTTGGTCTGGAAGTTTTCCACATTTTCTAGTTGAAAATATTTATGTGGTCCAAAAAAGAAGAGCAGATTCCCAACACAGGAATCATGTAGGGTGGGCTTTTCTTCTGTTTTAAACTCAAACATCAATAAGGGCTTCATAAAAAGCAAGTACAGGGGAATCCTCTAATTCCCTGGAAGAGCTGTATTTCAAAGCTCTGAAACCTCCGATGGTACCAGCAGCTCATACCTTTGGAGTTCCCTGAGATTGCATAAAGGTTAAAAGCAAATACTAAATAACAATTGCCGGCTTAAAGTCTAATCTAAGAACCCAAAATGAAAATGCAATGGAATTACTTAGAAACTATTATTGGTTATTAACTCAAGGCTGATATCATTGAAGAAATGTCTAAAGACATTTCCCGGCTTATCAGAGCTGTTAAGAAGGCCAGTTCCTTTTTAATGGTTCTTTAGGGAGTCTCTAACTTGTTTGTTGCTGTTTTTACTCTGTCTAGCCATTAAAATAATTTCATTTTTATAATTAAATATATTCATTCATCTCCTCCAAGTCCCATTACGATTTCTTAGCAATATCTTTTTGTGTTGGAGGCACTATAGCAAATGGTTATGGTTATGGGCTTTGAAAAGCAAAGTAAGGGCGATCTGGGTCCCAGTACTAGTTCCATCTTTATAACTTTGAGCAAATTACTTAAACTTTTTGAGCTTCAGTTGTCTCATCTGTAAAATGATGATAATTATAACAATACTTACCCCAACAAGTTGTGAGGATCTAATGAGACCCTAGAAAGCCTTAGTAAATTATCTGGTACCAAAAACAAGCACTCAATAGTTGTTTTATAAAATGTTTGATAATGGTAACTATTATTATCACTATCATTATTATAAACACATTTCCTTAGACCATTTCTGAAAAAAAAAGGTTAACATTTATTTGAATTGTTACTCTCCTATTCTATGTAAACAAAGTGGTAGAAAGATTAATTTCTACTAGTGTATTCTTTCTTGGGGATACTATCTTGGATGCATCTCATTCAGCTTGATCTCACTAAATTAGAGTATTTCTGAAAACATGAATAACAAATCCCCAGTGGCTCTTATGATTTTTTTTCTTCCAAATTTATTCCTTCTACAGTGCTTATTATAATGAATATTGTCCAGAAAGAAAATTATTTCAATCTTCTGATAGTCTCATTGGCTCTTCTTGTTTCTTGTTCTCCAAGTAAAATTTCAGTTCTGGGGGCGCCTGGGTGGCTCAGTCGTTAAGCGTCTGCCTTCGGCTCAGGTCATGATCCCAGGGTCCTGGGATGGAGCCCCACATCAGGCTCCCTGCTCAGCGGGAAGCCTGCTTCTCCCTCTCCCACGCCCCCTGCTTGTGTTCCCTCTCCCACTTTGTCTCTCTCTATCAAATAAATAAATAAAATCTTTAAAAGTAAATAAATTAACTAATTAAAAAAAATTTCAGTTGTTTTGAATTTATAATTGGTAGCCATATAGGATTACTATAAAATGAAGAAGAAGTCTTACTTCCAGAGTAGAACAGACAACTTTAGCAAATGAAATACCAAAGGGATAAGAAAGTCTATTTTTTACATTCTTGGTAATATAAAGAAGGAGAAAGTGAGAAAATAAATTATTTGAGATAGAATTATTCTCAAATAGAATGGTGTTCTTATATCTTCAAAAATCATGCGTGATTTTTGCATGAAATAGCAGCAGCTCAATAAAAAGAAACTATTGCTCTTAGCTTTTCTAGTTGCCAAAAAGAGTGATTAGCCTACATGAGCCTTAGAAGAGCCTTTCTGCTACCATAGAATCTGCCAAAGAAATTTTATATAAAATTACCATCTGGTATCTTATTTATTCTTTTGTTTTGAAATGGTGGTGTTTTTAGCTATTTCACACACACACACACACACACACACAAATAAAAAACATCTAACATCTCACAATATAAAACGTTCAACAGACTATTATGCAGCTTGTTCACATTATTTCTTTCCTGTGAAGTGTTGCTATCTCCAAGATAGAGAATATATAACAGACATAATACATAACAGATAACCATTATGGATATGGTTAAATCTCAAAAGTGGGAACGTGTGCTGTGTCTGTGTATATATACCAACATCATAATGAAGTCAGCAGAAGCCATCGGTGAACAAAGATGCATGGTCCCAGTCTTTTCTGTGTTAGAACACCGCCCACAGGCAGTGTTTGGTAAAGAATATCCTTGAAGCTGTGTGGCTCTCTACTTCGTGTACCTTCTCTCCACCCCTGTCTTCCTTTACTCCCATTCCTTTCTCCCCATTCCCTTTATTTTCCCTTTTTTTCTTCTCCTCTGCCTTTGCCGTAGGCCTTCCAGTAATAACCAGTGGCACCTGTGAGCATTGCTAACCCTGTAGGTGTAATGAGGTTGCTAACTTGCTCTGAATCACTAAGCATTAGCCAGTATCCTTCAGAAACATGTGGCATAAAACTCCAAACCAGTTGGAGGATCACTTGCTTTAAGGTATGTGGGTTGAAAAATCAAGACAGTAAAAAATGAGCAAATAAGAAATAAGAACGGCTTTAAAAAAAGAAAGAAAGAAAAAATAGAGTTTAAAGAGTTTAAAGAAGGCAGGAATCAAGTAATCATGATATAATAGGAAGACCTGTAACCTAATAAACCTAAAACTGCATTCAAGATGGAGTGATTTTTTTTTTTTTTTTTGGTAAAAGAGAAAGGGAAAGATTTATTTTGGGTGCTGACAGCTGGGGAAGGGGACAGGCTCAAGTCTTAACAATTGACCTCTCCCAAGGATGGAATGAATTTGAAAGATAAAAGAAAATAAAGTAGCAAGTTACCACTTAATTAAGATCAATACAATACTTTTATTAATATTTTTGAAGTTATTTCTCCCTTCACACTGATTAAGCTCATCATCTCGATGTATTTCCTCCTTCCCCTAGAGATATGGATGCCTATTATCTCACAGTTTTTTTGTAGATGTTAATAAAGGCAAAAGTACCTTACATCCCAAATTCAGCTTTCTTAAAACTTTTCGATTCGAAAGGCATAGTATCCCTTCAGAACTTGTTTTACAGAGATGATTTAGAAAGAGGGAAAAGTCTGAACAAGCCACTAATTATTTTAAGAACCATGTGTAACAAACAATTCTGTAAGGATATAAGACAAATCTTTGCCATTGGGGTAAAGTAAATTTTAAATTTTTCTTTTTTACAT
This sequence comes from Callorhinus ursinus, assembly GCF_003265705.2. Lineage (NCBI taxonomy): Eukaryota > Metazoa > Chordata > Mammalia > Carnivora > Otariidae > Callorhinus > Callorhinus ursinus. The sequence goes on from NW_027397070.1 coordinate 40,045,395, forward strand.
TCTGGATAAAATACATACTTATGAAAAATACAGAAAATTAAAAAGAACATTTTAAAATTACCCATTATCTCACTGCTTAGCCACTATTTACATTTTGTTGTACTTCCTTCCAGTGGGTTAAAGTGCATACTACAATTCAGTATCACCTCTTTGATTTAGAGCTTTTGTTCTTTCACAAAAGCCATGTTCTAGGGTTTCTATTTCTTCCACCTAAATCCCTGGCCACAGCTGGTTTCCCATTTGATAACCTGTTGCCTTCCACTATAAGTCACTCTGGATAAAGAAGAGGGCCTTATGATGTGGGAATATTACTCAAGTGAACAGAGAGATATTTGAATTAATTCATTTTGGTCAATTCCAAAAAACTTAAAATACTGTATTTAAGGAAATAGTATCTCTTTTCCCCATACTAACAATAAATGGGCATTTTTTTTCCTGGAAGATGATGATAAAGAATTCAAAATGCTTGCTCACTCACCTGTCCTACTCTTAACTTCCTGCCTTCCATAAGAAAAAGCCACAGATTTAAAATTCGAAACAACTCACCTGATTTAATTCCTTAGTATAATTGCAGCAAGTATTAATCTTGCTGTGCTAGTCTTATCACCTTCCCTTGCCCCACCCAACACTTTCTATAATCTTAATTTCAGTATATACATAAATACTATTACCCTGTTGCCTATTATCAAGTCTTAGTTTGGTTCCATAATCAATTCTTAATCCCTCTGATTATTCTGTCAAAGATATTTCCTAGGACCTCTGAAAGTTATGCCATCTCTATAGTCTCAGTTTATTCAGTCCTACCATGGAACTGTCAAAACTCTTTATCATTGAAAATACATATAGCTATAAAGTGTCTCAAGAGGCATAAAAGGAGTTCCCGTATGGCTGGAAAATGAAAATGATAGTGCTATGGCAAAGGGATCAGGGAAGATCATTGCCACAATAGTTATCTAATGGTATTCATTTAAAAATGATCCAATCTTTAAATAAACAGGTGAAGAAGACTAAAGTGTTTTCTGGACATTAAAAAAAGAAGGTAGAAGTGGGAGCAACTTCAGGGTCTAGCATTAAGCATTATGAATCAGTTATATAATGCATTTGCTGTATTATATAATTTGGTTTATATTGGTTTTTATCACTTCCTTCAAATTAAATTCTACAGTTACAAAAAAGAAAAGAAAACTCATTAAGAGAACTTTCTAAATGTGGGGGGAGGGGGTTATAAGCCTCTACAGTAATCCTTGGAATCCATCCGTCTTTTCTAATTGCATGCTGTGGCTTACTTAGTTTATTTCTTTCCAAGCTTTAGATTCATTGCCAACATACCTCCACTTCTGCTCCTTCCCACCCAAGCTTGTAGAATTCATCTTGAAAATGGCAACTTTTCTTTTACCTGTCTCTTTAATAGATATTTTAAAATAAATATCAGCAAGTTAGATAGATCATTATTTTTCTGTCTTTTTAAGAAATAGTGAGCCTTGTGATAATGTAAAATCAGGATTTTTGTTGTTCACTAATTTTTTACTCCTTATAAGTTTTCTTTAAGTCTGAATTTGTCTATATTCAATTCACTCTTAGAGTGCTCTGCTCCTCAAAAAGGGTAGTCATTAACCAGCACCATCAGCATCAACTTGTTGGAAATGTAGAACCTCAAACCCTATCCCGACCTAGTGGATCAGAATCTGTATTTTAAGAAGAACTCCAGGGGATTTGTATGCACATTGAGGGTTGAGAAGTACTGTTATAAAGGAAATAATAAAAACAACTTCTCTCTTGCTACCAAGAGCCTTCTATAATGTGGTTTGACTGAGCCTTCTTTAGCTAGCGATATAGAGACATGTTTCCCAGATAGAAATTCTCAGGGCAAGGTGAAGAACATAGTGTAAGTGAGCACATATTCTGTCTCCAGTCAGTGCACCTTTCCTCCTTAGATTCATTTAAGGACTCTTCCAGATGTTGGCCTTCTTGACACTCTATAGCAGGCTTGCCCCAGATGATCTCCAGCCACTCATTATTCAGTGACATTTATTTGGAGCATTTGTGCACAATATTGATATAAGGCATTTTGAGTGTAGGTGTATTTGCATGTGTCGGGAACAGGAGACAGGAAGAAGGTTGAAGAGCAGAGGGTTTCAAAAAAGAAATAAATGGGGCACCTGGGTGGCTCAGTTGGTTAAGTGTCTGCCTTCGGCTCAGGTCGTGATCCCGGGGTCCTGGGATTGAGTCCTGTATCAGGCTCCCTTCCCCTCGGGGAGCCTGTATCTCCCTCTGCCTCTTTCTCTCTCTCTCTCTCTCTCCCCCCATCTCTCATGAATAAATAAATAAAATCTTTGAAAAAAATAAAGGAAGTGATCCCTATATCTAAGGAGCTCATAATCTAGCTGAAGAAATAAAGCATACACATTTTTGAAATTATTCAAGAAAATTTAGAAAACACAATACTAATATGTACAAATCAGTTTACAAACTCCCCACCTAAGTATTATGGAAATGCCAAATTCATTTCTTTATTCTTTTAACAAATATTTATTGAAAATCAATGATGAGCTAGGCACTACTCTATATCCAAATTATTATATAAAATTAACCAGAGCAGTCTTTCTAAACATTCTAAAAATGGTCAATGTTGACTCACATTTGAAAACTATATACATAGACCAGCAGGAAATGGAAGGCATTCAAAATATAGCATTTTGTGTTGAGAAATATGATTTATTTGTTCATGTATGCATGCATCCTTCTAAATAGATTCTTAGAAGCCATACTCATTCATTTGTTGAACATTTTTAATACTTCACATATTGAAATTTTATTGAATACCTACTATGCAGCAAGTGCTATGGATTCCCCTGAGACAAATAAGCAAATAATTGCAAATAATTAAAAAGCCATAATTAGGGTTATTTAGGGAATACACTGGGGAAACAAAAGAAAGTAGCTGACTCTTGAGGGAAGAGGAGTCAGGTATGACTTCATAGAAAAGGTGACACTTGAGCTGAGTCTTAAAAGCTAAGAAGTCTTTAATCAGAAGTCACAGATTAAAAAAAAGGACACTCCAAGCAATGGAAGTAACATATATTATGAAGCTGAAATATGAGTCATCTTGGTATTCTCAGGGAGCTACAGTTCTAGAAATTGAGAGTGGCTAGGGCATAAGGTATAAGGAGGATATAAACCAGAGGCCTTTGCACATAGATGAAGATCTTTAGATGGAGCATTTCCACTTCATATTTCTCCTTCTCCCTCCCTCCTTCCTTCCTTCCCTCCCTCTCTTCTTTTCTCTCTCTCTCTCACACACTTACATACCCCTTCTGCCTACTTACCTTTTATTCATCCTTCATATTCAAACCAGAGATCCTTTTATCAAGGTGGCTTTCCCTGACCCTCCAGTATACTTCAGGCACTTTCATTGTATGATCTCATAAAACTATGTTCCTTTCCTTTAGAATGGTTTTCATAATTTGCAGTTATATATTCATTAGTGTGATTATTTGATTAATATCCATCTCCTCCACTACATCAATGGCTTTAACCCCACCCATAAGAAGACACATATTAAATATATTATACACACACATATAACATATATAACATGGGGTGCCTGGGTAACTCAGCTGTTAGGCGTCTGCCTTTGGCTCAGGTCATGATCCCAGGGTTCTGGGATCGAGCCCCACATCGGGCTCCCTGCTCTGCAGGAAGCCTGCTTCTCTCTCTCCCACTCCCCCTGCTTGTGTTCCCTGTCTCGCTGTGTCTCTCTCTGTCAAATAAATAAAATCTTAAAATATATATGTATAACATATACAATATATAAATGTACATATGCACACATATAAACAAAAATAAGTTTCATGAAACAATATTCATCCTTACCATGTGTGATGAAATATATTTCTATTCATTCTCATTTTAAAAATTGTTTACAAGTTTACTTTACAGTCCTCCTCCATATTTGGTCCAGATTTTGAAAAACATCGCAGCTGCATTAGAATAGAAACCATGTCTGCTGGTTTTACTCCATTCTGTCCCAGCATCTGATATGACACTTAGGACATAGAACACTATATAGAAATTTAGTGAATGAATGAAAGAATTAAAAAGCTTTAAAAGATATTATTTTTAAAGTATTATCCCAGTTTTTATCAACAAGAAAACTGAAGTTTAGAGAAAGGCTTAATAATTTGCTGAGGCAAATGGCTAAAATTAACAAGTCAGGGAACGACAGATGTTGGAAGGGATGTGAAGAAAGGGGAACCCTCCTACACTATTGGTGGGAATGCAAGCTGGTGCAACCACTCTGGAAAACAGTATGGAGGTTCCTCAAACAGTTGAAATTAGAGCTACCATTCGATCCAGCAATTGCACTACTGGGCATTTACCCCAAAGATACAAATGTAGGGACCCGAAGGGGTACGTGCACCCCAATGTTTATAGCAGCAATGTCCACAATAGCCAAACTGTGGAAAGAGCCAAGATGTCCATCGACAGATGAATGGATAAAGAAGATGTGGTATATATACACAATGGAATATTATGCAGCCATCAAAAGGAATGAGATCTTGCCATTTGCAACGACGTGGATGGAACTGGAGGGTGTTATGCTGAGTGAAATAAGTCAATCAGAGAAAGACATGTATCATATGACCTCACTGATATGAGGAATTCTTAATCTCAGGAACAACTGAGTGTTACTGGAGTGGTTGGGGGTGGGAGGGATGGGGTGGCTGGGTGATAGACATTGGGGAGGGTATGTGCTACGGTGAGCGCTGTGAATTGTGCAAGACTGTTGAATCACAGATCTGTACTTCTGAAACAAATAACGCAACATATTTTAAGAAAAAAGAAAAAGAAGAAGATAGCAGGAGAGGAAGAATGAAGGGGAGTAAGTCAGAGGGGGAGACGAACCATGAGAGACGATGGACTCTGAAAAACAAACTGAGGTTTCTAGAGGGGAGGAGGGTGGGGGGATGGGTTAGCCTGGTGATGGGTATTAAAGAGGGCACATTCTGCATGGAGCACTGGGTGTTATGAACAAACAATGAATCATGGAACACTACCTCAAAAACAAATGATATAATATATGGTGATTAACATAACAATAAAAAAATAAAAAAAATAATTTGCTGAGGCAAGGGAAACATAAGCAAAAATGAACTATTGGGACTTCATCAGGATTAAAAGCTTTTGCACAGCAAAGGAAACAGTCGACAAAACTAAAAGGCAACCTACAGAATGGGAGAAGATATTTGCAAATGACTTATCAAATAAAGGGCTAGTATCCAAGATCTATAAAGAACTTATCAAACTCAACACCCAAAAAACAAAAAAAAAATCCAGTCAAGAAATGGGCAGAAAACATGAACAGACATTTCTCCAAAGAAGACGTACAAATGGCCAACAGACACATGAAAAAATGCTCAACATCACTCAGCATCAGGGAAATCCAAATCAAAACCACAATGAGATACCACCTCACACCAGTCAGGAAACAAAAGATGTTGATGAGGATGTGGAGAAAGGGGAACCCTCTTACACTATTGGTGGGAATGCAAACTGGTATAGCCACTCAGGTGGTTCCTGAAACAGTAAAAAATAGAGCTACCCTATGACCCAGCAATTGCACTACTAGGTATTTACCCCAAAGATATAAATGTAGTGATCCGAAGGGGCACCTGTGCCTCAGTGCTTATAGCAGCAATGTCCACAATAGCCAAACTGTGGAAAGAGCTGAGATGCCCATCGACAGATGAATGGATAAAGAAAATGTGTGTGTGTGTATATATACACACACATTGGAATATTAGTCAGCCATCAGAAAGGATGAATACTTACCATTTACATTGACATGGAAGTGGAGGGTATTATGTCGAGCAAAATAAGTCAGTCAGAGAAAGACAGTTATCATATGGTTTCACTCATATGTGGAGTATAAGAAACAGTGCAGAGGATCATAGGGGAAGGGAGGGAAAACAGAATGGAAAGAAATCAGAGGGAGACAAGCCATGCCAGACTACAGGGAACAAACCAAGGGTTGCTGGAGGGGAGGTGGGTGGGGGGATGGGGTAATTCTATATATACTGTATATAGAAAAAAAATTGAATAAGTATTTCCATCTTAATTCTGAAAGTATTTCTTCTGATTTAAAAACAAATAGTCAATGGAAATTGTAATGCACAGCTTCCTATATATTATGATTTAGAAATAGCATTTTGGCCAATTATTTAAAAAAAAATACTGTATTGGGAATTAATGGACTGTGTTTTAGTCCTAGGTACTACTAACAAGAATTTGTCAACCTAAGTTCCTTCATTCTGTGACTCATCCCCTTCAAATGTCAAATGTAAAAAAGAAGATATGTTCTTTCTACTCGACTGGGTTATTATGAAAATCAGACTAGGTGATAAATAAGAAAATAGTATGAAATAGTTTGAAATTTATAGAAAATGGAAAAATATGAATATAAATAGTAATATATCAGTATAGATAGATATATCCACCGTAGTGTATACAAACATCACAAATATATACCCATAGAAAGGGGGGTATTTATTTGAAGGACAGGCTAGAAGAAATAGTTCTATTTAAAAAATACAAGTATTTGGGGTTCCTGGGTGCCTCAGTCATTCGAGCTTCTGACCCTTGGTTTCAGCTCAGGTTGTGATCTCATGAGTCATGATCTCATGGGTGGTAGGATCAGCCCACATCTGCCTCTCTACTCAGCAGGGAGTCCACTTGAAGATTCTCTTCCTCTGCCTCTCCCCCCACTCGCACATGCTCTCTCTCGCTCTCTCTTGCTCTCTCTCTCTCTCATTTAAATGAATTAATCTTTAAAAAAAATTAAAAATACAAGTATCAAATTATGGAGCAACAGGAAGACCATCTCCAGTGACACCAAGAAACAGCATGTTTAGAATCACTTCTACTGGTACTTCTGAATGGTGGATACAAAGATCAAACCAGTAGTAATAATGCCATTGTCTGGTCTAGGAGATCAGAAAAGTATTCATTTTCCTGAAGCTTTATCTGATCATTTGAATCAAATTTTAGAATTCCAACACTAGATCCTTATTCCTTGCTATAGGTCCATTTTGATGTTTGTTCTTGGTTCTTTTCACCTCACAGCTGCTGATGGTCCAGGAGATCGTTTCATCATTGGGGAATCCCAAGCTGGTGAGCAGGTGAGATTCATAGGCCTGAAAGGCCCTGAAGATTTCAGTTTCATGGACTTTTAGCATTGAATTCTAACCTTCTACCATCATTGTAATGGAAATCTTAGAGATGAATTAGACAGGTTATCAAAGAGATTAAAGGAGGTTCCCATGAGAAAGAGCCAAAATAATTATTTTTTAACTGAAAGAAATCTGCATCTTTTAATATACAGCATGGTATTTTTGGTATGTCTCAGAGATATACCCCACAAACATTTTCCAGTCCTATGATTAGATCATTCTTTCTTCCTATATAAACATTAATGTTCTGAATAGATCTATAGTTTCTAGGTGATCTTCTCAGAGTTTTCTCCAACCTGTGTTACAAACAGGGAAAATTAGAAGAAGCCAATTATTTAACCACTCAAGCTAATCACTTAGATTAGCTTTGCTCACTAGGGCTAGCCAGTGAACAGGTGTATATATATTTCTATTAAGAAATGAAGCACTAATGGGCCATAATGGAAGTACAGTAGAAGTCCTCTTATTTAATGCTTTTGAGACTAGCAATTGCCCATTTAATTGGAAACAAGTGGAAAATTATTTTATATTTTTAAAATAAATATAAGTTTAACTTAAATGAAATTTATTTGTCAATAATTTGATGGAGAGCTAATACTTTTATTTTAACAAGTATCTACTATTTCAATTTCTATCTGGTCTTTCTTACATAAATCACACCCAAAAGCACTTATGTGATTTCCAGTTTTGGTCTTTAAAGTGGAAAAAACTTGAAGGACATTTGCAAAGTATCTTAAGTATAGAATCCTTCTAGATTTTTATTGTATTTTTACAATTTTTACAGCTACTTTACCCACAGTTAATTTGACAGTTGCTTTTGGCAAAATTTTTTAATTGAGTTTTTCCAAAGGTTTAACTTAATTTTTCTAGGAAAAACCTTTTCACACTCATGTATTAATTTATGTAATATTTATTTAAATTACATAATTCAGTAGCAACTGCTGCCACAAACTGGCACAAACAAGTTTGGGAAGAAAGTCAATTGAACTGTAAAGCAGTACTTTACAATTGTACAAGGGTCTAACAGCCTCAAACTTAAACAGTGCTGTAAGCATCTTTATGTTTAAGAGGAAATAGAGAGCATATGTTAGTCCAGTGAATTTTGAAGGTTGGTTAAAAGAGCTCTTGCCTTATTAAATAGAACCAGAAGATCAAGATACTTTTTTCCTCTGCTACTACCAAACATTCATAAGCATTATATAAAAATAAAGGAGGATATGAATGAATGAATGAATGAATGAATGTGGAGGTTTGGGCAAAAGCTATGTCCCATGCCTTTTCTTCCTTGGCTTAGTATGTACTCCCATATGTACTGAAAATATGGAAAAGTTAAGGATATATATAAGAGAAGTATGGTGCCCATGGTGGTGACCCCAGGATGAGGCTACCTCATCCCTACATCCAAGCATTGAAGAGAACTGTGGATAGATCTCTGAAGCCAAGCCTGGCACTATAGTGATTAGGTGCTGTACGCAGGCTGATTTTAATCCTCATAACTGTTTTCCTGACAAAAAGAACAGCTAGGCCTGGGTCCCTTTTTTATAAATGACTTGTATTATGACCTCGTAATTTACTTGACTTCTTGATATATATTTCAATCAGTGTTGGATATCTAAAGCATCCATTTGTATAACAAGACCACAAAGTACCAATTATTCTAGGTCTCTGGTCTTCAATTGAGTCTATCTAATAACATTTATCAAACATACCTACTATGTGTACCAAGCACTCACTGTGTTGGGTTCTAGGGATATAAAGTAGATTAAGATATGATTTCTACTCTTAAGGAGTTTACATCTAGTGAAAGAGACAGAACAACTAAATATAATATATTAAGTGTTAAAATAATGCTATCAGTCATGTATTGTGCAGGACAATAGGGAGGTTGAGCATTTCATCCTAGGAGGATTAAGAAAATAACATTGGAGCTGGACCTAAGAGGATTTTACAAAAACAGAAATGAGAAAAGGACATTCCAGGCCAAGAGAACAGTATAAATCAAGACACAGAGGTGTTTTTAAAAATTGCATGGAGTGTTTAAGAAACTGCAAATAGTTTGTGGTAGTCAAAGCCTAGTATAAATAGGTAGATAGGTAACAGATTTATAAGTGCCTTGTGGTCTTCTTAAACCTTATTTACTAGTTAAGAGAACTAGGAACACAAGAAAAGTCATGAAACTTAAAAGTTGCTAACTTCTTGTAAGGTCGATGGGAAAAAAAGATGAAAACTATACAAGAAAATGGGGTTTCTCTTCAAATTATCTGTGATGTCCTTTAACTATGACTAAGGTATCATACAGACTTTATAGCAATCTTGGAGATCTTAAAAGAGCCAAATTGCTCCCTTATTGAAAGTACATATGCTTGAGAATTAGATGCCATTGCATACACTGAGACAGTAATTTACAAAATGCTTTTATGGTGCACCAAAATACTTGACTTTAAATCACTTATAGTTTGGTCCTATTGATTAGCACTGGACACTGTCAAAGAAAATATTACATGATTATAAAGTGCTGTTTTTGGTCAAATCTCAAAAAAACCCAACACCTCCATTAAGGAAAAATCAAGATTTTAACCATTTTTACTTTATATAAAACATATAAGGTATAGCAATAAAAAAAGAATGAGTTACTTGTAAAGAATTGTTACTCTTAACAATCTAAAGGAAGTACTTCATGTATTCCTAAGTTTTTCAACTGATTCCATTCAACTGAGGTTTCTGTGTTTACTCTAAGTGGATATATATATATATATATCCAATGATATCTTTTACATTGGATCTCATTTAAGTGAGCTGGTAGGAAGTCTTCACATATCACTTAGATTTACTAATCTTAGAGAGGAGTCAAATTTTTTATTCAAAAATCACATGAAAACACTTCTTAAGAGTTGGTTTAAAACAAGTAGAGAAAATTACAGGTACAACCACAATAAAACTTAAAGTAAATTTATAGAGTATGGTACATTGAACCTGACTAAATTGAGGCAGGGCTCCAGACCAACAAACTTCAGCTTAAGAAGCAACTGCCCTGAAACTCACTTTAGGATTTGCTTTCTGCCTTAGCCACAAAGGCACTTTCAGCAAAAGAACGACCTGTTTAGACCTATATTAAATATCTTTGTTCCATAGACTCTAAAGATAGTTTCAGCATTAGTACCTCCATTAAAAAATACATATATCAGAACTAATGCTTTTCATCAAAAATCACTGCACTGCAAAATGGCCATGTATAGTATATTAAGAGATGTCCTGGACAATGAGTAATATTGAGGTTGAATTTTCTTTTTTAACTTTAATGCTTTGGGCCCTAAACTTTTCATATGAAACCCTATGCAGCATCTTGGTAGAAAATCACATAAAAATGTAACCATTCTGAAAGCCTGCAATGTCTTTTATTCAAGTAGCTGAATAAGGAAATATAAGATACATAGCTCAATGCCAGAGCTGATCCCAAGAATCTCTTTTGCCAATAGCTGTGGGAGAAAATCAGGGAGAACACTGGAGTTTTAAGCCAAGAAGGATGGAATACTTCATGTAGTTGTCAGCTAATGAGATCATACATGTTCATTCATTCATTCTAGACACCAACTTTGTGCTAGACATATTCTAGGCTTTGGTATGAAAGAAATAAATATTTCTGGAAAAGGAGTGATTAAAGGGACTATATCCAAGAAATAGGGTTAAGGGAAACCAACAAAGGAATGTTAAGCACCCAGGTACTAACAGTGACACTCCCTTACCAACCACCTCTAGGTCTAAAGGGGCAAAGGGAAAGAGTGGTACCTGGACCTGAGGAGATTCATAGCTATGAGATAGGGCCACCCAATAGGAGCTGTGACCCTCAGTAATAAAGATGATATAGCCATCACCAAACTGCAGCCCAGCAGGGAAAGAGCAAGCAGAATGAAAACCCTACTTTTCCCTTTGTCTTACCCTCTAATCTCTTGCTGACCGCTCCCATTGATTGAACCTAATCAGAAGCCAGAGTGATGGGAACCTGGATGAAACAGTCCATAGAGGTCAGCCTTCTGGGCCATAGCGCAGGATAGAAAATGAAGATGTGATCTGGAGAGGCAAACAAAAAATAAGACAAATCCCAGTCTTTGTAGGGCTTACATTCTAGAATTTAACAGTGCACTTAACTCTGTACCTAGTATAAATTGAAGGGTTTGATAATTTTAGCTATTGGTGGTATTGTTTGCAGCAATAATACTATTGAAAAAAGATTTTTAAGGCTGTTCTAATAAATTTCCTGTTTTGCTTTGTACATCCAGTTAGAGGGGTATTTTTTAACCATTCCCTAAAAATTGTTTCATGCGGTAGAAAATATATAACATAAAATGTACCATCATAACCATTTTTAAGTGTACAGTTCAGTAATGTTAAATATATTCACATTGTTGTGACCTAAGATTTTAAATACTTAAGCAGATATCTTTGGAAAGATCTCTTTTTTATCAGGAAATTAATATTATCTCAGAATTCTCTTTTAGGGGAAATTTGAAGCATTCCTTTTCCCAACTGTGACCTAAATCATTGGCCTATGTGTCCAAATCAAACCTGTCAAATAGATCTTACAGAAATATGTTTTTCTCTATGCTGAGAGAAGTTTGCAGGTCAAGTCCTGGGGTCAGTCTCCTGTACCATCTGTATGAGAGCTCAGATAATGAAAATCTTGGATATAGTGTTTAACACAAATCATTACAGACACTGGAATCATTTTTGAATTACTTAATTACATTTTCTAGACTTTTATTATTGAAAGATGAACTAATATGTTTTAAAAGATTTTCAAGTGAAATAATTAAAATGATTTTTGACTTGCCTTTATTAAATCAAAAAGTTTAGTTAATAAAGTACTACAATTCTTAAATGTCAGAACCTAAGTAAATGACAACATGCTAGTTATTCATAACTGTTTCATAAAATCACGTTGTATGGCATTTTTTTTCTTAAAGATACTCAAATCACTTTACATATAGGTATTAAGAAAATTCACATTATTTGAGTGAAACACAATAGTGACAATTTTAAGTGACAGTTCTTCAAAAGGAGAACAGGGCACCAAGAAAGACATCTGTCTAATGGTCATTACTTTAAATCAAGTTAAAGCCTCTTCGGTGTAAATGCACCTGTTCGTGGGTAGTTTTTATTACATTGGACCAAAATGAATAAGAGTATAAGATTTTCCTTTAATGGTTTGTTTCTAAAAATAATACATCTCCTGCAGACTTTTCCTTTGCAACAGCAAAGTAAATCAATTCTTTCTTACATGTTTGTATTTTCAGCCGACTCAGACAGTAATGCCGGGACAAGTCATGCGGGTTACAACAGGTGCTCCAATCCCCTGCGGTGCTGATGCAGTAGTACAAGTAGAAGATACCGAACTAATCAGGGAATCTGATGATGTACGTCATCACCAGGTCTTACTGCTCTGTTCCTATGGCAGTATTACAAACCATGCCCATTTTCTGCAATGTTTATAAGATTAATCCAGTTGGGTTGGGTTTTTTTGTTTTTGTTTTGTCTTTTGTTTGTTTGTTCATTTGTTTTGGTAATGTTCGGATCTTACATTGTAGTGTATGGGTCTCCAGTAAATAGGAATTGTCTTATATTTGAAAATCTTTTGTTACAGGAGCTGTTTTTATGATCATTACTGTAATTTTAACAGAATTTGAACCACATTTGATCTGCAAAATTTCACATGCAAACAAGGAAGGAAACTACCTCAAATAGAACAGCAGAGATATTAACTGTTGACATACCTTACAGCTGAGAAATTTGTTCATCAAGACTAGCTTCTGATAAAATGTGAAGGAGAATTTAACAGAGAATGCTTGGGCAAGTTCTTGAATATTACATTAAGCCAAGCATTTGAACCAAATAACCCTTCAACTCTGATTTTCTATAATTCAGAAAAATCTTTGCCATCAAAGGACAGCCTGGAAAACTTGAATTTATGCCAGTGCCCCCTCTCTAGTCTACACTAAAGCCTCCTGGGAATTGTCTTGGTCTAAACAGGCCTTCATCTTACTGAAATTAGTGGCAGTTATTGGAACCAGAGGGTCAGCCACTAATAAAAGAATAGTTTCCACTGATAATTTAATGACTGGCTATCTTAACTTGTTTTTTGAAGTAGCTTAAAATATTTTATGTCTTAAAAGCTAGAGCTAAAATAAATAACATTCTTCTGGGCTGGCTATATAGTAAAATTTGGGCATGCTGAGAGACAGCCACTTCTCTTGATCTGGGATTGTCTTTTCAGTCACTTTCCCACATGTAAGGCTTATAAAATTCAACTCTTGGCATACAGATCACACTGCCTGCTGTTAAAACTGTCCAACAGATTTATTGGCATCAGGGAAGCCAGCAGAGCATTGAAATCCAGAACACATGCATCCACAGACTCTGCCAGATGACAAGACACAGTTCCAGTGTCACAGCCCATAAATGTAAAATTAATGATCACCATTAATTTACAGACACCTACTACCAGGAAAACTGTAAGTCCTTCACTGAAATTTCTGCAGACATTTGGGAAACGTGGCATGATTCCTGGGAACAGAAGAGACAGGTTATCTCCATCCACATTCGATGTATCTATTAGGGTGGCCATATAGATATATCTTTTATTTTCCCTTGAGAATGCTACTTACAATATAAGATCCAGTATTTGAAGTGGTACATTTTTTAAAAGCATGAAAATTATGAAGAAAATTTTTATTTATTTACAAAAAATTTATTGGCATCAAACCTAGTTTTTCAGGAACCTGTGATAGAAATTTATCATGTTCAAAATGTGTACCAAATGGTTCTGTTTCTCTATATTTGTATATATTCTGGACCTATCTGAGTAGCTAAATTGTATTGATCAAAATTCTGTTAGATTATTCTGTTCGAAATTACATGACTTGCTTTTATTATAGGGCACTGAGGAACTTGAAGTACGAATTCTGGTGCAAGCTCGACCAGGCCAAGATATCAGGTAAATTCATAATGTATAGAATGTATAGCCAACTTTTGTTTCCACATGATCATAAATTCAGGAGAGCATGGCTATTGCAAATCCACAGCAAAGGTATTTAGCCATTAGTGTTCAGGACTTTTAACAAGTAGCAAAATGATTTTTCTTAATTCTACAGCTCATGTCTACTCTGCCTACTTTTTCATAAACAATAAAGGCAAATGAAATAGTCAAAAGCAACATGAGAAAGAAGTAAACTCATCCACAGTTAATCCTACTTCTAGATAATCCAGAATTATCCAACTCCACCCCTAGGTACTGGTATCAACATAGATAATCCCAGAGTTGAGTTTTTATGCAATTAGCTGATAGCCCCTCTTCCACTGACTACCAATAAGAATAGAATAATCTGCTATTCTTTATATACAAAGATGAGACTACTGTCTTAACATAAGGAGTGCATATACTTTAAATTATTTTTCTTACATTGGAATATGTTTGCCCTGATCCCATCAATACTAATTTGCTCAAATGTCCTTATGACAAAGCTACAATTCTCACATCCCTATAGCAAGAAGCCAAGTTGACTGGACTTCTGTGGCCATAGACCTGTGCCAGCCTAAGTTGTCCGAATAGAAATTACCCCTGTGACTGTAACCTCATCAATGTTATTCTCCTTACCTCAAAGCTAACATGCTGAGGACCTCTTATCATTAATGCCACTAGATATTTTCATATAAATTCTTGCCTTTTATCAAAGAAAGTTTGTGGTTGGTATTTTTTTACTGTAATTTAGTACAAAGCAATTTGTAAACTAGTTTTCAAATGTGAAATAACATATTCCTTAGCAATAATGGAAATCCTATTTCTCTCTTCCATTGTGTGATTTAAATTTTTTTATTAAAAAAGCATAGAGTTTTTAGAAGCTTTTTATTTTATTATTCTGTTCCTGCCTCATCTCTTGACTTTTTTCTCCTCTTGAATGTCCTCCTTCTTTGACACTGAAGTCAGTTGAGAAAATATTATTCTTAATCATACTGTTTATGGTTCTGCTTTGACTTTCAGACCCATTGGCCATGACATTAAAAGAGGGGAATGCGTTTTGGCCAAAGGAACCCATATGGGCCCCTCAGAGATTGGTCTTCTGGCAACTGTAGGTGTCACAGAGGTTGAAGTTAATAAGTTTCCAGTTGTTGCAGTCATGTCAACAGGGAATGAGGTAAAAAAAAAAAAAAAAAAAAAAAAAGTGGGGGGGAAGGTAGAAGGGGGAGGTAACTGGACTTTCAGGTAAAAGTCTTTTTGACTTCTGTGTTGTAAATAGAACATTGTGGATTATAGATTTTACCACATACCTGTAACAGGGAAATAATAAATTGGCCTCAGGATAGTTCAAGTACAGAAGATAAGAAGGAGGAAGACTAGAAATTACATATTGAGAAATGTTCCCTTCCATTGATTAGAATAAACTATTACAACCAATGACCTTTGCACAGACTCGGTACATATAAACAAAGAATGTTGACTGCTAGCTATAGATGTTCAGCTATGCAAATTTAGTGCTCAGGCTCTTAGGACAATGAATTCTACCTACCCTGCTGCTGAGATGATGGGCCATCTCTGTGTGGGAAATAAATCAATGAATTGGGATACAATGGTTAGCCCTTCATCTTCCTGGAAGTTCCATGTGATCCTTAATCACCAGGAGGAATTTGATAATCTTTTCTCTTTTTCTCCAAAGATAGCATCTCTAGTGGCATGCTTCTCAATATGTCAAATGTCATTTCAGCCCTGATTTAGGATGGGGATTTAGTCAATCTTTCTCTGAAAACTTTTGAAAAATTTCCTGTTCCATGTTTTGCTTAGGTTATACAAAAAGTCAGAGGTTCTAACCAAACTGGGAATATTAAAAAATGGATCTGCTGGTAATTCAAAGCCTAAGAACAGAATCAGAAACTATTGAGATTTTTTTAGACCTTTAGACCTTACTGTTTTTTAAAAGATTAACAGGATTTCTTTTTTTTCTCTCTTTTAATCTCTAATTTTATTCTGAAAATAAGCCATTTATTTGTTATCATTATTTTTAATTTCTTAAAGTCTTGGAAATGAACATTTTCAAAGGTCTCTCCATTACCCTTATAGTTCTTTTAGAAAGGGCAAAAGAAAAGAATAGAGTATTTGTTTCACTAATGGAGAGATGAATCAGGATTCTAGACCCAGTATTGGTGTACTGGTCATTCCCTAAAACTATTGATTGACCCAAAACATTCTTTTCAATTGATCTACATAGTGAAGATTTTAATATCCCTAGGACCAACTGACACTATGTTTAGCATTGGAAAGAAATTCTAATAAACTGATTGACTTAATGAACTATTCTTTTTTTTAAAGATTTTATTTATTCATTTATTTGAGAGAGCAAGAATGAGAGAGAGATAGAGCACATGAGAGGGGGGAGGGTCAGAGGGAGAAGCAGACTCCCCGCTGAGCAGCAGGGAGCCTGATGCGGGACTCGATCCCGGGACTCCAGGATCATGACCTGAGCCGAAGGCAGTTGCTTAACCAACTGAGCCACCCAGGTGCCCTTAATGAACTATTCTTACTTGTGATGTATTTATATGCTCTGTGCATCTAAGTGAGTTCATGGGGGTTGGGAAAGCTAAAGAGAATGAGCAAATTCATAAATAACTAGTTATTAGGCAATTTTGTTTAAGCTATATTTCTTGTATTCTTCCTAATGTTTTTGTAGGGCTGGACTATAGTCTCACCTATCCTTTTTAAAGCTATCATACATTCTGTATTAAAACTATTTGCTAGTGAAAGAAAAGTGATGGAGTAAGACTAGAGATGATACTTACATCATGGAATCTAAGGAAGAATTTGTAGTCCTAGTTTCCTGCCTCCATAGGCTTGATTATCCTTGGAGAGACTTTGATAGATGCTATTTTCTGTGACTTACTGTATTTATCATAGTTTTCCAAGGGAATAATGTTTCTAAATCTCTAAATCCACAATCTAAAATAATGTTTCTAAATCCATAATCTCTGGTTCCATATAGCTCAGCATTCCTTCCCTATTTCCATCCAAAGTTAGCTGTTATTATGACTCTCTATAATTGTATAGTTTAGCTCAACAAATGTTTGTTGGGTACCTCTATGCCAGACATTATACTGGAAAATGGGGATAAAAGAAATGAATAAAATGTAGTATCTCTTTTGAAGGCTTGAGATCTTAGATAGACAGAAAATAATAGGAAAAAATTATTTATTTTCAGAGAGGCCAAAAGAAATTACACTTGTCTGTTAATGTGGCAAGTCTATAATTTAGTCAGTCACAGCTCAAGCTCCCCTTAAGTGCTAACTGATTTCCCCTGATATGAGTAGCTTCACATATGTCCACTTTTGAATCCAGTGTCATATGACAGTAAGCAGAACAGTGGCCTGGGGCAACCCAAAGAATGCCATACAAGATGTCTGTATACTGTCTTTAAAACCTGCCCAGTATTTTGTGACTACATGTGTTTTTTTGGAATGCGGGAATTATATCAAAATTGGGGAGGTACAGTTGTGAACTAAAACTAATACAGAACAGTCGATGTAGACATTTGTTGGTTTCAGCAAACTGTGTATGTTAACACTTAGGTAATACCATCCAGTAATTACATAACTGTGGCATACATTTCCAACTTCGTGTATTTGTTCAATAAATATTTATTAAACATCTATTACATGTTGGAATGCCCATCAGGGATTATGTTAACTAAAATCAGACTTATAAGATGTGAATACACTGTATCATGAACCAGTTTATTTAGAAGGATTTTCTACAGCAAACTCAGTGTCCAGCAGGGCTGCATCAGACTTTCATCTTCAGTGGAAATAGTCCTCTTAATCATCTACACAGCCATCCAAGAGCTATTCTCTTTTTTCTTCAAGTGACATTCAGGTGCAAGGGAACAAGAATTATAGTAGGAGAGTATAGGAGCCACCAACTTAGAAGCATATCCTACATAAGAATCAATGTTTCTTATAACAGACTTAGACAGCTTCCAGGGTCCCTATGAGGGAAATGTCCAGATACAAGTGTCACCATATTCACAGAAGCCCAAAGCTGTCACTTCCCGCTAGGTATTTATAGTTCCTTTATAGTTCCTTCTAGTCCATTTGCAGGTTACCAATCGCAGATTATTTTTGCCATAAGAAATGCTGCCTAGTAACAAGCTGACATTTCATCTTTATCAAATTTCTAGGGAAACAGAACTAGAAAGTTAACCCAAGCTCAAATTTGTCCTTAGAGATGGAAATGGGTTTGGTTAACTCTTTACCCTCACATAAGAGGATGCATTGGCTGTAGAAAATTAGAAAATAATAATAAAACTGACTACAAGTTATTCCGCTTTTTATCATCACCATGCACTGGCAATTCTAAGCAAAGTCAGTAATAAAATATGCTCCACTGGGGCAAACCATTTCCACCACTCCTCCCCATTTAGTATGCTACCATACTGATGCCAGGTACTGTTCTGACTGCTCAGGATATAGCAGCAAACCAGACAAACAAATTCCTTATTCTTACAGAATTTATATTCTGATGGAGGCAGGGGAGGGGAGATAGTCAATGAACAAATAGTGGTAAGTAGTATGAAGAAAAATAAAGGATAAGATGATAAAGACTAGTAGTAGAAGAAGTATATGCCAGATATTACCTGTTGAAGCCTACCCTGCATCAATCCTTTCATACTCTCCCCTATACAATAAGGCTGGAAGGCTGAAAACCCAATTTCCTGGGCTCTCTTTCCAGCTGTGGTCCTGTTAGGTTTTGTCATTGGAATGCATTAACACAATATTAGAAGTTGGAAAGAAGTTAGCAGAAGTATAAGCTCCTCAATCCTCAGTAACATCACTTTCCCCCAGCAGCCCTAGGGACAGTGGTGACTTCCTGATCATTGGAGACACACTTTTCTCCTTTTGTTTCTCCAACCCTCTCAACACATTTGTAACCAATTCCCTGTATTAAATCCTTTTTTCTTCCACTCCTCTTCATATGAAATACCTAGAGGATTTGGTTTTCCTTTCCAGACCTGAGTGATAGAGTCTTCTGTTTTATAGAGGGCAATCAGGCCTCACTGATGAGGCAAAATTAGAGTGGAAATCTGAAGGTACTAAGGGTGGTGCCAGCCATGTGAGGGGAATTGAGTTACAAGCAGAAGGAACAACAGAGACAGAAAAGCCCTGAGGTAGGGTGTATGCTTGTCATGTTTGTGGCTGAAGTTTAGAAGGAAAGGAGCAAAGTAAAAGGAGGTGAGGTTGGGGAGGTAACAGAAACAAGACCATTTTATTCTAAATAGTTTTGAGAAAGGGAAACATAACATGAAACATAATGTGTCTTAAATTTTTAAATGTTTACTCTGGCTTCAATATGGCATGGCATATAGGAGAGAAAAGGAAAAAAGCAGGGAGACAGTTAGAAAGATATATAATATCCAGCAAGAGATTTGGACCAGAGTGGTAGCAGTGGAGATGGTGAGAAATAATAAGGATATATTTTGAAGGTAAAGCCAACAGGTTTTACTAGTGAATTCAAAGTAGAATATAAAAGAAAGTGAGGAGTCAAGATAAACTGCAAGGTTTTGACCTGATCAATTCTAAGGATAGTTATCACTTACCTAGGTGAGAAAAATTAGGCAGCAGAAATCGGGCTTCTGTTTTGGACATGTTAAGTTTGCTATACTTATGGAGGAGGAAAAGATGGTGGAGGAATAGGGGACCCTATTCCAACTGGTCCCCTGACTTGAGCTGGATATCTACCAGACCACTCTGAACACCCACAAAATCAGCTTGAGATTTAAGAAGCTATATCTGGATCTCTACAAACAGAACATTGCAGGTGGTTGGTTTTGAGGTATGAAGCAGGGAGCTGTGATTCCATGGGCAGATACCAGAAGATAAATGGAAGGGGGGAGGGAGCCTTTGGGATCCTGCTTCCCGCGCTGGGGACAGGGCACAGACTTGCAGACCGGTAGCGGGGGGAAAGGACTTTAGGGCAGCCCCCCAGACTGAACCCTGGAGCTGCTGGGTCACACATGCAAACTGGGGGCAGCTGGCAGTTTTAGAAGTACAAAGAGCAAAGATGTGCCTGGACCTGGAAGTGACAGCTAAGAGCGCTGCTAAGGGGTGCACAACCCAGGACACTGCAGTTTCTAGCAGCACAGACAGAAACAGAGATAGTGTGGCCTGGAGAGCTCACTGAAAAACAGACTGCGATCTCTCTATCTCTCTGTTCTGAGGCAGAGGGTTGGAAACAGTCTCTTCTGCTCTGACTCTCGGAAGAGACTCGGAAAGCCACCAGAGAAAGCCCCCAGAGAACAAAAGCCCCCAAAAACCAGTTTTCACGGAGCCCATCCTCCCCCTCCCCCACAGGGGGCAGGGCAACTCTGCCCAAACAAGGTTGCCTGAGTAACAGTGAGTCAGGCCCCTCCCCCAGAAGACAGGCTGGGAGAACAAGAGGCTGACAACCCTAAGGTCCCTATAAAACAGGTACATCTTGCTTGGGTTGTGGTCAATAATTTAGACTCTGTACATTCCCTCAACCACCCCTCAACAGAATGACTAAGAGGAGGAACTCCCAACATAGAGACTGTGACTTCTGCCACAGATTTACAAACGGATACAGATATAACCAAGATGTTAGAAATGGGCTTCGGGTAACAGTTATGAAGATGATACTAGAATGGAGAAATCAATTAATGTCAACATAGAGTCTCTAAGGGCAGAAATGAAAGCTGAACTGGCAAAACTTAAAAATGCTACAATGAGATCCAATCTAATCTAGATACTCTAACAGCTAGGTTAAACTAGGTAGAAGAACGAATTCGTGATCTAGAAGACCAATTGATAGAAAAGAAGGAAAAAGAGGAGGCCTGGGAGAAACAGCTTAAAACCCATGAAAACAGAATTAGAGAAATAAGTGACACGATGAAACGTTCCAGTGTCAGAATTATTGGGATCCCTGAAGGGGTGGAGAGAGAGAGGACTAAAAGACATATTTGAGCAAATCATACCTGAGAACTTCCCTAATCTGGAGAATGAAATAAACAGTCATGTCCTAGAGGGAGAGAGGACCCCTCCCAAGATCAAGGAAGACAGACCAATGCCCTGGCATGTAATAGTAAAACTCGCAAATCTTAGAAACAAGGAAACCATCTTAAGGGCAGTTAGGGGGAAAAGATTCTTTACGTACGGAGGGAGAAACATCAGAATAACCTCAGACCTATCCAGAGAGACCTGGCAAGCCAGAAAGGGCTGGCAAGACATATTCAGGGTACTAAATGAGAAGAACACACAGCCAAGAATACTTTATCCAGCAAGGCTGTCATTTAGAATGGATGGAGAATTGCAGAGCTTCCAAGACCAGCAGAAACTGAAAGAATATGTGACCACTAAGCCGGCCCTGCAAGAAATATTATGGAGGGTTCTATAAAAGGAGAAAGACCCCAAGAGTAATATAGAACAGAAATTTACAGAGACAATCTATAGAAACAAGGACTTTACAGGCAACAGGATAACAATAAATTCATATCGTTCAATAATCACTCTCAATGTAAACGGCCTACATGCTCCCATAAAATGGCACAGGGTTGCAGATTGGATAAAAAGACAGGACCCATCCATATGCTGTCTACAAGAGACTCATTTTTTTAAAATTTACTTATTTATTTGAGAGAGAGAGAGCACGAGAGGAGGGAGGGTCCGAGGGAGAAGCAGACTCCCCACCAAGCAGGGAGCCTGATGCGGGACTCGATCCCAGGACTCCAGGATCATGACCTGAGCTGAAGGCAGTCGCTCAACTAACTGAGCCACCCAGGCGCCCCTACAAGAGACTCATTTTGAACCTAAAGATACATCCAGACTGAAAGTGAAGGGATGGAGATCCATCTTCTATGCCAACAGACCTCAAAAGAAAGCTGGGGTAGCAATTCTTATATCAGACAAATTAGATTTTAAGCTAAAGACTGTAGATAGAGACACAGAAGGACACTATATCATTCTTAAAGGGTCTGTCCAACAAGATCTAACAATTGTAAATATCTACACCCCCCAGCATGAGAGCAGCCAACTACATAAGCCAACTGTTAACCAAAATAAAGAGTCATATTGATAATAGTACGTTAATTGTAGGAGACCTCAATACTCCACTCTCAGCAATGGACAGATCACCTAAGCAGAAAATCAACAAAGAAACAAGAGCCTTGAATGACACATTGGACCAGATGGACCTCATAGATATATATAGAACATTCCACCCTAAAACAACAGAATACTCATTCTTCTCAAGCACACATGGAACTTTCTCCAGAATAGACCACATACTGGGTCACAAATCAGGTCTCAACCGATACCAAAAGTTTAAGATTATTCCCTGCATATGCTCAGACCATAATGCTTTAAAACTGGAACTCAATCACAAGAAAAAATTTGGAAGAAATTCAAACACTTGGAAGCTAAAGACCACTCTGCTCAAGAATGTTTGGGTCAACCAGGAAATCAAAGAAGAACTTAAACAATTCATGGAAATCAATGAGAACGAAAACATCAGTCCAAAATCTATGGGATACTGCAAAGGCAGTCCTAAGGGGGAAATACATAGCCATCCAAGCCTCACTCAAAAACATAGAAAAATCCCGAATTCACCAACTAACTTTACACCTTGAAAAACTAGAGAAAAAGCAACAAACGATGCCTAAGCCACGCTTTAGAAGAGAAATAATTAAGATTAGAGCAGAGATCAATGAATTAGAAACCAGAAACTCAGTAGATCAGGTCAACGAAACTAGAAGCTGGTTCTTTGAAAGAATTAATAAGATCGATAAACCACTGGCCAGACTTATCCAAAAGTAAAGAGAAAAGACCCAAATTAATAAAATTATGAAAGAAAGGGGAGAGATCACAACTAACACCAAGGAAATAGAAACAATTATTAGGGTAGCTGGGTGATAGACATTGGGGAGGGTATGTGCTACGGTGAGCGCTGTGAATTGTGCAAGACTGTTGAATCACAGATATGTACTTCTGAAACAAATAACGCAACATATTTTAAGAAAAAAGAAAAAGAAGAAGATAACAGGAGAGGAAGAAAAGGGGAGTATGTCAGAGGGGGAGACGAACCATGAGAGATGATGGACTCTGAAAAACAAACTGAGGGTTCTAGAGGGGAGGGGGGGAGGGGGATGGGTTATCCTGGTGATGGGTATTGAGGAGGGCACGTTCTGCATGGAGCACTGGGTGTTATGAACAAACAATGAATCATGGAACACTGCACCAAAAACTAATGATGTAATATGTGGTGATTAACATAACAATAAAAAAATTTTAAAAAAGAAACAATTATTAGAAATTATTATCAACAACTATATGTCAATAAATTAAGCAACCTGGAAGAAATGGATGCCTTCCTGGAAACCTATAAGCTACCAAGACTGAAATAGGAAGAAATTGACAACCTGAATAGGCCAATACCAGTAACGAGATTGAAGCAGTGATCAAAAACCTCCCAAAAAACAGGAGTCCAGGGCCTGATGGATTCCCTGGGGAATTCTACCAAGCATTCAAAGAAGAAATAATACCTATTCTTCTGAAGTTGTTTCAAAAAATAGAAACAGAAAGAAAGCTTCCAAACTCATTCTGTGAGGCCAGCATTACCTTGATCCCCAAATCAGGCAAAGATCCCATCAAAAAGGAGAATTTCAGACCGATATCCCTGATGAATCTGAACTCCAAAATTCTCAACAAAATCCCAGCTAATAGGATCCAACAATACATTAGAAGGATCGTCCACCACGACCAAGTGGGATTTATCCCCGGGATGCAAGGGTGGTTCAACATTTGCAAATCAATGAATGTGATAGAACATATTAATAAGAGGAGAGAGAAGAACCATATGGTCCTCTCAATTGATGCAGAAAAAGCATTTGACAAAATACAGCATCCTTTCCTGATTAAAACTCTTCAGAGTATAGGGATAGAGGGAACATTCCTCAAGTTCATAAAATCCATCTATGAAAAACCCACAGCAAATATCATCCTCAATGGGGAGAAGCTGAGAGACTTTCCCTTGAGATCAGGAACACGACAAGGATGCCCACTCTCGCCACTGTTGTTCAACATAGTACTAGAAGTCCTAGCAACAGCAGTCAGACAACAAAAAGAAATAAAAGGTATTCACATTGGCAAAGAAGAAGTCAAACTCTCTCTCTTCGCAGATGACACGATGTGGAAAACCCAAAAGACTCCACCCCCAAATTACTAGAACTCATACAGCAATTCAGTAATGTGGCAGGATACAAAATCAATGCACAGAAATCAGTTGCTTTCTTATACACTAATAATGCAACTGTAGAAAAAAATATTAGAGAAACAATTCCATTTACAATAGCACCAAAAACCATAAGATACCTCGGAATAAACCTAACCAAAGAGGTAAAGGATCTATACTCTAGGAGCTACAGAACACTCATGAAAGAAATTGAAAAAGACACAAAAAGATGGAAAAACATTCCATGCTCCTGGATCAGAATAAACATTGTTCAAATGTCTGTGCTGCCCAGAGCAATCTATACCTTCAACGCCATCCCGATCAAAATTCCAATGACATTTTTCAAAGTTCTGGAACAAACAATCCTAAAATTTGTATAGAATCATAAAAGACCCCTAATCTCCAAGGAAATGTTGAAAAAGAAAAACAAAGCTGGAGGCATCGTGTTGCCTGATTTCAAGCTCTATTACAAAGCCGTGATCACCAAGACAGCATGGTATTGGCACAAAAACAGACATATAGACCAATGGAACAGAATAGAGAACCCAGATATGGACCCTCAACTCTATGGTCAAATAATCTTCGACAAAGCAGGAAAAAATATGCAATGGAAAAAAGACAGTCTCTTCAATAAACGGTGCTGGGAAAATCGGACAGCTATATACAGAAGAATGAAACTCGGTCATTCTCTAACACCCTACACAAAGATAAACTCAAAATGGATGAAAGACCTCATTGTGAGACAGGAATCCATCAAAATCCTAAAGGAGAACATAGGCAGTGACCTCTTCGACATCGGCCACAGCAACTTCTTTCAAGATACATCTCCAAAGGCAACTGAAATGAAAGGGAAAATGAACTTTTGGGACTTCCTCAAGATAAAAAGCTTCTGCACAGCAAAGGAAACAGTCAACAAAACAAAGAGGCAACCCACAGAATGGGAGAAGATATTCGCAAATGACACTACAGATAAAGGGCTAGTATCCAAGATTATAAAGAACTTCTCAAACTCAACACCCAAAAAACAAATAATCAAGTCAAAAAATGGGCAGAAGATATGAAAAGATGCTTCTCTGAAGAAGACATACAAATGGCTAACAGACACATGAAAAAATGTTCATCATCATTAGCCATCAGGGAAATTCAAATCAAAACCACATTCAGATACCACCTTACACCATTTAGAATGGCAAAAATGGACAGGGCAAGAAACAACAAATGTTGGAGAGGTTGTGGAGAAAGGGGAACCCTCTTACACTGTTGGTGGGAATGCAAGTTGGTACAGCCACTTTGGAAAACAGTGTGGAGGTTCCTCAAAAATTTAAAAATAGAGCTACCCTATGACCCAGCAATTGCACTCCTGGGTATTTACCCCAAAGACACAGATGTAGTGAAAAGAAGGGCCATATGCGCCCCAATGTTCATAGCAGCAATGTCCGCAATAGCCAAACTGTGGAAAGAGCTGAGATGCCCTTCAACAGATGAATGGATAAGGAAGATATGGTCCATACATACACTGGAATATTACTCAGCCATCAGAAAGGATGAATACGCAACTTTTACATCAACATGGATGGGACTAGAGGAGATTATGCTAAGTGAAATAAGTCAAGCAGAAAAAGTCAATTATCATATGGTTTCACTTATTTGTGGAACATAAGGAATAGCACGGAGGACATCAGGAGAAGGAAGGGAAAAATGAAGGGGGAGGGAATCGATGGGAGAGATGAACCATGAGAGACTATGGACTCTGAGAAACAAGGTTTTAGAGGGGAGGGGAGGGGGGGATTGGTTAGCCCAGTGATGGGTATTATAAGGAGGGCACGTACTGCATGGAGCACTGGGTGTTATACGAAAACAATGGATCATGGGTCACCACATCAAAAACTAATGATATATTGTATGGTTATTAACATAAGATAATAAAATTTAAAATAATAATAATAATAATAATACAGGTGAGGGGTGCCTGAGTGGCACAGTCAGTTAAGCAGCTGGCTCTTGATTTTGGCTCAGGTCATGGTCTCAGGGTCCTGGTATCAAGGTGTGTAGGGCTTGCACTCAGCGAGGAGCCTGCTTTGGGATTCCCTCTCTACCTCTGCCCCTCCCCCCCATCACTCACGCACCTGCACATGTGTACTCGCTCTCTCTCTCTCTCTCTCAAATAAATAAATAGATCTTTAATAATAATAATAATAATAATAATAATAATACAGGTTAATCAAAGTGGAATTCTAAAAAATAAGTAATCCGGAGGAAGGGGAAAAAAAGAAGGAAAGGAAAAAATAAAACAAAAAAGAACAAACAAAATGTAAAATGGCAGATGTAAGCCCTAACATATCAATAATTACATTAAATATAAGTGGTCTACCTAATGTGTAATACCCAAAACTGGAAACAGCAATAGAAAGACATGAACTGTTGCTACATGCAGCAACCTGGATGGATCTCAATCGTATTATGCTGAGTGAGGAAAAAAAAAAATCTTAAAAGTTTACACATTATATGATTCCATTTATATAACATTCTTAAAATGACAAAATTATAAAGATGGAAAATGTATTAGTGGTTCCCATAGGTTAGGGATGGAGAGGAGGGAGAATGTGACTATAAAGGGATAGCATGAGGGATATATCTTTGAGGTGATGAAAGTCCTGTGTCTTGATTTGAGGTGGCAGGTTACAGAAATCTACATATGTGTTGAGGTGGAAAAAGAAGTATACATATACCTTATACCAATGTCAGTTTCCTGGTCTTAATATTATTCTATAGTTATATAAAATGTAACCATTGAGAAAACTGGGTGAAGGGTACTGAGACCTCTCTGTACTATTTGCATAACTTTCTGTGAATATATAATTACAGTTCTGAATGAGCTGGTGTTAAAACAATTTTTCTTTATAGATTTATTTATTGGGGCACCTGGGTGGCTCAGTTGGTTAAGCGTCTGACTCTTGGTTTAGGCTCAGGTCATGATTGTGAGATTGAACCCCACACTGGGCTCCATGCCAGTGGGGAGTCTGCTTGGATTCTCTCTCTCCCTCTCCTTCCCCTCCCCCTGCTCATGCTTGCATGCTCTCGCTCTCTCGCTCTCTTGCTCTCTCTCTAAAATAAATAAATAAATCTTCAAAAAAATAATTCATCTTGTAGGGGAGGAAAAAAATTTTTTTTCCTCAAGCCTTTAATGTCTCAAGTTCTAAATTTTGTTACCCCTATAACAAAAGACAGATTAGCAAGAGAAAAGACATACACATTTATTTAATATAAGTTTTATGTGACATAAGAGCCTTCATAAGAAAATGAAGACCTGAAGAAATGTTAAACACCAGCCTTTTTATATTAGGTTTGATGAGTGGAAAGTCATGGAAAAAGATAATAGGATAAAGGGTATGAGGAAAGTATAGTAAACTGAGGGAAACAGCAAGGCTTGTTCATTCAGATTCCTCTGAGTCCCTTCATCTTCAGAGATAAGAATGCTCCTTTCCTCCAGGCATAGGGAGGGCACCTCTCACATGAGGGTTTTATGACCTGCTTAAGGAGATCAGAAAGTCCTTCCTACACATGCCATTTCTCAAATTCGTTCAGCTTGAAACATCCAGTGTAACAGTTGCCATATTTTGGGGTAGCATGTCTTGGACCTCATCAGCCTCTTTTCATAGACACATTCCATATCATCATTCTCAGACTTAGATGAACACAAATTTTGCTATCTTGTAGCAAAACCAGGAAAGGAAATTGAGAAGATTAAAATTAGACTAGAATATTGTTCTAGTATAATTTCTTACATACTATTAAAGTCAAGACAGTTTTTAAACCAAGATTATCAAATCAGTCTAATTTGTACAAAAAGTCATCATAATAGAAATAGAATGTGGACTTTTTTCAAATACAATTTGTAAACCTCTGTATTTATAAACCAGATTCTTAAATTATGTTTGGAAGGTCCAAATGTTCTTTTTTCTTATAACCCAGTAACCAAGGCAATTAGTTTAACTCTCAATTAAAACTTTTTTTCCCAGAGTTTAATCAAAAGCTATTTAGAGTAAGAACATGCTCCATTAGAGGTTATAATCTGACTTTTTGCCCCTCTCTTTGTGTTAAATCTGTTTATCTGGACTGTCTGAGTATTTTTTTTTTAATCTGCGTATTTCTAAGGTGTGTCCATAATGACTAGAATTGGTTTTTGATCAATTAGTGAATTGAGTTTTCTAGAAATGGGAGAAAGAAAAGTAGGAATGTATAAGGGAGCTGCTTGCAAGGGATATGGAAAGAGTTACTAACCACTATAAAAGTCTAATTATCCTCCCTTTGCAAAGAGAGAAAAGGTCTTAGATGCAGACAAACCCATTTCAAAACCTAAAAAAGGGAAAGTGAGTCATTAGAGCCAATTTTAGGACCTTTGGTAATTCAATCAAGACCACAGGATTAAATTCCTGAAGAACAGAAACAAAGAAGGATGTTTCTTAAAATAAACTAAGTGATTTCTTTTTTTTTTTTTGGTTTTTTTTTTATTATGTTATGTTAATCACCATACATTACATCATTAGTTTTTGATGTAGTGTTCCATGATTCATTGTTTGCATATAATGCCCAGTGCTCCATGCAGTACGTGCCCTCTTTTAATACCCATCACCAAGCTAACCCATCCCCCCCCCCGAACCCTCAGTTTGTTTCTCAGAGTCCATAGTGATTTCTCTTCTAGAAAGGAGACAGAGAACCTCCTCATGAGGGTTAAACAAAAAAATTTTAAATTTTTTTTTTTTTTTTTTTTAAGATTTTATTTATTTGACAGAGAGAGACACAGCAAGAGAGGGAACACAAGCAGGGGGAGTGGGAGAGGGAGAAGCAGGCTTCCCCGCGGAGCGGAGAGCCCGATGCGGGGCTCGATCCCAGGACCCTGGGAACATGACCTGAGCTGAAGGCAGACGCTTAACGACTGAGCCACCCAGGCGCCCCAAAAAAATTTTAAATTTTTTACATTTTTATTTAAACTTTATTTTGAAGCTTGGCACAATAAAAATGCTAATCTGTATTGAATATTCATAAATGTATTCCCCTTTGTTCTCAACATGCTTTTAAGTGAATAGATGTGGTCATGTCATATGTACCCCAAAATGACCACTGGAATTCCAAATTGTTCTTGATGAATTTGTGCTATTTATTTATTTATTTTTAAGTAGGCCCCACGCCCAGTGTAGAGCCCAGCATGGGATTCAAACTCAAAACCGTGAGACTAAGATCTGATCCAGCCACCCAGGCACCCCAAGTTTATACTTTTTAGAAAGATAAATGCGAGAAAAATAAAACAAGCTAGAGTTATGCCAGGAGGTGGCACAAGTTTATTATTAGATGAACCCATGAATTCATTAGCTAAGGTCAGTCAAAAGGGAAAATATTGCTTATGTATTATGTCTAAAGTCCTTAGCACTAAGGTTGAATCCCTAACAGGTGACCCTAAAAATCAGCGGGAAGAGGTAGAGATGGCTTCCAAAGCCAGTTTTTCAAACATAAAGAAAAGTTCTTACAGACACACAACAATGTAGCCAAATAAACTACATCCTTTTTGCTGACAAATAGGATGATTAGTATCAAATCAATGCTTTATTTAGCACCTCTACAAGGAAAACAAAAATTTATACAAATTGGATTAGATAACCAAAAAGTCCTTGTAACCTTATTCTTACAAAAAACAAAATTGATATCAACTAGCTTTGGAAGCTCAACAAGAAAGGATTAGACTTTAAGCAAGTGCTGGACTTACCATCATAGACAAAGAATCTACAGAGCAACGAGACTCAAGAGACCTTCATGAGGTGCAATGTAACCAATATGAGAACTGGTAGAAAGCGTTCTTGCCTAACTAAGTCTTAGGGGGACCTACATGACTATCAAAGTCTTAATACAACGACCATCAGGGAAACCTGTTGATCATATAAAGCGGTGTATATTAACATTTCTGAGCAAGGGAGAGTATCACTGTGGCACAGTCCTGGTAATGTCCCAAAAGGAGGAAATTACAGGACAGTTACAGGAGTTTGAGAACTGAAGTTGGTCATGAGAACTGGGGGTGGTTTTAAGGTAGAAGTTAGTAAGTAAGGTCTAGGCAGAGACTGATCAGATTTGTAAAATGGGTGAGTCGCTGAAACAGTCTTATCTTTGGAGCACTTGAGTTCATGTAGAGTTATCATGGTCTCAATTTGTCCTTGTTCTTGGAGCATATAAATCTAAACAAGTTTGTGTTAAAACAATTTGACTTAAGATAGTTGTTTGAGTTATATTTCATAGTTTGGTACAGTTTATCTGTTATGCAAATAATAGTACAGTTTTGCAAATTGATGTTTCTGTTTTATTTCTCAGAAGGAAAGACTTTGTAGGCAAGATAACCAATTATAAGGATTTGCAAACATTCAGACATACTGAATGTAAGGGGGGGCCTTGGTAAGAACGTGACTGAAAACATAGGGTCAAGGAGGAGATATATTAGGATGTTCTTAAGGATTGTAATCTTTGGGAAGATAGTGAACTACAAAGGGAAATAAAAAGAATCAAAGGTTTAATGTGTGAAAGCAGTGGCACCATTGATAAAAACAGAAACAAGAAATTGAAATTTAATATATGGTAGACAGGAAAGTAACAAGGTATGGAGATGATTGTTTATATGTTTTTTTACTTTGTATTTTTCTTTCTTTTGTATTTTAACTGTGACAAGTTTCAGGCATCATTCCAAAGATGACCAGAAATATAGGATACCAGAAAATAAGATTAAGTTTTAAAAGGAAATATTGTGAATTTATTCTGTATTCGGACTTATACTCCCATCCAATTGTTTGTTTTCTTTGAAAATACTTAAAATGCACCGTAAATCCCACACCCTCATTTAACCAGGTATTATTTCATGATGTCAGTGTTACATATAAATAACTAGTTCTCCAATGATCTTTAACTGTTCTGTTATTTCTAGAACTGTTTGCAGCAAATAACAGAAAGGAATGTGAATGTCAAAGAAAACACCCTAATAAGAGGGACTCTTATTTAGTTGATGGTCAGTACCCTTCTGTGGAAAAAAAAAAAAAAAACCACACAGTTTTCTTTCTGAAGCAATTTGCCTAATTAATGGAGTTAAAGAGCTGTAAGCCTTTGCCTTTATAAAATTATAATGACTTCAATAACTGTGTGTTAATTAAGATCAGAAAATTAATCTATATTAGCACTGCAGTAGCAATTTTCTAAGCTCTGTCAGTCACATGGCATCTGATTAAGTTAAATTAATGCAGTATTTGAAGGGAAGACTCCCGAGTGACACTGAATAAGATGATCAGTTTTTCTCTACTATTTTAAGGGGACAGTTGGTTGCAAAGCTACTACTTTTCCAGTGTAAAGCCAAAGGTCCTGCCACATGGTATCACCACTGAGTCAGAAGGAAGATTGAACGGCTAGAGGTTATTGTTTGGGAGAACTGAGATATGAAGCCCTGAGTATTGGTCATATTAACAGCCTAAGTATCTAAAATGTGCAGGCTTGCCTTCAACCTCCTAAGATAATATTCCAGATTTCCTCACTTCCAAGATGTACTGTTTTTCATTTTATATTTCTGAAATCAAAGTCCATCTTGAAATTGATGTATAAATTAAAGTTGCATTTTGGTAAAGTCTGCATGTGTTAAGGACCCCTACTCTTAAGTATTTTATAACCTAATCTAAATCTGTATTCACACTATAGACTAATTCTATCTGTACTAGCATCTAGGAGTAAAATATGAGAACAAATGGGGTAAAATATGTGCTCTTTAGGAAGAGAATCATATTTATTATATATCTACCCATATTAACTGAGTGTTCATTACCTCAGTCAATCCTGACAACTACTTTTCAAGATAGTTATTATTACTATATGTTATAATCGAGAACATTAGGCATAATGTGTTTGGGTAACTTGAATTTGAATCTTGTCTGAATCCCAAGCTCTTCCTACTATACCACACTGCCTCACTGGAACATCCTAACATAGAATAAGCTTCTAATAATTTTTTTCTTAGACATATAATGGTAGATATTAAATCTCTAAAGAGTGACTCAATTCAGAGTCATGGAATAATTGTGCATATGTCTAGTTAAGTATTATTTGTGTAAATTTGCTAATAAAGATACAAGACACCTGTCTCCCTCTCCTTCAAATAAGTTCAACTTCTTTGGTACTGTTGATCTCACTTCAGAAGAGATCAAAAAGCTTGAAACAAAATATTAACAGTCATTCTCTTCGTACTTGAGAATATCATGTCACACAGTCTCTACCTCAGATGTTCTCAGTGAAAGACAAACTGGAAAATAATACTGGGAGGGATAAAGGAAGTTGTTTTATTTAGTTCATCCTGGTGAGCAACCACTGGGAAGGCCAATCTCTACAGAGCACTATTGTCAAACTGTAGCCAAAGCAGGTGTGATATTTGGCCTGCTGTTTAGTCACCATTTAAATTTCTGCATGCTTTGTAATTCTGGAAGAATGTTTTTTTCAATCTCCTATACTCTCAATATTTATTCAGAGATCCTTTGGGCATGTATCTTCTATGTGCCAGATACTGTAGTAGATGTTAGATAAGGTAAACTCTGCTTACTAGATCTATTTCTTTTCCATCAACCATAGGCAACACCATCCTAAGAGAATAATTTGTGGTGTTTTTTTTGGCTTTGTAGCTGCTAAATCCCGAAGATGACCTCTTACCAGGAAAGATTCGAGACAGCAATCGTTCAACCCTCTTAGCAACAATTCAGGAACATGGTTACCCCACAATCAACTTGGGAATTGTGGGAGACAAGTAAGTATTGGATTTTATTTGGAAGTTGTTATTGTACACATTTGAATTTTGGGAGTATTAACTAGGTGGGATTGTTGTTAAAGAGAAATTTAATACCATAATTTTCACTAATCTCATTCTTCAGAAGCCAAAGAATTATGAACATGTCTGTGCCTTTTTGGGATAGACATTGTCCTGGAGTGTCTATTACAACAGGAGAAATATTTTTGTTCTCCTATAGGTATGTTAAGTTTCCAAGGATTTTTTTTTTATAGCATTGGCTTTATTCTAATGGAATTAATGGTGATGGTATTATTCCTATTCACACTCACTTGTTTCAAGAAAGGCAGGAAAGACATGAGTAAGAAGATAAAGAATGTTAAAATTTTCACTAACTGCTCCTTTGCAGTTTAAGTACAATTGTTTTCTAGGACTTTCATATTGATTTTTTTGTATCTTATGTAACCCAAGTTTCTGTAGCCTTCACCCACTTGTAAGTACAAATGGAGGCACATTGCGTTGGTGGTATAGTGGTGAGCATAGCTGCCTTCCAAATGGAGGCACATTGACTAGAATTGCCCGTCTCTAAGAGCATATTACCCTATATTCTAAATTAACTCAGCCCTTTGCTAAATTCCCCAAGGATTTATATGAACTTCCAACAGATTTTCACATGTGATCAAGAGCAAGTCTGCTCTTTCTGAGCATCCCACTACCATGTGACATTGCTACTCAGCCCTCTCTCACCAGGATTTCCAGTTCACAAGAGGCATGCCTGCTTTTAATAATACTCAAACATCAGCCTGGTGGAGATAGAGCTGGGAGACAAATCTGAGTGACAGATAGCATGATGTATCTGTCCCCCATAATTGCCCCTTTCCTTTATCACCACCTTGTAACTGAATAAAGCTCATTATGTCTGGATCCTTCTTCCCCAGGACAAGGTAGGAATTTCCCAGCAAATGTGCTTTTGAAGAGGCTCTGCCTTACCATTTCACAAGATATGCTCTAACACCTATACCCCAGCGTAAGCCCAACCTGGACACAGCATAATCCAAACCTTGGACACAGCATCCTACCAATAACATGAAAGGGAGTCACTTTTATGTCCTTTCACTTTTTAAAGTCCTCTTCTTTCCTCCTTGTTTTTTTCTTTCTCTGAGGATATTGGAATAGAAGCTGTTAGATATACTTTCAAATGTCATTCTTTTTAAAATCTTCACCATTTGTATTTACCCAGATACTTAGCTCTAGAGAAGCCCATAGCTAAGTAGCCAGCCAACTTAGAACCCATGCTCATGAAGACAATGTCACAGGCTGCTTAGTATCACCCTGACCCAGGCTCCCTAGCCCTTGGAAGGAAGTAGAAAGAACCCACTGGAAAAAAAGGGGGGGGGGCATTTATTTGAATTTGGGCCTGACCACCAATAACCTGTCCTTTCATATAAACCTAAAAGTTATCCGTAGATACACCTTTAAAGAGGACAAAAATTAACTTCCCAAAGGAGGTAAGAGGAACCCAAGAGTTCCAAAAGCACAGAGCAGATCCTGAAACTCTAGAGAACAACTTACCAGATCATTTAGGATTTGTTTCCCACCCACAACTGGCTCTGGTTCTGCCTTCAAGTGCGTTAATGAGCTCTAAGGAATATTATAAGGTAAAAGAAGCTTGTTGTTTGTTTGTTTTTCATTTTTACGTTAAGCTGTTCTGGACTATAATTCTGTCTACTCCTATTTTTGTACTTTTGTATAAAAAAAATGCTTGCTTCATATACTATCTATGCTGCCAGTATACCATTGAAAGCCTCTTATGCTGATATGCTAATATTTACTTGTCTGTTGAGTTGCGGTAGACCTTTACTAATAATTAATATTGATATTACATATAACTCCAAAATGTACCTTGAAAACAGCATATAAAGAACAATAAAATGATAACAATATGTAGACAATTCTGAGAGTATGAAAATCTCTAGTGTATACTCTTTTCTCAGATGGAAATATCTTCCATAAAACTGAGAACAATTTTTTAAAAATACAACAATGCAAATCTAGACTTTCTCAGTGAGAGTGCTATATTGAAGAGGCCCAGAGTAAATGGTTGGAATGCGGAGATAGAATGCGGGGTGGAAAGAATTTATAACTGTTCTAATGGAAATCTATGTTGGAGTTTAGCAAAGGAAACAAGGTACATTTAATCTGCAGCCTGTTGATACTCTGTGAAGATTGCCTCCCTTTTCATTCTTCTCCTTCCTATGTAGCCTTTTGCTAATGAAAGCAAATGTTATACAGAAGCCTCTCTGTGAAGCTTTCCAGGGAAACACGAGGGTCATGGGAGAAACTACACTTTGTGTAAAGCAGGGAGAGAAATAGCTCAAGAATGTCAGTAAGCCCAGAACCCCTGCTCAGCTATGACAGATAAGAATAGGGAGTAAGAGCTCTATTCTTGTATTTAAAGAAAGATTGGTGTCTGGTTTTTAAATTCGGTGATTCTACTTCTCAGCTCTTATTCTTATCACCAACATAATTTTAATGATAAATGTTAAAATTGAAGATTAAGACTCTGTAACTTATTTGGATTAAATTGAGCTAAATTTTACCTTTGCTTATTCTACATTTCATTTAAAAAGAGAGTACCGTGGAGATTACGGGAAGGATGCTTCAAATACCTGAGAGTTAACAACTATATTTTAAAGCATTCACTTATAAATATTTTGTGTATATTAAAATATATTCTGTAAGATATAGTTTCTCACAGCACGTGGAACACAATACTCTTGGGGTTCCTAGTCGTTTGTTTGGGTTTTTTTCAAGACAAATTTTGAAACCCAGAGATGTTAAATGAACTTGCTCAGCATTATACAAGTTGGTGGCAGAGGTGAAAATGGAAGCTAAGTCTTGAAATTAACAATCTACAATTCTTTGCTATCATTATGAAGACAAGATAATAACTATAAATATGTCAGAAGAGAATCATCACTATGCGCTAGAATGGTCAGAGTTTTATAAAGGTGCAATGTTAGTTAAAACATGAAGGATGAATAGAATTTGTATAGTTAGAAAAAGAGTGTATTAATCAAGTAGGAAACATGGAATGAACAAAAAATAGAGATATAGAAAATAAAGTAGAGAAGTAGAAATAAACAGCTACAGGTCAGGCCAGATTGGTCAGAACAAGAGGTTCAGGTAGAAGGATAATGGAGGTCAATTTGGTAGAAATTTAAGGCTTTGCAATCCATGCAGAACTACCCAACTCACTTAAATTTTAAACTTTTTTAAAAAGCAGAATTCACATAATAACCATTATTTTAGAATAATTTGAACAAGGTAAAACATGGGCTAAAGTTGGAGATAGGCTAGAAATAAGAACAATACAATTGGTTCATTAATTATTCAGTCAGGAAGTATGTGTTGTGTACCTATGAGAATCACCTGAAGATCTTATTTAAAATGCTGATTCTGATTTAGCAAATGTGGGGTGGGCCAAGATATTGCTTTTCTAACAAACTTCCAAGGATACCAAGCTGCTGGTCCACAGATCACGAGAAATAACAAGGATTTTGTCAATTTAATCATGCCATCTACTATGGATTTTAAGACAAAGGCTATTGAAGATACAAAGCTGAAACATAGATCTTGCCTTTGAAATTACATGTACTAGAAATGTACTAGAAACTATAGACTAGTAATAAAAATGTTTTGGAAAGTTTCAGAGCTTAAACTCACATTTGGAAGTAGAATTTTTTTAAAAAAGAGACTAAATCAAAAGACATTGTAAAGGCTATTACATAGAACGGAAGAGTGTCAATGTTGATTTCTCTTCATCTGGATTACAAAGCCTTATTAAAATGATATGTGACTACAAACACAAATAAAATACCTACAAAACCCAGGTATTAGGTCTCTACCACAATTTTACATCCCTCTCTAGCAATACACCACTTCCATTTCTTCATGCTCCATTTACAGTCTATCCTTCCTTGGTTTTTGTAGCTCCTCTTCCTGTACTCATTCCCTAAATTTCAGGGTCCCCATGGCTCACTCTTGGCTTTCTGTCCTTCTAATTTCTTATGCTAATGACTCCTAGATCTTATCTCTATCTTGAGCTCCATGCCTAGATCCACCTGCTTACTAGGTGCATTTTCTTTTAAGTTCAGTAGGCACTGCAAACTCAACCTGTCCAAAACTAACCATTCCCCCTCCTCTCTCACTGCCCCTCCCCACTGCCACCCTGTTCCGTTTCCTTTCATTCTTCTGTCTCAGCCACCAGCCAGTCACCCAAGCCAGAAGAAACCTGAACAAGAGTCATCACAGCTCCTCTCTTCCACTCGCTCTATATTTAAGTCCTACAGACTTTCCCTCCTTGGTATTTCTTCTCTACATTCCCATCTCTTCATTCCTACCATCCTGGCTTAGTTCAGGGCTCCATTTGTTTTTTGTCTAGACATACAAGACTAGCATCTTAACTGGTCTCCATGCCTTAAGTCTTGTTCCCCTCTAACTCACCCTCTATTCTGCTACCTTTCTAAGGTGCATATTCTATACCTGTGGCAGAATTAGGGTTTTATTATATATGGATAAGCAGACTGTAATAATTCAACAAAATTTTACAAACGGTTATGCTCTGTCAGGCATTGTACCAGTCTTTGGTACTACAGAGATAAGTAAGACAGTTATTACTAAGAACTACAAAAAAGTTTTCAATTCTGATCCACTTCTCTCTTTCCTCCCAGTCTCCAGTCTCCTTACTGCCAAACATGTCAGTCTTTACTGAGTACCCATTATGTGTGTGTGTGTGTGTGTGTGTGTGTGTATAACACTATACTACATTCTTTCATGTATGTATCTTATTTAAGCCTCTTGAAACAACAGAGCCAGATAAGTATCTTTTATCCCCATTTTGGAGATAATAATGCTGAAGCTTAAAAAAATCAGCCTATTCAGGGTCATGCAGCTAGTAAAAGGCATAGTAAAGAGTTCAACCCAGGCCCGTCTTAACTTCAGGGTCCTTTCTCCTTTTGCTCTACCATCCTACCCTTTTAACTGGAGTTAGCATCCACATTTCATTAATATTAAGGTTAATAAACTAAATAGGCTAGGTCCATTTGTAATGAATAAAACCCCTTAGTAAACAGTAGCTATGAACATTTCAAAAGCCAGAGAGGAAAATTTAGTTTAAACTGTGAATTACATATTGACAAGTGAATTATAAGGACTTGAGTTGCTGAATCCAAATCTTTAGGTGATATAGAAATGGGGAAAATGGCAGGAGGATTTATTATGGTCTTTCTTTTATAATCTCTTCCTTTACCTTTCTTCCCACAGCTGCTGGGGCTGCTTTTGCAGCATTTATTACTTTTGGGTAATTTGTTATACCAAGTTCATAGTATCTTCTATGGGGGATGAAGGAGAGAGGAAAAGAGGGGAAGAGAGCATTTATTACTTTTGGGTAATTTGTTATACCAAGTTCATAGTATCTTCTATGGGGGATGAAAGAGAAAGGAAAAGAGGGGAAGAGAGCATGCACACATATGAATGTATGACAATTTGGTAGTCTCGCCTATATTACTCAACTTAGATTCACAAATGGCCACCTTTATTCTTACCTTTTTCCTACTCACCATATAAAGCTCCTTTGTCTCTACATTAAAAGAAGGGAAGGGAGAAAAAGCATTTTGAGAAGTGAAAGGGGGGAAGGCAGGAAGAACAAGAACAGTTTAGTGGTACCATGAATCTCCTTGTTCCCCAACCCTGAAGATATAGCCTATTTAGGAGACGTGTTTTATTAAGCCCAGATAACCCATGCACTGGCTAAATGTGTTCTATTCACTTTGCTGTATTTTCTGATAATCTAATATTTAAAAATCCAATTGTGTTCAAGAGCATTCTACCTGACAAAGAATTGTTTGCATATTAATGTGAATGAGTTTAAACTAGACATCCAACATCTGTGTAAATCCTCTGCACTGAATGAACAGAAGCAAATCACTTAGAACCTGGAGTTCTTTAGGAGCGCTTGGTGGCTCAGTCAGTTAAGCGTCTGCCTTCGGCTCAGGTCATGATCTCAGGGTCCTGGGATCGAGTCCCGCATTGGGCTCCCTGCTCAGTGGAGAGTCTGCTTCTCCCTCTGCCTCCGTGCACTCTCTCTCGCAAGTAAATAAATAAAAATCTTAAAAAAAAAAAAAAAGAAGAAGAACTTGGAGTTCTTTGGCAGAGGGCAAATAACTAAGCAAGACCACATCAGAACCTTAGCATAGCAAGATACTGAAGGTCTAGCAAGAAGTACACTTGGTAGCAGAAAAAGACCAAAGAAAGGTAGGTGAGAAGATGTCATAAGCAAACACTTTACATTTCAGCATTCTTTCTTCAGTCTTCCATCTTGCTTCCATAATTCAGGCTAGTACTAAAGAGTGATTCAGCAATATACTAGTAACATTATGAGCTAAATTAAGGTTTGTTTGTTTACCCTAGAATCATACCCAACATCTATAGTACTTATAGATTTTTATTTAGAAATGTATTCTAAGTTCCAAACAACCAATTTTATATAAAGACTCTGGGAACATAATCTGTGAGTTACAAATCAGCTGTGCAGAAAAGACTTACCCTAAGTTGTCAGCTTTGTACTGACTGCATGGTATCTTTTAATACTGTTTACAGAGTTATAATTAGTAGTAAAACATTGGAAGATTTTAGATTGGGGATAACATGATCATCTTCTATTCCTGGTGCAGTTCTATTATGCACTTCTTGGGCCATTGTTCTAGATGTTCTAGTGTACATTTTTAATGTAACTTTTTAATCTCAGAACAAATAAATGTTCACTGAAGAAAATTTAGAGAATACAGGTTCACAAAAAAACAAAGAAAAGAAATTAATACATACATTACATAATCCCATTACCCAGTATTACTCTTCTTCCATTCTTCAGTTCTATGTGTACAGTTTATGTGTGTGAGTATAAAAATCAAAGAAATCACAGTCTTATTTTAACTTTTCATTTTCACTCAGTGTATCATAAACATCCATCTCTATTATCACATAGTCCTCTGCAATATCATTTAAACGCCTATATGTCATTCTCAGTATAAAGTTTAATATTATTTATTTATACAATCCCTTGTTGTCAGACATTAGGTTGTTCCTAACCTTTCTCGATTGTAAGTAAATGATGAACAGGTGTATAACTAAATCTTGGCATATACCCACAATTATTTGAGAGTGTCTTTAAATTTTTATTTTATCCATTTTATGACCATTTGTTGATTGTCTGACATATGCAAAGCTATGTTGATAGCAGAGGTAAAATGATAATAAAACAACTGCTATCCTCAACTGCTGGTAGTCATGTAAAACAAGTTGCTTATGGCTGTTTCCTCAGCAATTAGAACAGTGTCGGTGCATTAGCTAGTCAGCAAATGCCAGGAAATAAGAGAAAAAGAGAAGAAACACTGAGTATGACCTGAATACAAAACTAGTCAAGTCTAGAGATTTCTAATTGGTACAAATTGGTGTGAGTTTATAGGGATAAACTCTTTCTAAGCTCCATGCTATTTCTACCTTGAATATGGGACAACAGATGTCCTAGTATTCTTTTCCCCATGGCTGGTTAAATAACCTCTTAGCCTCCTTTTGTCTTCCTAGGCAGCAAGAGCTACTACTATTTCCCTACTATGAAGAAGAGTCTAAAACAAATGAAGAGGTTT
Source organism: Callorhinus ursinus (assembly GCF_003265705.2). Classification (NCBI taxonomy): domain Eukaryota; kingdom Metazoa; phylum Chordata; class Mammalia; order Carnivora; family Otariidae; genus Callorhinus; species Callorhinus ursinus. Next base: position 40,086,396 of record NW_027397070.1, read on the forward strand.
GGATAGGTAAATGAGTAGAGTGTATTATATGTTCCAGCCAAGATAATTGTGGCCAGACTTGGTTGAGATAGTCATCATTTGGGCACATACTTTCTTCTCTGTTTTTCCTTTTTTTTGTTTCTTTACCTCACTTTCCTGATAAAATTTCTTAGAGAAATTGCTACTTCTGTGGCTTAATCAGGGTAGAAGGGGGAGCGGAGCAAGATGGCAGAGGAGTAGGAGACCTGGATTTCATCTGGTCTCAGGAATTCAGCTGAATAGGGATCAAACCATTCAGAACACCTATGAACTCAACAGGAGATCGAAGAAAAGAATAGCAAAAACTCTCTGAACAGAAAAGCAACCACTTTCTGGAAGGTAGGACGTGCAGAGAAGTGAATCCGAGACAATATTCGGGAGGATAGACGGCGGAGGTGGGGGCCTCCGTCGGCCTCTTCTGGCAAGTGATAGAGCAGCAGAGCACAAAATCGGAACTTTTAGAAGTCGGCTCCGCTGAGGGATGTCACTCCAGTGGCTAAGCGGAGGGGGGGGGGTGGAAACCTCGCGGGACAGTGTGGTCTCAGGACCCTCAGGGTCACAGAAAGACCAGGGGTGCCTGAGTGTGGCAGAGCTCCACGGTATCAGAGCGGGGAAGCCGGCTGCAGAGAGGGAGCCGAGGAGTGGGCTCTCAGCTCAGGGTTGCCATAAACCATGATCCGCTGCACAGTCGGGACACTGCTCTTCCAGCGGAGACCCAACAAATGGCAGATCCAGCAAGACTACCCTTCCTCCCCCAGGAGGAGCAGCACAGGAGTGCACCCAGGGATCTGCTGGGTTTGGAGACTCCACACGGGGTCCTGCGCCAGAGGTAGAAACGCTCGGTCACAGGCTGGGTGAGCACGGAGTGCGGCGGAGTCCAGGGAGACGGGAATGATTGACTGCTTTTCTCTGGGGGCACACTGAGGAGTGGGGCCCTGAGTTCTCAGTTTCTCTGGGGCAGAGATTGGGAGGCCGCCATTTTCACTGTCATCTTCCAAAGCTGAATGGAAAGCTTGCAGGGAACAAAAGCTCCCGAGAGCAAACCCAAGCAGATTACTTAGCCCAGACCTGGCAAGGGCGGGGCAATTCCACCTCCGGCAAAGACATTTGGGAACCAGGGCAATAGGCCCCTCCCCTAGAAGATCAGCAAGAACCACCAGCCAAGACCAAGTTTACCGATCAATGAGAACAGCAGAACTCCAGCGCTAGGGGAATACTGCACATAGAATTCATGGCTTTATTACCATGATTCTTTAGTCTTTCAAAGTTAATTTTTTTAAAACTGTCTTTTTTTTTGAATTTTTCTTTTTCCCTTTTTCAACCAACATCTTATCAATCCCTTTTTTTAAAAAACATTTTTATTTTTCATTTTTAGAGTCATAGTCTATCACTTCATAGTAGTTACCCTTATTTTTGGCATATATATATATATATATATATATAAGTTGTTCTCCCTTTAAAATTTTGAGATACAGTTTCTTCTAACAGATCAAAATATACCCTAAATCTCCAGTGTATGGCTTTGTTCTAGTCTCCTGCCTAATCACATTGTCTCCCTTTTTTTTTCTTTTTTTAAATCCTCTTCTTTCTTTTTTCAAACAACTTATCAATTCCTTTTATAAAATCTTTTATAATTTTCATCTTTACAGTCATATTCCATCCCTTCATCGTATTAACCCTTATTTTTGTACATATGTTTTTCTTTCTTTAAAATTTTGGGAGGCACTTTCTTTAAAAGACCAAAATACACCCAAAATCTAGTGTGTGGCACTGATCTATGCACCAGCCTGATCATATCTGATCATATTCTGTTTTTTTTTGTTTTGTTCTGTTTTTGTTTGTTTTTATCTTTTTCTTTTTCTTTTTTCTTTTTTTCCCTTTCTTTTACCCTGGTTTCAGGTCTTTTCTGATTTGTTTAGATTATATTTTCAGGGGACATTGGTACCCTGTTAGCATTTTGTTCTCTCATTCATCTATTCTCCTCTGGACAAAATGACAAGATGGAAAATATAACCTCAACAAAAAGAACAAGAGGCAGTACCGACTGACAGGAACCTACTCAATACGGACATTAGTACGATGTCAGAACTAGAGTTCAGAATGATGATTTTAAAGATACTAGCTGGGCTTGAAAAAAGCATGGAAGTTATTAGAGAAACCCTTTCTGGAGAAATGAACTAAAATCTAACCAAGTCGAAATCAAAAAGGCTATTAATAAGGTGCAATCAAAAATGGGGACACTAACTGCTAGGATAAATGAGGCAGAAGAGAGAATTAGTGATATAGAAAACCAAATGATGGAAAATAAAGAAGCTGAGAAAAAGAGAGATAAACAACTACTGGATCACGAGGGCAGAATTCGAGAGATAAGCAATACCATAAAGTGAAACAACATTAGAATAATTGGAATCCCAGAAGAAGAAGAAAGGGGGCAGAAGGTATATTGGAGCAAATTATAGCAGAGAACTTCCCTAATTTGGGGAAGGAAACAGGCATCGAAATCCAGGAGGCACAGAGAACTCCCCCTCAAAATCAATAAAAATAGGTCAACATCCCAACATCTAATAGTAAAACTTACGAGTCTCAGAGACAAAGAGAAAATCCTGAAAGCAGCTCAGGAGAAGAGATCTGTAACCTACAATGGTAGAAACATTAGATTGGTAACAGACCTATCTACAGAGACCTGGCAGGCCAGAAAGGACTGGCATGATATATTCAGAGCACTAAATGAGAAAAATATGCAGCCAAGAATACTATATCCAGCTAGGCTGTCACTGAAAATAGAAGGAGAGATAAAAAGCTTCCATGAAAAACAAAAACTAAAGGAATTTGCAAACACGAAACCAGCCCTAAAAGAAATATAGAAAGGGGTCCTCTAAGCAAAGAGAGAACCTAAAAGCAACATAGACCAGAAAGGAACACAGACAATATACAGTAACAGTCACCTTACAGGCAATACAATGGCACTAAATTCATATCTTTCAATAGTTACCCTGAGTGTAAATGGGCTAAATGCCCCAATCAAAGACACAGGGTATCAGACTGGATAAAAAAAACAAGATCCAGCAATATGTTGTCTGCAAGAGACTCATTTTAGACCCAAAGACACCCCCAGATTGAAAGTGAAGGGGTAGAAAACCATTTACCATGCTAATGGACACCAAAAGAAAGCTGGGGTGGCAATCCTTATTTCAGACAAATTAGATTTTAAACCAAAGACTGTAATAAGAGATGAGGAAGGACACTATATCCTACTTAAAGGGTCTATCCAACAAGAAGATCTAACAATTTTAAATATCTATGCCCCTAACATGGGAGCAGCCAATTATATAAGGCAATTAATAACAAAAGCAAAGAAACGACATCAACAACAATACAATAATAGTGGGGGAGTTTAACACCCCCCTCACTGAAATGGACAGATCATCTAAGCAAAAGATCAACAAGGAAATAGACTTTAAATGACACACTGGACCAAATGGACTTCACAGATATATTCAGAACATTCCATCCCAAAACAACAGAATACAGATTCTTCTCTAGTGCCCATGGAACAGTCTCCAGAATAGATCACATCCTAGGTCACAAATCAGGTCTCAACAGGTATCAAAATATTGGCATCGTTCCCTGCATATTTTCAGACCACAATGCTTTGAAACTAGAACTCAATCATGAGGAAAGTCGGAAAGAACTCAAATACATGGAGGCTAAAGAGCATCCTACTAAAGAATGAATGGGTCAACCAGGAAATTAAAAAAGAATTTAAAAAATTCATGGAAACCAATGAAAATGAAAACACAACTGTTCAAAATCTTTGGGATACAGCAAAGGCAGTCCTAAGAGGAAAGTATATAGCACTACAAGCCTTTCTCAAGAAACAAGAAAGGTCTCAAATACACAACCTAACCCTACACCTAAAGGAGCCGGAGAGAGAACAGCAAATAAAACCTAAACCCAGCAGGAGAAGACATATAATAAAGATCAGAGCAGAAATCAATGAAATAGAAACTAAAAGAACAGAAGAACAGATCAGTGAAACTAGGAACTGTTTCTTATTGATAAACCCCTGGCCACACTTATCAAAAAGAAAAGAGAAATGACCCAAATCAACAAAATCATGAATGAAAGAGGAGAGATCACAACCAACACCAAAGAAATACAAACAACGATAACATATTATGAGCAACTCTATGCCAGCAAATTAGATAACCTGGAAGAAATGGATGCATTCCTAGAGATGTATCAACTACCAAAACTGAACCAGGAAGAAATAGAAAACCTAAACAGACCTATAACCACTAAGGAAATGGAAGCAGTCATCAAAAATCTCCCAACAAACAAAAGCCCAGGGCCAGATGGCTTCCCAGGGGAATTCTACCAAACATTTAGAGAAGATTTAATACCTATTCTTCTGAAACTGTTCCAAAAAATAGAAATGGAAGGAAAACTTCCAAACTCATTTTATGAGACCACCATTACCTTGATCCCCAAAGCAGACAAAGACCCCATCAAAAAGAATTACAGACCAATATCCTTGATGAACACGGATGCAAAAATTCTCAACAAAATACTAGCCAATAGGATCCATCAGTACATTAAAAGGATTATTCCCCACGACCAAGTGGGATTTATTCCTGGGCTGCAGGGTTGGTTCAACATCCACAAATCAATCAGTGTGATACAATACATTAATAAAAGAAAGAACAAGAACCATATGATCCTCTTAGTAGATGCAGAAAAAGCATTTGACAAAGTATAGCATCCTTTCTTGATCAAAACTCTCAGAGTATGGGCATAGAGGTTACATACCTCAATATCATAAAAGCCATCTATGAAAAACCCACAGCGAATATCATTCTCAATGGGGAAAAACTGAGAGCTTTCCCCCTAAGGTCAGCAACACTGGTGGTTATATGCAAACAATGAATCACTACATCATATGCAAACAATGGAACACTACATCAAGAACTAATGATATAATGTATGGTGATTAACATAACATAATTAAAAAAAACAGGGTGGAAAAAAGACTTATTTATATTAAGTTAGGGCTGTTTTCTTTCCCACCAGCCTATAAGCTCCACAAAGGCTAGGACATAAAGGTGTGTCTTGGTGACCCTATTGCATAGTACTTAGTAGAGTATATCTCCTAGATTTAGATAGCCCTGCCATCTTTTTCTGTACCACCCTCTTTCCATGGAACCTAGAAACTGCAACTGTCCAGAAGAGCTTACAGGGTCCCTTCACAGTGAGTCCAAAAACTTTAGCCATAGGAATAGACCAGAAAGTATGGCACTGACAAGAGAATTGCATTAGTAACTGAGACACATCCCCAAAAGGGGTACAACATAAAGCTTTATGGCTGAGATAATTCATTTTATGTTTCTGAAGAAAAAGAAATATAAAGTGGGAGGAGAGGGAGTAGCATTCCAAATGGATTTATGAAGCCTCTAATTTAAAAAGTTGGGGAACTGCTCCCTCAGGCTTAAGTAGATGATGTTATACATTTACCTCTTAAATATAATAAGCAGTAATCATGATCCAAATACACAGAATCCACTTGGGGAAGATTTCTTGAAGTTCAGCATTAATTGAATTTATATCATGTCTAAAACTGATTTTAACTATTGAGCTGTTTATATTTTTACATCAGCTTTAAAACAGCGTGGTAGGGCGCCTGGGTGGCTCAGTCGTTAAGCGTCTGCCTTCGGCTCAAGTCATGATCCCAGGGTCCTGGGATCAAGTCCCACATCGGGCTCCCTGCTCAGCGGGAAGCCCGCTTCTCCCTCTCCCACTCCCCCTGCTTGTGTTCCTGCTCTCGCTGTCTCTCTCTGTCAAATAAAATAAATAAAATCTTTAAAACAGCGTGGTAATGTAGCTTCCAACTGCTGACTTAGGCTTTGCAAGGCCTGAAGGGCTGAGAAATTCCCATAATTAAGAAAAGAGTTCCCCCTTCTGGAAAATTGCCATCACAGAAGCCTGCTCCACTCATATCTGCTGGGCTTGCTTGGCTCTGTCACAGACTGGTGTTTGGGATTTGAATTGCCTGCTCCTGTTGTTGCCAATTTGTGAAGCTGCCTCTTTACATTAAAGCATGAAACGGAAAGGGAACAAGCACTGAGATAGCAAACTGGATTCTTATAAAACTGGCGTATTTAGAAGGGGTTATCAAGGTAGACTTCACACTACAGTGATTATTTGGGCAAAGCCCAGTGCTTCATGTCTTCCAATTTGTGAAACAAACATATCCTAACATCTTAGTGTTTACCTACTGTTCTAAAAGTAGAAATTTCTATCAGGGAGAATTTAGAACCAAATTTAATTAATTCTTGTTATCTTTATAAACTGCCTTTCTTCTCTTATGAAATGAACACCTTTTCTGCTCAATATGTAAAGTTTTAATTTTTGAGTCAACATAATAGATTTATTTTCTGATAGATTTCTAAATAAATTTATTTATTAAGAGAGGTATCTCATTTTCTATTGACGAACCAAAAATATTCTTTCTACTTACCAAATGTGTTTAACAATAAGAGATTTTTCCCACTCTTGGGGTCGGACTTTTTTGGTGGCTACTACAGTTTCCTTTCTTAAGCCTTAAGAGTTGCTGTTACAGTTGATGTTACTGATTCTTCTAAAAATGATCTCCAGGTATTACTGTACTTTTAGAAATTGTTTTCTTACTTAGAAAGTAATATCTTCCAGAAAACCTTTCCTGATTACCCATGCCAATTCTGATCATTCTGTCCCACTCAACATTTATACCATTTTACTTTATATGTATTTTCATTTTAATTAATGTATTTGAATTCAATCAGTGATATTAATTTCATTGCTTATTTCATTCATTTTCCTAAATTTTTATCTTATGTGTTCTGTATTAGCTTGTAAACTTAAAGGCAGGGACCATGTTTTCTTCTGTCTTTACATGACTTTATAGTGCCTAAACACCCAGTGGGACTGAAGAAGGACTAAATGATGGCTACATGTAGTATGAAGTTTAATCAATACATGAAGTTGATACCCAGAAAATACTTGTAGCTGAGGAATTTACCCTGGACCTCTGAGGAAATCAGTATATGATTAATATACTTCCAGAACTGGGGTTTTGGGGGGTTTTGTTGTGTTGTTGTTGTTATCTTGCTATGATCAGCTGGCATTATTCCTTAATCTCCAAATCCTAGAATTTTTCTCACTTTCCCACTGTCATCTTCACTCATCTTAAAATGATACAGCTACAGTTGGTGTAACAGATGAAATAGGAAACTAATTAACAGCTGTTGTCCATCTGCGTGTTTATATTAAATATTTTAAAATAAAATTGCATTTACATTCTGAATGTTGTCTCTGAAATCCATAAAATCTAAACTTGGGTAAAGACTCTGTCTTCGTTTTGAATTTTATAGTAGACTTCATGATAAAGCAAAAAAAAAAAATGTCAAAGTCAGGATTATAGTAAGTTAAGGCAGACGCAAATTTTAAAAAGCAAAAATCTGAACTGAAAGTGGGCTCTCAAAGCCCTCTGAAATCTGAAAAGATGTTAGTCAAAAGATATCATACCTTCTAGACATATTCTTCTTTCACAGAAATTGAAGTACATAAAGTATTAAGAAAGCTACATGCATTCTCTGAGATTTATTTTGAGATTTGCTTTACCTTTCCCTTTTATCTACTTTCTGTTAAGTTTAAGCTTCTTTGATATTCAGTTAAGTTAGAATTAAGTTAGAATTCCAGGGAGAGTACAGTTATTATTATTGGTAGCCATTTCCCAAGCTGAAAGTGAATGTCATAACTTTGGGGGAAAAAAAATGCCTTTTTTTTTTTAATTCAAGTCAAATAGTCAAATGCTCCTGATGTTCAGAAAGTGAGAGAAAGAAAAGTATGATCTGCAAGATGAGTACTGTATTTCAGTGCTCTAGTCAGTTTCTCCCTCTGTGCTTCAGTCTATATGTGAAAAGAAAATATTAATTTCAGTTATTTCCATAGAATCACAGTATCTTAGAATTGAAAGGAACTTCCAATGTTAGCCAGTCCAGTCTCTTTTACCCAATGGAGGTATTAGAGAAATGTCTAACAGCTAGCCATCAGGTTTTTGTTTGATGCTTTTAGTGAGAAACATCTTAACTTGCATTATGAGGCACTCATTCTATTGTTGAATGGCTGTTGTGCCGAGGATGTTTTTGCAATACACTGAGCCAAAGTCTTTATCTCTGTTTCTTCCATCCATTACCCTTAATTCTGCCCTCTGGAGCAACACCAAATAAATTTACTCCCTCTTTTACATGACAGCCTTTCAAAGATAGTGCTATTTATGATTATATAAATGCTAAGTAGTATCTTCTCTTCTAACTGCAGACAATATTATTATATTATATTATACTTGTAATAGTTGTACATTCTTCATTCCCAAAGCTACTGTAGAGAGATTGAGTTGAGGCCAGGGTTAATTCAGTTGATTTGTTGAGTGCCTACAATGTGCAGGGATTTGGCAGGGCAATCAAGAAGCCTAGAAAAAATGAGACCTTGTCTTGTGAGACAACCCTACATTATTGTATCAATTTTATAAATTTGCCTTTTCTCACAATTTGTTGCCTCTCTTTATCCTTTTTAGTTCTTTTAAATTAAATTCCACTTTGACATTAATATGCCACTCCTGCTTTTTCACTTATTTACACTGGGCTGGTGTCTTTGTGCCCTATCAGGTTTTTTTTCAGTCTTTCATCTTTTAGTGTATCCGTTGTGAATAACATTCAAATGGGATTTGAGCTTTAAAAAAAAAAAAGGCTTGATTTTGCACCAGCCTTGAGTTACTGTAACCATGATCCTGGCATAAAATTTATTTTGATTTACCATGAAGTTTGCCATAAATGATTCCCTTGGGATGCCTAGGTGGCTCAGTTGTTAAACAGCTGCCTTCCAACTTATTTAATGTTTATAATTTATCCACCTTTGTTATTTCTTCCTTGTCCTTTTTTCTATTGTTGGTTTGATCCAGGTGTTGTTTGTTCCCTTTTGCCCTCTTACTATTTTGGAAGGTGTGCTATATTTTACCATTCTCTTCATGCTTTCCTTCTAATTTCTGATATTCATAATCAAATATACATTTTTCCACTATTATATTTTTAAAAGGTGCTTACTATATCCCTTCTCCAAGGAATTCCTATTTCCTCTGTGTGCCCCTACACCAGTGAACTTTTACTTTCCCCATCTCCTCTCACCCCTAAACTTTTAGGTATTGCTGAGAAAATGCTTTGAATTCTAGAATTAAGTTTTCTTTTGCAGTATGTCTCTACAACTTCTGGGAAATCCATATTTAGTACATATATGATAACTTCCCAGTTTATTTGATCATTATTCACTTAGATTTAGCTGTATAGTTTTATCTATGTGTTTGTAAATGTATTTGAAAAGTGCTTCCTCTCCTCTTCATCTTCCCCTATCTTGAGATTTCTGATCTGAGTCATTTTAGAGTCATTTAGAGTCATTTTTCCAGAACATTACTGGTTGATTTATTACCTGAATCTTTGCATTTTCACAAATATGATTCTTCTGTCCTGATAGGTGAATGGATCTGACTGGGTATAGGATTTGGAGATTGCAGGCCTTTTTTCTCTGAATATGTTTATAGTAATCTGTTATTTTATAGTTTGGGTATTGTAGGTAAGAAGTCCAAAGCCAATGTCTTTTTCCTTTGTTAATAAGCCCAATCTTTCTGTCTGACAGCTTGTAAGATTTTCTTTTTATCCTTGAAATTACAGAATTTACCAAGACATTCTTAGGTTTCTGTTTTTGGGCAAACTTATCTTGAACTCAGTAAATTTTTTTAACTCCCAAGTCCTTTTCAAATAAGTGAAATTTTCCTCTGTTTTCCCCCTCCATCAGTTCCTTTTTTTCTTTATGGAATTCCTATTGGTAATATGTCAGTCTCTTGCTCTGTCTTCCAAGTTTCTTATTATTTCCTGCATTGACTTCCATCATTTTTTAGTTTTGTACATTCCTTTCAGATATTTTATAGAGGGGGGAGGGGCAGAGGGAGAGGGAGAGAGAGAATCTCCAGCAGACTCCCTGAGGAGCACAGAGCCCAACTGGAGGCTTGATCTCACGACCCTGAGATCATGACCTGAGCTGAAATCAAGAGTCAGATGCTTAATTGACTGAGCCACCCAGGCGCCCCCATTCCTTTGAGATATTTCTACCACTTGGTCTTTCAGGCCACTAAATGAGTTTGCATTAGGCACCATATTCACCTTCATCTACTAAATTTTTAAACTTGAAAATCATGTTTTTCATTCCAGGACATCCTTTTAATGTTATGTCTATTTCTATTAGTGCTTTAATTGTTTGTTGTTATTCTTGCTGAGATTATTTATTTCCCCCAGCAGTTTTATTTCAGTAGAAGCTGTCCTAAATTGTGCTTATTCTTCTACCCTCCAGCTGCTGGCTTCTTAGATTGCTGGTATTTTCCTTTGCCTACTGAGAGTTCTATTTATTCTCAGCCCTCAGGAAGCTGCTAGGATACCGTGGCCCTGATGTGAACATAATTGTAGTAGAAAAAAGGATCATAAGTGGTAAAAGGCACAGAAATCACAACTCATGAATTGCAAGGCACCAACAGCAAGCTGTCCATGTTCTATTGAAATACAAAAAAGAAAGAAAGAGAGAAAGGAAAGAAAGAATGATACCTTTGTGCTTAAATTGGGTTCCACTCAGCTTCAAGTGGGTTTAAATCAGTGAATGTTAGAGATAGAAAGAATGTGGTCCAAATGTTCTTATTTTACAAATAAGAATAATGAGACTCCCAAAAAGTGATGTTTGCTTTTCAGAATTATCTCAGTTAGCAGGAGACAAAACTAGATTCTAGACTTTGTGACACTCAGGGCTTCAATTAACAGTTCTGTTTTCTCACCTACTACTTAAATTTTTAGCATTTTGTACTAAATCAGCTGTCTTTTAGAATTTTTTATATAATATTGGTACTCTAAGAGAACAATGGGTAGATATTTAATAATTCAAGTGAAAATGGAAAGTGCTAGTAAACCAAGACTAATACTGGTATTCGATTTATCTTTAAAGAAATGGTTAATCACCATTCAAATCTAATTAAAATTACAGTTGTTAATGAAGGAAGAATTAAATGATATCACAATATCCCTTTAAGATGTGCTGCTCTTTGAGAAAAGGGAAGCTACTGGTATATACCGAGGAAAGTTAATCTGCTTAATCCAGCATCCCCTCCAGTGGCAATGGTGAGAAGATAGTTCAAATTTTAAAAGTACAAATTGTCAGGTTTTTATCATTTCTATATAGCATCCATAAATAGGATTTATATATTTAGACAAAAATGATAAATAGCTTTTATCTGAAGGCATACTGTGTATAACAAATTACCTTTCATTATGTGAATATTACTATAGTTTAAAAGAGTAGTAGAGTGAACAGAGGGTAACCTCGAACCGTTCACTACCACTGTGAACCTCAGTGCCCTCTCCTGCCCTGCCTGCCACATAGAGTTGTGAAATTAACACATACCTATAAAAGTGTATTATTCTTCTAAAATGTGCATATTATTGTCATTACTTTTATTTCTTAAATATCAAATGATCTAATATATACAAAGTAATGTCATTTAAAAGACATATAAGATATATAAGGTAATATTATATAGTAAAATATCAGATTATGATGTTTTAGTTTTACTCTCCCTTCTTTGAGAAAATTAATACACCATGATCTATTTAACAAAACTGAAAAATCATGAATAGTTTTTATTCTGCTATAATATCCACAATTATAATCCTTGTTACCTATTCCTTTTATCATTATTCAGAGTAATTGCTTAGTTTTAGAAAACAAACTTGTTTTTATTTCTTAAGAAAATGAGGGAAGAGGGAATATGAAGTATTCCCTGGGATATGGGAAAATATTAGCATTTGTCAAATCTGAAAGATAGATATATGGCTGTTATACTATTATGTTATGTTGGAAATATTTTTATCATTTAAAATATAATATGAATCATAACAAGAGAGCAAATTATGACTTGCAAACAAGCCCTAAAGTTATGTTTAATCAAAATCTTCAGTTTCCATCTGTACATAGGATCAGAATCACATTTGTTTCATTCCCCAGAATTATACTAACATGTCCACACATGCACTTTCCTAGTCAACACAGACAGATTCTCACTTTTTGCCTTACCATTTGATGCTTTTGCACAAGGGCCCATTCTCATGAGAATTTTCCTTGTATGACATGTCATTGTCCTAAAAGAACTAGACAGTCACTCTGATGAGTCACTGGGATAGAATAAATACTTAATGAGGATCCAGAGGCTCTTGTTCTAGCTCTGCCACATTGCTCTATCTCACCTTTAAAACACTACTTTGGGGACACGTGGGTGGCTCAGCCAGTTAAGCATCTGACTCTTGACCTCAGCTCAGGTCTTGATCTCAGGTCACTGGGCGTGGAGCCTACTTAAAAAATAAATAAAACACTACTTTGTTCTGAATATTACTTTCTTTTTCTATAAAATGAGCATGATATTACCTGTTCAATCTACTTCGCAGACTTATTATCAATAAATAGAGTTATAGTATGCAACATAAATGAAGTTACAGATCCTCTGACTGTTGGCATACATTTGTACCTGACCGTCTACTAAGCCATGATCTCTTATTAGATCCCAGACACCGGAAATATGCAACAGCAAGTAGAGTCAAAGAGAGGGACAGAGGAGGACAGAAAAGAGCAGGACCCAAAGAATGCACCCGGCTGTGATAATGAACACAATGAGCCCCCCAAAGACCCTTCCAACTTTGAGACTCAATGTTTTGTGAATACACCAGACACAAAGTAGAAAGCAACACTGAGAATGTTCTTTGAATCCTAAAAGGCATAAAATCCCTTTTAATTTATTTCTGCAAGTTAGAAAAGTTCATATGGAGAGCTGATGACTCTGCAGTTTTATAAAATAGGAAAAAAAATCTTCCCCAGATGATTAAAAAAACAAGTAAGAAAAAAAAAAATCACTGAAATGTATGTTTATTTGCATCATCAGCTAGCATGTCCCAGAACCTTTTATCCACCTACAAAGATTAATACCATGAAGATGTGTATGTTACTGCTGCTTTGTTTCCAGGGACTTTACCAGAATCCTCTCGAGTTGACATGTTATAAATTACGTATTGTAAAACTGGTGAAATTAGCTGATGTCTCTTTGTACTAACACAAAATTATATTTTGTTAATACTATTCATTGTCCATTCACCTGAACCACATTCTACATTATCCTGTGTTTGTGTTTTTCCATTTACTCCATTGACCAACCATTTGGCTCAGCCTGATGATAATAATATTCAACAAGGGAAGGGGCCCAGAGCTCTGGGCATGCAGTGATCAGGAACCCATCATGTGCATATCTTATAGTATTTCAATACAACAGAATAAGTTGCTCTCTGTTTCACTAATGTAAAATGAAAAAGACTGATGAAAAATCTGTACAAAATACTTAATTCAAAACTACTTTAAATACACCCATTATTGAATATAATTCTTCTAAGATGTTTGCCTAACCAGTTTAACTTTGAAAGGGATTTTTTTAAGGTTTTGGTTTTTTTTTTTTTATGTTTTAACATAGATCCTATCTTTATCAAATACCTGGGTACCTTTTTGGCTGCATAAGCAATTCAGTAGATGATTTTAAAGAGTCCCTATGTTTGTAGATTGAAGACCATGTGAGCCATTTTTCAAACTTCTCTCTTTGTATCTTCTCCTTGGGAGCTTTCTCCTCAGAACTAAACAACCCCCAATATACTCATAGGCCAGTGCTTGGAGAGGAGAATTTTATCCAGATCCAGTAAGAGAACCAACCAGTAAATGAAACTATTTAGGCTGGAACCAGGTCTAGCTTGCTATTGAGCCATTTGGACTTCTCACATAATAGTTCTGAATGTATCTAAGGCCCAATATATGATTTTCTTCTGTGTTAGTCATAAATATTCTCCTAAATAACAACTATCAAGCATGCTAAAGTTGAACTTTGCCAGGGTGTTAAGTATGTTTATATGATAAGCTTCTGTCAGTAGTACAGCAATAATAGCAACTAACCTTTCTTTAAAACTTAGTTTGTACTGTGTACTATTCCATAAACTGTTTTATATGTATTATGTCACTTAATCCTCATAACAACCCTATATTATCTCTACTTTATAGATGGAAAGCTGAGGCAAAGAGAAGTTAAGCAACTTGTCCAAAATCTACATCTAGCAAATAGTAGCACCAGGATTTAAACCCAGGCAGTCTGACTTCAGAGTTTAGATTCTTGATCTCTGTGCTATGCCACCTCCCAACTAGCTTATCTCTTCTAGAGCCTTAGAGAGTTGAAGGTAGCCTCTCAGGTGAATCTCAAGTTCCTCTCCTTACCTCTATCACCCCTAGATAAAAAGGGAAATGATGTCCTAGTTACAAATCTTCTTCTCCACCCACTTTTCCTCCTCCTTTCTCCTTCTCTCCCCCATCAAATAGTACCTTAAGGTAAAGGGACATGAAAAAACTTCACTATCAAGAGTGATTTGGAGGAATGTATGCTATCTCATTGAGACATCATTTGATTTCAAGTTAACAAAAAAACATTGAGGCTAACTTAAGCAAAGGAGGGGTTTATAGGAAGATGTAGGGTTATCTCAAGGAACCCAAGAGCAAAATAGTTGTCAAGAGGGACTAAACGCAAGAACTGGAAAAACAAGCTAGGATTGCTCCCTTGTTAGATGTCCATGGGGGAAAAAGAGAAACTACCTCCCTTCCCCACAGGGTAAGAAGTTCTCAGAAAACAAGGATATAGGCTAGACAGATATTCCTCAAAAGGCTCCCTTTCTGTACTCTGTCATTTGAAGGGGAATGCAAGTGCAGTGTGTATTACCAGTACCTTTGTATGGAATTCAAGTAGTAACTAGATAGTTCTTTTTAGCTAACTCTTACCTTCCTGTCCCCCTATTAGCCCCCATACCTGGCACTTTGGTTTTTTCCTCAATTTATCAATCTCAAGTTATGCCTTTATAACCCTTCTAACATCCAGAGGGTAGACTTTTGATTTTGCTCCATCTCTTCTTCTGAGGCCTTTGACCTGTGCAATCAAAGGGCCTGTAAACTGGTCTTTTCAGTTGACTATCAGGAATCTGCCTAGTTTCAATCCCTAATATTCATCTGTCCTTTTACCCTCTCAGAATATTTCATAATCTCTGCTTTCCTTGTTTTTTCCTAATAAACACCTATTGCCTCTTCATATTTCTAGGGAACCCCTACCACTACCCTTGTCTTGCTAGATGAAGTCCCAATTCTTGAGCTTGAGAGCCTTCCAAAATCATGTCCTATCCCAGTCATTCTAAGTCCTTCACTCTAGATAGTTACTTTTCCCCATATTAATCTCCACTGAGGATGCATCACAGGCTGATCCTCGTGTCTATAAGGCCCTTTCTCATTTGTTCCACCTGTGAAAATCTGGCCCATTTCTCAAGGCTTAACTAACTTAAGTCATATTCCCTTTATAAAGAGTCTTGTGTGACCTCTCCCAACACCCAGGGTCACCAACCATCCCAGTTTGCCTGGGATTTCCTAGGACATGTGACTTTCAGTACTAAGTCTGGAATTATCCTAGGCAAACTGGGATGGTTAGACAGCCTACCAGCACCTCAATGTCTCCCTCATTATGCTGCCTTGTTAGAGCAAAAAGCCCTGTGAAAGTACCAGTAGCTACTACTTCCGCACTTAGAAGGTTCTTTCTCCGCAATAAGAGTTATGCTTCCATTGGGGAGAGACCTTTTTGATTCCCACTTCATACAGAATATAGTGCTATACCCATATTAATGCCTACTCAGTGAATAAAGTGGTTTAGTGTTAAGTTGGCATTTAAATATCTAAAATCTTTTCTTGTGGTTAATTTATTTGTCTTTATTTTTTTTCCAGCCCAGATGACTTACTCAATGCCTTGAATGAGGGTATCAGTCGTGCTGATGTCATCATCACATCAGGGGGTGTGTCCATGGGGGAAAAGGTATGAAAAAGTGGGGTTCATGAAAATTTATCTGAGGTAATGTCCTTGATTAACTATAGTCTGGTAGATATCTATTATCTGCACAAATCTGAAAATCCATAGGGCTTCAGAAATTTCTGGACATTCTAAAAGGGATGCAGTGTGCGTAGATCAGAGGGCTTACCTCAGGAACAGCTTGGAGAATCCTACAACTTGCAAAATGATTTTCATGTTCCTTTGAAGATTTCTGTTTCTTTGCTTACTCAACTTTACTATAACATTAGGACTTCCTTTATACATGATATTTACCCAAGATCCTGTCCTCCCCCGCCACATATTCCAAACCTGATAAAGAACCCTTAGCTCCTCACAGGGAGGAAAGACAGGATTAGGTATTCCATTGCCCCTTTTGACAAGTAATAATGATCATAATCATAATGATGAAAATAAAATACAAACATATATATAAGTATATATAGGATTTCATAAGACTAAGTTATTTGCATAAAGTATATGTTTAGTCCTTTAAAAATCACAATTTCAATGTCTCAGTATCATTAACTTTATATAAACTTAATGAAATATGTTGGTTCATGATGATTATTGGGTCCATTGAATAATATTATAAAAGCAAAATATACTTTACTACAATAACCAACCTGATGTTTTGGCTCAAAAATGTTTCAGAACACAAAATATTTTGCCAGCCTGTAATCCCTTTCCAATTTTTCTTTCTTTCATATTAATGACTAAACTGAAAATTTATAAAAATATTGTCATAATAGCAGTTATTACTAAAATTCAGATTTTTTCCGAGAGCAGCATTTTTAGCTAGATCTTATATATATGATTGTTCTTGGTCTCTGCCCTGTCTAGCTATAAAACTGCCTAAATTTATAACCTGACTGTTTGGCAGAATTTAGTGGTGTGAACAGAGAATGCCTACCTTTCATTCACAACTAGTTTTAGAGTGTCTAAAAATAGCCCTTCAGCAGCCAAAAATCATAGAAGAAAAATAGAGAATCTCAGTCTAAGACTACCATCTCAGATTACATCCAGGAGTGAAAATGTTGAAGTGTGGGTAGTATTCTCCTTATAGCAGACAGATTGCTGGATTAGTCTTTCCTCAAAGTCTCATACAAGTCCTTAGCCCCAGGTGGAACAAACTGCTGCAGACCTCTTCTGAGATCACAAAGGCCAGAGCTGAGGTCTGCATTATAGTAGAATTATAAGAAATAATTTTCAACCTGTCTGTTTTCATTTCCCTCAAACTGCCTGTGGTGCTCTGAATAACTTAAGAGCAAACCCTGAAGTTAAGAGTACTTGAATGTTAAATTTGTTGTTTCCAGGGAGTATTTCATGTATAATTTCTATTGGTTGCTAATGAGCTTAATTATGGACAATACCTATTTTGCAAACCTGAAGATTGTCTTTTCCAGTACTTCTGAAAAGGCAACAGGCTTCTAACAAACAGAGGCTTGGCAATTGTGGCTCAACTATGTAAGGACAGAACACTTCTCAACCTTAACCTTCTTTATTAATGCTAACAAAGATGTCATTTGTCCTAGGAATTTGTTCACAAATAGAGGCAATATAGTAATGCATATTGGTTTTATTTATTTTACTACCTGTATGGTAAGATACTTACACTAAACCTTTAATTTACTAGGAAGGAGATTTTAGGAACTAGGCATCCCATAGTATTCCATGGGAGCTAATAATTGTTGTTCTTCCCTCCTTAAGTGGGAATGACATGAAAGGAACCAGGAAGAAAGAGATGAAACATAAATGCAGCAAACTCCTGCCAACCTGCAAATTCTGGTTGCCAAAAGAATTTCAGTTGTACTTCAATAGCAGAAAGAAAAGCCTAAGAGACAGAACATCTGCGTCAGCCCAAGGGCTGGGCCTGAAGACCAGTCACTGAAAAGACAGGGAGGTCAAGGAAAGATCCAAAAGCATTATTTAGCAAGCATGAGTCTTACATGCAGAAACTCATGTATGCAAGAAATTTATTTACATGATTCAACTTAAATCCTACTATGAGCACCTATGCTACAGAACTGACAGGAAATTTTATTAACCCATTATGGAGCTCACCTGCACCAAGGATTATGCCACGAAACTGATAAGGGCTTAAGAGACTAACAGTGAATCAGGGAGACACAGATGGTCACCAGTCTCCACTGTATACATCTAGAATGTCCCTGTAGTGCTGTGATCTCAGGTATTTGCTCCTTTAGGCCTTGATAGCAACACTGGGGTCATGGGAAAACTGGGAGTATTGGGGCAGGGAGAAGGGGCTCCTGCTGCTTACAGGACCCACAGACCTCAGTCCTCTTCTCAGCCAAGAAGAAATGGCCCTTCCACAGTTGCTTCCCTCAAAATCTTTTCCTACCTCCACCTCTGCCCCAAAGTGTTTATTTTTTTTATAAAACACTGGCAGTTTCAAGTAAACAGTATCTGCTTTTTGCTCTGAAAACTAAAGAATTATATGCATGACTACAAATTTTCCATAACCTACAGAATTGTAAAATAGCTCAAAGACAATGAAAGGTGCAGATTGCCAGGAAGGATACACTAGATTGGACCCCCAGTAATTTTTTTTTGTCTATTTGAAAGTCTCTTAATTTTTCCTGATAGTATCCACCTCCTACCTCATATGATCAAAATAATCACAAAGATCATTACTGATCACAAAAAAAAAAGGCTTTTCTCAGAGGCTTGCCCTGATTATTTAACAGCAAAAGTGTTAATTAACCATATAGGCCTTTTTAAGTTTGTTTTGCAAACCTAGAGCCGTAAAGCAATAGAATATTAAAATTAATCAACAATATTCCAAACAAATAAATACAATAAAATTTCCCTTATTATTTCATTCAGCTGTATGTCATTCTTGTTCTGCTAGATCTTGGGTTAGCAGTCTGCTTTCATGAAGTTATCTGCTTCTATTCTAAAGAGCCCTGGGATTCCTGACAGTCTACTGGTACTACAGAAAAGTTATCTAAGCTATGTCACCTCAGGGGCCTGTACCCAAGAGACTGTTCTCTGAAGTGCCAATAGTTCAAAGTACCTGTGATAGTCCTTTTCCCTAGTGCTCTGAATCTTTGTTGCAGGCACAAACTATTTACTGTAGCTTTTAGCAGAGCTTTCAGGCAAGCATTAGAGGAAAACAAACTTTCCAAAGATGACAGATACTTAATAGCTCTACTTAATTTATTACTGTAACCAATAATATCAGAATAGAAGATACAATATATAACTATGTCATAAAAGTTTTGATGTGTTTCCCCTGAGGATGCAGACATATTACAGACAGCAAAGGCATTGTCAACTCTCCAGGCATGGGGCGCCTGGGTGGCTCACTTGGTTGAGCGACTGCCTTCGGCTCAGGTCATGATCCTGGAGTCCTGGGATCAAGTCCCGCATCGGGCTCCCTGCTCAGCAGGGAGTCTGCTTCTCCCTCTGTCCCTCTTCCCTCTCGTGCTCTCTACCACTCATTCTCTCAAATAAGTAAATAAAATCTTTTAAAAAAAAACTTCCAGGCATGTCCCATAAAACAAAATTTCTGAAATATTTATATTAACATTTTACATATATGGATCTAACCCAGGGCACACTGAGCATCTCTTCTCAGATATAACAGCAACTCCCCTCACATGACACTCTTACATTGGTAACATATCAAACAAACCTAATTATTTCTAACATCTCTTTTTTTAAGATGAAAGAAAAATAATCTGTGATTTTCTAGAGACCTAGGAAATTTCAAACATAGTTTTAGGTGTAAAAGATATTTTGAAAGTTTTACTTTTTACTAAATTTAGGTCTGATCTTTAGAAGGCAAAATCAAAAGTTGTCAAAAAAGAATTGGGTATTCAATTAAGATAGGATCATGGGTACCTGAGAAACAGTACTGGTTACCTAATTTTTCAAAGCAAGAATAAAATAATTGGGGATAAGCACAGAAAGTAACATAATTGTAAATAATCTTAGCTCACTTGTAAATGAGGAAACTTTGTTCTTTATTTTTTCTTTAAATTAAGGCAAAATAAACAGAAAGCACAAAAAGGAGATTACACAAAAAATAACCTTGAGTTTCATGGGGAAAGCATTAGTCAGTAAACTAAGAAATAAGCTCATCAAACCTGAGTAAATTTACTAAAATTTTAATATAGTTCTCAGCTTCATTTTAGACAAAGGTATTATAAACCAAGGCAAATAAAAAGTCTCTTCCAAAGTTTTGTCCTTTATTATGTTGTTTTATATTTTGAAACAAACCGCCACTTTACTTTAGAACAAAGAGTGGGCCCCAGACCCACAAGGGTCCCTAAGACACTTTAAGTGGGTCTGCAAGGTCAAAACGACTTTCATAATAATAAAACTAAGACTTTATTTGACTTTTTTATTCTCCTCTCGTGAATGTACCATGAGTTTTTACAGTGGCTATATATTGTATGATACCACATCAGACTCAATGCAGAAGCAAATAAGAGTATCCAACTGACTTCTATTAAGCCAAACACTAAAGAATATTCCAAAATTATGAAAACCATGCATAAAAAGTTACTTATATTAACATGAAATGGCTTTGTCATTGCTATTTCCAAATGAAACAACAAATTTTAAAAATTTTTTAGCTTTAGTTTCTAATACAGTACATATCTATTAGACATAACCCACATAAACAAAAGCTCTGGGGATCCATATAAATTTTAATTTAAGAGCATGTAAAGTGTCCTGAGACCAAATATCTTGAGGACTGAACCTTAAAAAAAATACTTTTTTTCTTGAAAAATAAAAAAACACACATAGTTATACTTCTCTGTCATTATTGTCCCTAGC
Organism: Callorhinus ursinus; assembly: GCF_003265705.2. Taxonomy (NCBI): domain Eukaryota; kingdom Metazoa; phylum Chordata; class Mammalia; order Carnivora; family Otariidae; genus Callorhinus; species Callorhinus ursinus. The sequence goes on from NW_027397070.1 coordinate 40,107,283, forward strand.
ATAATTGTAACACCCATATTTCATTATAATGTTTAAGAAAATAACTAATTTTTATTCCACAGTGAAAACTAGATAAATGAGAAATCATATATAAACCCTTGAGCAGATTAGCAAAGTTCATAAACACACAGAATATAACTTTCTACAGCCACATGCATCGCTTTTGTACTTTCTTAATGTAGCAAAGATGAACAAACATATTAATTAACATGACCTAAAGATACAGCCTCTCTCTAGCATATAAAAATAAGAAGCAAAGTATATTAGCTTTAAAATAAAAGTATGAATTGTCCCCAACTTAACAATGGTTCGACTTAACAAATTTCAACTTTACGATGGTGTAAAAGTGATGCGCATTAGTAGAAACCATACTTCAGATTTTGAATTTTGATCTTTTCCCAGGCTAGCGATATGCAGGGCAATAATCTCTCGTGATTTGGGGCAGCCACAGCAGGCTGCAGCTCCCAGTCAGCCACAATCATAAGGGTAACAGCTGATAAACTTACAGTCATTCTGTATCATACAGCAATTCTGATTTGATTTTCACTTTCAGTGTAATACTCAACAAATTACATCAGATATTCAGCACTTTATTATAAAATAGGCTTTGCAGAAGTGTTCTGTAATATAAGTGTTCTGAACATGATTAAGGTAGGCTAGGCTAAGCTATGATCTTGGGTGGGTTAGGTTTATTAAATATGTTTTCAACTTAGGATATTTTCAACTCACAATGGGTCAGGTGGTAGCTTCACCATAACTGAAGGAAGATCTGTATATTAACTTAAAATTATGCTTGGTTATCAATGATCCAGTATTCTGTCTTACTTAGAAATCATCTAGGTGTCTGATAATTATTTGTTAATTAATTTTATATCAGTTCAATAAGATTTTGTTACTTAAAGATCCTGAAAATTATTTTCAAGCTGACATTCTACAAACATAATTACTATTGAAATTTAAAGTTTGTCAGAATAATGATTCAATTATATTGTACCCAATTTTACATTTTTCACATTCTTAAAATATTATATAGGAAAAGCATTAGCTTATTTGATGAATAAACCTATATAAACTTAATAAAAACAAAGCCAAGCAAAATAAAAAGTATTTGCTTAATTATACTTAACACTGACAAGAAAAAGAACATGGCTGGGTTTTCGTAATGACTAAAGTTATTTGTCAAAGATTTATCTTAACTTTGTGATCTTTGATGCTTAAACTTACAAGAATGCTTTTTAATGTAGCTCATTTAAAATATGTTAAATTTACTTATTATCTGGTAATTTTAGGAAGATTCTATATAAGCACTTATTTATTTCTCTAAGTCTATCAGAACAGAGCACCTTTAATTTAAGAGAAAATATAATTATTTTGATGTATTTTTCTTCTTCCCCCTCGCAAAGCGAACTTTATTGTGGCCCTAAAATGGGGCGTTTCTCTCCAGATCCTTCTGAAACTGGAGAGTTGGAGATTAGGGACTCTTGGATCACCCCTCCCAAGACCTTCATCACATTGAGACTCAGATGAAGAGGGGTGGGGTAGGAGGAGTATGGTAGGAGGGAGGCACCCTGAATCCAAAGCACAACCTGAGGAAAGCCCACTCTGCTTGGTGGTCTCATAGGCATATGATTTATGAATATTTTCCAGAAGTAGGAAAACATTTCACACTCACAAAATGAGATAAATGTCTTTGTGGATCACAGACACATAGATACACAGACACATAAAAAAAAAATGCAGCTTCATCTCAACAACTTCAACCACAGGTCACGAATAAACACAGAACCAAAAAAAACTTACTGGTTCACAAATAAAGAGCTGTTTCCCTTCCTAGAGGTCACAAAGTTCTTGATTGGTTTAGGCTCAAAATGACAGTAAAACAAATAAGCGAGAAAGACTAATAAGCCAGATTCTCTGTCTTCTCTTACCTGAGAATAAATTTCAATCATCCACTTGTAGGAATCATCAGACTATAAAACCAAATTCCCAATCATGGCTGCCACAAGGGGGAATACCTTATTGGCCATGCATGGAAACAAAATAGAATCAAAATCAATAAAGGGAACAAAATTAGAGAAACCAAAAGTTAGCAGAGTTCAAGTTTTATTGCTGCTTGACATTCACTCCATGAACCTAAGAAAAGTATGGCCAGGTGTAAGCCACCTATAAAGTGCACTTCTCTAGCAATCAAGTTTACCTGGCTCCATCAGGTAAACCCATGGGGCATCTCAGTGGAGCCTCCAGAATTATTAGTGTAATGTTTTATAGATAAAATCATGAATTCCATACACATATAAAATAAACACAGGTCAAGATTTTATTTAACTCATTAGTTAATGAAGGGACCAGTAAGATGTTACAACTGGTTCAAAGGAGAATTCAGAGAACACACACATACAGATAATCAGGAATGCTGAGATAAATTTGCTAATAGATGCAAAACTGCTTTATATCCACAGCAAATAATCAATTATATCTCCACAAAGAGTTAATTTGTATTTCTTTGAATAATAATCTTATTTACCATCAGTTTTCTACAGCTTAATTTTTTAAGTTTTTAGTTTAATTCCAGTTAGTTAACATATAGTGTTATATTAGTTTCAGGTGTAAGTGATTCAGCGCTTCCATACATCACCCAGTGCTCATCACCACAAGCACACTCCTTGATCTCCATCCCCTATTTCACCCATCCTCCCACCCACCTCCCCTCTGGTAACCATCAGTTTGTTCTCTATAGTTAAGGGTTTGTTTTTTTATTTCTCTCTCTCTCTCTCTCTCTCTCTCTCTCTCTCTCATTTTTTCCCTTTGCTTGTTTGTTTTATTTCTTAAATTACAATATGAGTGAAATCATATGGTATTTGTCTTTCTCTGACTGACTTATTTTGCTTGGCATTATACCCTCTAGCTCCATCCATGTCATTGCAAATGGCAAGATTTCATTCTTTTTTATCACTGAATAATATTCCATTTCTAATACCTCAATTTTTATAAAATAGCTCAAAGATGGTAAAACACACAAACCAGAAGGATGAGCTACACTGGACACCCAACAATCTTTGTTGCCCATTTTAAAGTCTTTCACAATTTATCTAATGTTGTTTGTTCTTACCTGAGTTGAGGAAAAGACCTTCCTTCTTCATCCATTCATTTTTCTTCTTCCCATCTGACTCTAGCTTTCAGAATATCAGACAGAGATCCTTGCTGCTTCTATAGGTGAACAAAATTTAAGAACAGTGGTGATTCTCAGCCTTTATGGCTATGTGTGGTACAGGCTTTCTCTCTGTCACAAGAAACATGAATATTCGTGTTCAAAAAGAGTGAGAGGGTTTTTTTTTTCAAGAAAAATAAAATACTTCCATTCATTTAGCAAATATGTAATGAGCATATCTGGCTTTCCAAACTCTGTGTCATAACCTTTAAGGCCCTGCAAGTATGGCCTCTGCCTGTCTCTCCAACCTCATCTTATGCCTCTTTCCACTCATTCACTACCTTTCATTATCTTTTCAGTTCTAGACACATTCTTTACTGCTTTAGAAGCTTTGGTATGTACGTCCCTCTGCCTGGAATTCCCATCGCTTCACACTTCATATGGCTGAATTCTTCTCATCCTCACCACCTCTTAAAATGGCCTTTCCTTATTCTCCACCCTGCCCATTATTCTGTATCCCAGCACCTGCTTATTTCCTTCATATTATGTACCACACTTTATAATTATTTCTTGGTTTACTTATTTTAGTCTGTCTTCGTAAAATACAACAGAACATTTTTGTGTCAAGGACCATGTCTATTCTTGTTCACCATTAAATCTGTAGCACATATAGAATTTGTGATATATGATAGACTCAAGTATTGAACTAAGAAATGAATTAATAAATGAATGGCATGTGCTATTCACTAAGGATTTCACATATGTATGCAAGGTTCCTGTTCTTACAAACTGGGTAGTCCAATAAAGGATACATACCAGTTATCAGACAATTGCAATGGAACCTAGGCGTGTGATATCAGAAGGACATAGTATTATAAGGGCACATAGAACTCTTCAGAGTTCTGCTTCTACTGTGATACAATGGCTTATTTGGACCAACCCTCCCACCAAGAACAACTATAAAAGCTGTTTAAATTTTTTTCATATTTTAAAGAAAAAAGAAAAAGCAGGTGTGTGAAGAGAACAACCAAGACAGCCAGTATTCAAGGCATCAACATCTCAGAAAAGTGAACCACAGAGAAGTGGCATTTACTAATTCCTAAGCCAGGAGAATAGGGGGAGGTGTAATGGTACAAGAGACCAAAAGCCAACCATCGCAGAGTAGCTAAGAACCTAAGAAAACAAACAGAATTTTTGGCAGTCTTAGGAGTTTAGGGTCTGTAGTGGAGGGTGCGGGGGCTGACTGGCAAATATCTCAGGCTCTCAGTTTAAACCCTGGAAGTGCTCTAGGTATAAGGACAAACTGGAAATATACCAGCCTTCACAAAGACTGAAATTGAGCATCAGATTATCTCAGTCTCTGATTAGGTCAGGCAATCTTTAGTTTACTTTAACTAACTGCCAATGGAAATTAAATCCTTTCTGGAAAAATATATCATCATCCAGAACCTCTTTACTTCTTTTCACATTTAATGTTTGGGCTTCAGTTTTTAAAATCACCAGACATGCTAGAGATAGGACAAAATCACTAAAAATCAAGAAAGAAAAACAAGATAGGACAGCCCTAAAAATGTTACTGATGTTTATTTTATCCCATGTGAAATTTTAAAAACTGTAATTAATATTTTTAAGAAAAAAGAAATGACAAAATGAAGAATTTCACTGGAAAGCTAGAGTCTATTCATTATATTCAAAATTCTAGAAAAGGGATGGAAAATATGGAAAAGAGCATAAAAGACATATGGGATGTGGTAAAAGGTCTAACATATGTGTAGTTGGAGTCCAGAAGGAAAGGAAAGAGAGTGAGCAGAAGCAATATTTAAGAGATATTGGCAGAGTTTTCCAAAACCAATGAAAGACATCAAGCCAGAAATTCAAGGAAGTCTGCTAATGTCAAGCAGGATAGATACAAAAACAAAGAAACACATACCTAGGTAATCATAGTAAAACTACTGAAAACCAAGGACAAAGAGAAAGTCTTGCCAGAAGGATTCATTACCTTCAAAGGACCGACAATTAAACTAACAAATGATCCAAAGAGATACAGTGGAACTCAGAAAACAATGGCATAGCATTTGTAAAGTGCTAAAAGAAAATAATGGCTGGTGTAGAACTGTATGTACAGCAAAAAATTTCCTTCAAAAATGAAGATAAAATAAAGACATTTTCAGCCCAATAAAAACTGAGCACAGGGAATTTTTTTATCAGGAAGATTGTAGAGGAAGTAAAAAGATACTGACGTGTAAACAAAAAAAAGAACATAAGTAATTAGAGCCTACCAATGGGTTAAGTTACTGTATTTTGAATATAATGTAGCCACTTAAAATTAGAGGAGGTAGCTCATGAGATGTCCTAGATATTCCTTTGGATAGAAAAGCAAGTTGCAAATCTGTATGTAAAGTATTCTGTCATGTGCATTCAAAAAATATGTTTGTAAATGCACAGACAAGTGTAGCAGTGATGGGAAGAACGAGTTTAAAATTTTATTTTATACTTTTCTATTTGCGTTTTTACCACAGTATATTTTTAACTTTTGAATTAAAATTATTTAAATAAAAAAAAGAAAGAAAGATTGTGGAGCTACGGAAATGCAGAAAGGATTAAAGAGCAAAAGAAAGTGTTAATATGTGGTTAAATGTAAATGAGTGTTGATTGTATAAAATAATAATGTCTTATGAGGTTAAAATATGTTTATATATAAACATTGTATATTAAATTATAAATACAGTGTATATTGTCTGTATAGTATATATAGAAATATATATAACAGTTAAATATATATATATACACATATACACACACATACCTAAAATGTATATAGAATATATGGTACATTATAGCACAAAAAGCAGAGAGGAATAAATGGAGTTAACATGTTTTAAGTTTCATGCGTTGTCTGGGAAGTAATAAAAATATCAAATTATAGTGGACTATTATAAGTCAAGAATGCATATTGTAATCTCTGAAATAACCACTAAAATAATAATAAAAGAATGTATAACTAACAAGCTAATAGAAGAGAAAGAAATTAAAATAACAAAAAAATTGATGAATTCAAAAGAAGGCACAAAAGAAAAAATGAAATAAAACAGAAGTGACAAATAGAAAATAAATAGTAGGTGGTAGTTTTAAACACAAATATAGCAGAAATTATATTAAATGTGAATGGACTAAGTCCTCCAATTAAAAATTGTCATCTGGATTGTAAAAAGACAATAAATTGTTTGATGGTAATAAGAGACCCACCTTAAATAGAAAGACACAGCAAATTGAAAGTAAAAGAATAAAAAAAAAAGTTACAATGCAAGATAGCTGGTGTGGCTGTATTGATATCAGAAAAAATTAAGGTTAAAAGGATTACAAGATATTAGGAGGGAAATTTCATATATTTAAATGGATTGGTTCATCAGGAAAACATAACTCTGAATTTGCATCTGATAATATAACCTCAAAATAAAGATAAGCAGTTTATCATTCAGCCTTGGGAACTAAGGGAGGCTGAGAAAATGACTGAGACTGAGATAAGGGGTAGAGAGAGGAAGGTAGAAGAAAGAGTATTCCAGACAAAAGGAAAAACATTTTCAGAGACTGAGGGCAAGAAAGTCTTAGAAACTTAAAGTGTATAGTCTTGCTGGAATGGAGAGAGAGAGAGAGAAAGGGGGGTGAGGAAGAAGAAAGAGAGATTGAGATTGAGAAAGAGGAATGGGGCTGGATGGGAAGAGGATTTCCTGAGGAGAGTAATGATTGTTAAAAGGGGGCTAGAAAACATGAGAATTACAGGTACGATATTGAGAAGATGAGACTTTTTTCCTGGAAAAGAGGAAGTTTTGATGTATTATATGATGACTTGATCAGACTTGTTTTCAAGGGATCTCTCTTACTACTAGGGGGGAAATGAATTGTAGGGGGGCAGGACTATTGGCAGAGAGACCTATTTCAATAATCCAAGTGAGATGATGTTGGCTGAGGCTGTGGAAATAGAAGGGAACAGATTTTTTAAATAAAATACCCCAAGCTTGTGAAATATTTAAAATTTTAGTAGGTTTCTTAGATTAATGAACAGGAAACTCAGCAATAGACCTAGGGGTTGAGAAATTTTTAGGACTGCAGTTTTTTTCTTTATGTCTGTAAAACCAACTGCATGGCAATGTTGTCTTTCATTTCCAAAGGTCAGGTTTTGTGAAACCACTGTGGATTAGTTGTAACCTTAGGTTGGTTGTTTTTGTTGGCAGAATAAAAATTTGGAACAATTAAACTCCCTTGACTTTCTATTTTAGAACTCCCTCCCTATTTTTTTATTTTAGTTGACTTATTTAAATTTGGCAGTCTGTGGGCAATGCCCAAGTCTTTCCTCAAGGAATGTGTACATTAAGTCCATTAAGGAGAATAATGTAGTACACATACATGGGGTTTCCCTGACCTAGCACAACTTCTTAAGCTTTTTATTTGTTAACATCCTTTCTCAAACATAAAATTCTGTATTAAAAGAGAAACAATAACCCATCAAGTAATGTGGTTATTTGGTTTATTATCCAACTATTTCTACTAGAATGTATTTTTTATGAAGGCAGGGACATTGTCTCTTTTGTTCAAGCCTATATCCCCCATACCTAGATTAGTACTCAGCATATACCAGGTACTCAATAAATATTTATTAAAGAATAAGTGAATGATGGGAATGAAGAAATGAAGGAATTTGCCTTAAGTAAATCAACTTCACTGAAGTAAGATGTTTCTTTTCATTTCAATCTTACAAATTCGTTTTATTTTCATGTAAAGTTTTGAAAGTCTGATATTAGAATGTTTGAAAATAAAGTGATTGTTTTTCATATTTGCAGGACTATCTCAAGCAGGTGCTGGACATTGATCTTCATGCTCAGATCCATTTTGGCAGGGTTTTTATGAAACCAGGGTATGAAAATAATCTTACTATCTCATATATGGGGTTGGTTTGGCTTGCTTTCACTAACAAAGTTTTAAATGCTTTCTTTTTTACATTTTCTATTATGGATTATTTACTCTAATAAAAGAAATATTATACAATTAGAATTCCTTGCACAAGGGTAGCTCCTGTCTGAAATGGAATTCATCTTCCTTATGAATCACTGGATTTGTTATAAACGAAGCAAAACAACTTTCCAAACCTTTTCTCTCTTTAGTTTCCATGTCTAGTTCCTTCTTTCTCTTTTTCTCTCTCTCTTCATACTGCTTCTTTCTCTCATTTTAAAAACATTTTAGGGGCGCCTGGGTGGCTCAGTTGGTTAAGCAACTGCCTTCGGCTCAGGTCATGATCCTGGAGTCCCAGGATCGAGTCCCGCATCTGGCTCCCTGCTCAGCAGGGAGTCTGCTTCTCCCTCTGACCCTCCCCCCACCATGTGCTCTCTCTCTCTCTCTCTCATTCTCTCTCAAATAAATAAATAAAATATTTAAAAATAAATTAAAAATAAATTAAAAATAAAAAAATAAAAATATTTTAGTATGAAAATTCTCAAAATGGGCATCTGGGTGGCTCAGTCAGTTAAGCGTCTCCCTTCAGCTCAGGTCATGATCCCAGAGTCCCAGAATCGAGTCCCACATCGGGCTCCCTGCTCAGTGGGGAGTCTGCTTTTCCCTCTGACCCTTCCTCCTCTAGTGCTTTCTCTCTCTCACTCTCTCTCAAACAAATAATATCTTAAAAAGAAAAGAAAATTCTCAAAATGCATAAAAGTAAGGAGTACAATGAAATGTACATGTACCCATCACCCAGCTTCAGGAACTATTACCATCTTTCCATAACTGTTTTATCATTCCCCTCCCTCACCTATTTGAGGGGACAGGGGGCTAGATTTTTTTGGTGCTTTTATTTGTTTTGTTTGTTTGTTTTGGACTGTTTTAAAACAAATTCTACAATGTCATTTTGGTATACATCTCAAGAAATAATAACAATAACAGCAACATTCTCTTGTGTAATCACAATGGTATTTTTCACCTAACAAAATAAATAAGAATACCTTAATATCATCTGATACCCTGATCCTATTCAAAATTCTCCCAAATGTCAAGAAAAAGAATGCCTTCTTACATGTTTTATTTGAATTAGAATTCAAGTCACATCCACTCACTGTATTTGTTGTTAAATCTCTGTTAAACATTTACCTCCTTTTTTTGTCATGCCATTGACTTGAAGAAACTGCATCATTTGTCCTAATGAATGGATTTGGGTAATCGTTTCCTTGCAGTGGTGGTTAACTTGTTCCTTTCTCTTTCCAGTATATTCTACAGACTGGAAGTTAGATCTAAAAGCTTGATTACATTCAGATTCTTTTTTTTTTTCCTTTGCAAAAATACTTCAAAAGTAATGTTTCATATTGTTTCTTACTACCTCCCAGGAAAAAGAAAAATAACTACATTCCAAGATCTGGCACATCTCCTAAAGGGCTGATGGAGGTTCTGTAATCAGTTGTAAATCCTCAAAGAATGCCAAACATTGGTGTTGAAATATGTGTGGCCATGTCTTTAAGCAATAATTTGCCTGTTCAGACCCCTACTACTCTATAAACCTTTCATTCATTATTTAAAGGATTCACTGTGTAAGTGAGCATTCTAATTCTAACACACCTCCATGCTGTCAGGGACAACAGTAAATAATGCCTTAGTTCAGAACTATACTCTGATGGGTGCTCATGTGAATCTGAAGAGAGAGAGAGGTGATACTTACCAGTTGTTATGAGTGAGCTACGGGAACCATCAGTAAATTCCAGAAACCTTTTTTAAGCATCAAGCAAGCCTTCCTAATGTCCCAGATTTACTGGGTACCTCTCACCAGGTCTAGGACAGAGATCAGGCTTTACCGCTATGATTTTGCCATTTAAGTATTAAGATTAACTCTAACATCTTCTCCATAGTTTGGTAGAGTTTGGAATTCTTGACATTATATTTCTGTAGTTTCCCAATATTGCTACTGCTAACAAACCCCTTTTATTATTGAGACTATTGGATTTGGATCATTCTCATTAAGAACATTTTGTCTTGAACACCTGGGTGGCTCAGTTAAGCATCTGACTCTTGATTTCAGCTCAGGTCATGATCTCAGGGTCTTGGGATCAGACCCCACATCAGGTTCCACACTCAGCAGGGAGTCTGCTTGAGATTCTCTGCCCCTACCACTGCTTGCTGTCTCTCAAATAAATAAATAAATAAATCCTTTTTTAAAAAAGAATATTTTGTTTTAAGCAAATATTACTATGCCATGAGTGCACAGGCTTTTTTTTTCCTGTCCCTATGGGCAGTACTAATTTGATTGGAATAAGAGGATATCCCAAAAGCATGTCAGTGTGCTTCTCACTAACCTCAAAAATCGAACTGACTATTCTTTTGGCAGTGAAAAAGAAGCTGATACTAGTTGCCCTCACCTGTAGAGGAGAATTATTTGTGGGTTTGTTTTTTTTTTTTAAGATTTACTTATTTATTTTAAAGAGGGGCAGGGGAAGGACACCTGGGTGGCTCAGTTGGCTAAGCGACTGCCTTCAGCTCAGGTCATGATCCTGGAGTCCCGGGATCGAGCCCCACATCGGGCTCCCTGCTCAGCGGGGAGTCTGCTTCTCCCTCTGACCCTCCCCCCTCTCATGTGCTCTCTCTCTCTCTCATTCTCTCAAATAAATAAATAAAATCTTAAAAAAAATAAAAATAAAGAGGGATGGGGGCAGAGGGAGAGAGAGAATTAGAGGAGAAATATTTGTAGTATCTATTATTTAAATTAATCTCAGCACCTGTGATGCATAATTTTGGTACTATTTTTATTTTCAGTTTATTTTTTACCACTATTAAGGCTCTCATCATTTCCTAATGTTTATTCTCCTCCCTTAAAGTTGTAACACTGTGACCTCAGTCATTGTATAAATGCTACTACATTCTGATCTCAAGAGGAGAATTGAACAATAGGTGTTGAGTTCCAAGGAAATGGCTTTCTCAAACTTAAACAAAAGCTTCACAGTCTAGCAATAGGACAGTCATGATAGCAATGCATGATAAAATGTATTGTTGTAATAGAATCTTTTTAAATGAATACCTTTAGAGAAATCACAGAACCTATCTGCAAGATGCAAAAGGTGATTTAAATTGGCTTTAAATATAGAAGGAAAGGATAATGCATTCCTTCCTCAATCTTATTATGTGTGTTAGTTTGCTATAATAAAATGGTTTAGAAGTTTAAATGGGCTTCCTTTACTTGGCCAGAATTTGTACTTGTCTAAAGATAAGAATTTAAAGGTAATTGCTCCTTAATAGTAGAACAAGAAGAAATATAAAAAGCTCAAGAACAATTTAGCTTTGCTCTTCCCACATACAGTGCATTAAGAATATAATTAACCTCTTTCATTTTAGACAGAGAGGTACTCAAAAAAACATATGGAGTATTATCAGTCAGGACTACCAATTATAATTTTTATGGGTCATCTACAGTGAACATAGCTGTTGTCAAGAGCGTATCTTGGAAATTATTTTCATCACATAGTAACAGTCATGGCCAAACAACTTATTCATAAATTGATATGATAATCTAATCTAGTTTTTCTAAAATACAGCAAAGAATCAGAAAATAAGCAAAAAGGGTCTCAGAGTAGCCAAAAATAGATGTTACAAAGTACATCCATTAACACTTCACAGCAGACCCTCTAAGAGCCTTATCAAATTATGAGCCATAAAGTTAGAGAAATCTGGGTTCAAATCTTTGTTTCCCCACCTAGTAGCTAAGAGATTTGGACCAAATTTCTTAATCTCTCTGAGTCTCAGTTTCCTCATATATGATAATTGTCACCTCATGGGATTGTTGTGAGAGTTAAAATGAAATAATGGACATAATGCATAGATGTTTCTTTAAAAATAGTAACTTCTATTGTTATTATCATTCTGACGGTATAACTATTACTACTACTCTCTGGTTCCCAAACCTAAAGCCAGCTTTTTTTTTTCTTTTCTAAGAGAGGGCATATGGGGAGGGGCAGAGGAAGAGGGAGAGAGAGAATCTTAAGCAGGCTCCATGCCCAGCACAGAGTCCAACAAGGGGCTCAATCTCACAGCCCTGAGATCATGACCTGAGCTGACATCATGACCTGAACCAAAATCAAGAGTCAGCTGCTTAACTGACTGAGCCACCCAGGTGCCCCCTAAAGCCAGTTTTAAGGGCCAAGATGACAGAGTCTAACATTAAGGAGAGCCACAGGAAAAAACTAGGGGGAAAAAAAGAAAAGAAGCACAGTGTGTGGTGTGGGAATTATGGTTTATAGGTAAAAACAATACATAATATACCCTTGTGACCCAACATCACTGTAGTAGTATAGCAGAGTAGAATAAGTTAATAATGATGGGGGTTCCTGGGAGGTTCAGTCAGGTAAGCCTCTGACTCTTGATTTCGGTCCAGGCCATGATCTTGGGGTTGTGAAATTGTGCCCCACCTCAGGCTCACATGCTGGATGTGGAGCCTGCTTAAGATTCTCTCTCCCTCTCCCTTTGCCCCACCATTCTCTCTCTCTCTCTAAAAAAAAAAAAAAAAAACCAAAAAACTTAATGATGGTTTTAAGTCATCAAAAAAAAAGTTAATGTTCATTGTATTATTGCAAAAGGTAATGAGTGGTCCATTTTTGAAAGACCAAGCTGCAAAAATAATAAAATTAAAACAATTTAGGCACTTAAAAAGATAATTTTTCAACTACATGGGAAATTTTATCATTCCCTAGGGATTCTGTAATGCTCAAGTTTCATTAATATAATGAAATTTTTAGCTGGAAGTTCATATAAAACATAGTCAATAGAAAAAAAATCACTATTCTTGACTGCCCACCTACTCCGTGCCACTCACACTCATCCCTTCCCACACCCCCTCCATGATAAGGATTCATGTTAAATAAGATTCATATCAGAATCTTGAGGAAGTATAATTGGAAAATATTTTAAATTACTGTTGCTTTAATTTTGTTCTAGTCATGGTATTTTATTTATTTTGACATTTCAAAAAATTCCCTTATAGGAGGCCGTTTTTATGTTTATTGCTGAGTATAGTTTTAAAGGGTTGAAGACTACTCAGCTTGAACAGCAGGCATTTATCTGATAGACATGTATTACCAGCTAGTCTTCTGATAATAAGAATGATTGTTGTAAATCTCCAGCAAAAATAATATGGACATTATTAACTAGAGGGGTGGAGAAACTCCAGGATTTGAGTTACACTTCTCTGGCACTAGCAGGTAGGGGGGAAAAAAGCAAGCTGCAGAAAACCAAGAAGTTTGGTTACTTGAAAACGGAAGATACTAAAAACATATTAATTTAAATGCTCTTGAAACTTCATGGTATAAAGGTTTAAGGAAGAGTCAACAGAAAAAAGTATTTTTATATGATAAATATTCTATATGAAGAGCCACATAGCAAGAAAACTGGAGTACTTAATTTACTCGTCATATTACTTAGCAGTCACTAACAACGTCTTTTATTCTCTAGCCTGCCAACAACATTTGCGACTTTGGATATTGATGGTGTAAGAAAAATAATCTTTGCACTACCAGGTAAGAATAATTGAAATAGTTTCTTTTGCTTTTTCTGGAAAAATGATCAAAATCTTTTTGAATCCCTAACAGAGCACTTGATTTGGAATCTGAAAGACCTGGGCTCATAAAGCATGACCTTGGACAAATCACTTAACCTCTTCAAAGTTATTTCTTCATCTGAAAAATGGAGCTAAAATCTACTTTGTATAATTGGTGTAAAGGTCAAATTAGATGGTATCTTTCAATGCATATTCCAAACCCTAAGATGATAATCAAATATTAGGTGTCACTAAATCTTTCTGGGGTACCTGCTTTTCCTTATAGAAAATTGGTCAAAGGTAGTAGTCTAATCACCTCCCATAGTACCAGTATTGTGTTCAAAGTTCGAAAGGGCCTTGAATCAACCATGCAAGTAAATGCTAGAACAAAAAAATACAAAGCTGCCTTTGGTCCTTGCCAGATTTGGACTGGGGCCAGGAGATGGGGGGCAATACGGAAGAAGGGACTACTAGTGCTGGTGCTTCTCAGCCAAACCCCAGCCATCATCAGTCTGACCACATCACTGTCCTCATGCTTGCTCCCATGTGAGCAGAAACTCGTATGTTCAAATTGTAGAAAAAGCAAAGTGGTTCCATTTATAAAGACTTTCAGTTTCAATTTTTATTGATGTTTGCCTTGCAGTTAAAGCCATGCTTTTAAAGTCATTACCAATCTTGATAAATTCTAAAGCAGTTTAGGAGTTTTGTATGTCTACTTGTTATTTTTTCAGCTTTTGAAATTATGCACTGATCTGTAACAGTGTCTCTATTTCTTGGCACAGATTCCTTCAGAAAGTAACCTGCTTATTCCTTTCAGGCGCACAAATATTGTGGCTTTGGGATATTTATCTGCTTTTTATATTAACTAAATTTCAAAATAGAGTATAAAGAAATGAAGGTAGCAGAAAATTTTGAAAAGCATTTTTTTGAGTTTTGAGTTTTGAAAGCATTTTTAAAGCTCCTATGGATAAGCATAAAAGAGATTAGATTTCTATCCTATAGGAAATTTTAAGAGAGAAGACATGTAAGTAAAGTAGTCCTCAAAATGTATCTATAATATAGAACTCCTTGGGGCCTTTATTAGTGCCTTTAACATATGTATAGTTAGATACTCTGAAAAAAAAATGTGATCCTCTTCCTGGCTTCATTTTGCCTACAAAAGACAGTTTACTCCTACAAAAGACTGTTTACTTTGTCTTCAGAAGATATGACTCGACCTACAGACAAAGAATGTTACAGTGGGAGCCTATTTTGCCGTTACTTTTAAACTTGATCTGCCAAAGAAGTGATAATTAAATAACCTACTTTCAAATTGCTACTTTCACTTGCAATTTTCTCTGCCCAGCCTGAATGAACCAAAAGAGGGCAGCAACAACCCAGATGTTCAGATTGTGGAACCAGTAATGTGGTTCCTTTTAAAAGGATTTTAAAATTCATGATTATATTTCTCCTTTCCTGAAGGGTACACATTTAAAGCCATTATTAATCTTGATAACTTTTAAAGCAGTTTAAAAGATTTATGTATCTACTTGCAATTTTTTTAACTTTTAAAATTACTATAATAACATGTTCACTATAAAAACATTAGAAAATACAGGTAAACATTAAGAAATATCATCCATAATCCCTTCCCCCAGCACAAAATAACCACTATTTGCAATTGTTTGCAATCCATTTTTAATAGAATAATTTTATAAGGCAGTAGCATTACAGGAATGCTGGTAATCACTGCTGAACAATAGCTTTTTTTTTTTTTTTGCTTTTCCAGAAAAATTTTCATCTATGTTTTGAGACAAGAGAAAAGCAATTAATTTTCATTAAGAGGCTGCTGTGCTGTTGAACAACTTGTTTTCTATTGAAATCATTATTACTCATCACTTTTTACAACTTAAAAAAAATCTATTCTTAACTACTTTTGTAGGTAGAA
Source organism: Callorhinus ursinus (assembly GCF_003265705.2). Classification (NCBI taxonomy): domain Eukaryota; kingdom Metazoa; phylum Chordata; class Mammalia; order Carnivora; family Otariidae; genus Callorhinus; species Callorhinus ursinus. Next base: position 40,122,913 of record NW_027397070.1, read on the forward strand.
GAAAATTAAAGGTATGGTTCTAGCTAATAATAGGCTAAACTGACCATTGCCTTTTACTTTGATAATGCAATTAACAGCACATAGCTAGGCCAAGGGAATCTAAAAGTCTACTAGTCCATCTCCCACCCCCAGTGTATACATACATGTTCAACAGCACTGTATAAAAGTATTAATATTAATAAAATTTGAATTTTAGACCCAGGAGGGATATTGAGAATCATATAGTCCAAACCTTTCATTTTGTGGAAGAGTAAAACTAGATTCAGAAAGATTTGGAACTCACCCTGAACAAAAAAAGGGTTGCTCAGTTTGTTTAGTTAACAATACCACACAAGAAACTAAATCTGTGATTCTCAGCACAGTCATTTTTTTCATAGCCTACCTTTCCTTCCTTCAAAGTGCATGACACTCCCAGTCCACATGACACTTTCTTCTTGGAAAGGTACAACTGAAAATTCCTCAAATTTTTCTTATAACTTTTTAAGATTTATTTATTTATTTGAGAGAGAGAAAGAGCAGGGGGCAGGGAGGGGCAAAGGGAGAGGGAGAGAGAGTCTCAAGCAGACTCCACACTGAGCACATAGCCAGATGTGGGGCTCGATCCCACAACCCCGAGATCACAACCTGAGCCAAAACAAAGAGTCAGACGCTTAACCAATTGTACCACCCAGGCACCCCAAATTTTTCTTATAACTTTAAAAGAACTTGGTATTTCTATTAGTATGCTAAGACAGCCATAACAGAATATCACAGACCAAATGGCTTAAACAACAGAAATTTATTTTTTCACAGTTCTGGAGACTGAAAGTCTAAGACCAAGATGCCAGCACAACTGGTTTCTGTTGAGTCTTTCTTCCTGGCTTGAATATGGCCACCTTCTTACTGTGTCCTCACATAGCTTTTCTTCTGTGTACATGTGCTCCTGGTGTTTCTCCCTCTTTTTACACAAAAACCAGTCTCATTGGATTGGGACCTCACCCTTATGACCTCATTTAACTTTGATTACCCCTTTAAAGGCCCTAGTATCTACAAATACAGTTTATATTGGGTGCTACACTTCAACATATGAATTTGTAGGGAACACAATTCAGTCCATAACAGTATTCATCTTCAAGTCCTTTGCATCTTAAATTATTTAGGGGTTTTCTTTTAATATAAAGAAATTTCTGGATGAAGGGGGGATTATGGATACATTTCTTTATGCTTAACCTATTTTCTAAATGTTTTTGTCCTGAGCATGCATTACTATGGCAATTTTAAAACATCTTAAAAATAGCAAGTAGAATCTGCTTTAAAATGTATCAAGATTGGTAATGGCTTTCAATGTATAGTTCTCAGGAAAGTGGAAATAAATGGTGTAAACAGCTTCTGGGAATCAGAGGTTTCTGCATTTCACTGGTAAACCTAATGTTTATACCCTCTGTGGCCTTTGGTTGATTGTGGCTCTATTCTGGAGTCCTTTGGGATTTAGAAGAGGAAGATTAGTGGTTAGTCACATCACTCTTTCTGATGAATAAAGGTATAGACAGTCAGAATTATTTGGCAAATTTTTATATGTATACTATAAATAACTGTTTGGTTGACTTTCAGGGAATCCTGTGTCAGCCGTGGTCACCTGCAATCTCTTTGTTGTGCCTGCACTGAGAAAGATGCAGGGCATCTTGGATCCTCGGCCAACCATCATCAAAGCCAGGGTAATGTTATCTACATGACCAGGAACCAAAACTGAAGCCTAATAACAATTAAGGATATGATTTCCCAATTGCCCAAAACAAACATCTAAAATTTTATATCGTTTTGAGGGAAAATGTAGTTATATTCTCCCCTTCATGATAGAAAATGAAGGGGAAAAGGGTCCCTTTTATTCCCAGCCCACATTATTCCACTACTTCTAAAGTGAATCATTTTCTCCAGCTAGAATCCATATGAAAGTGGATATGTAATGATAAAATGGTAAATAGAATGAGGCTAGCACTACACTAAAACTAAACCTATACGGAAGGAAGGACAAGAGTTCTCTTTCCCCTGTGCAAGCTCACACAGGACAGCACTGCTGTCTGCTGACTTTTTCTGGGACCTTACTCATAAATTTTAAATAGTCCAGAAAAAGACAATCAATGGACTAGAAAATGAGTGAATCAGGAGGAAAGGGTGACCACATTGTGTGGAAAAGGAGAACTAAGCCTGAGGAATTATGCTTATAGGAAAAGTCACCTAGAAATTAGAGTCCCCTTCTCCACCAACACTAACTTCAATTTGATTTGCTACTGCTACTCAGCTGATTATGTAACACACTTTCTGTATAACTAATGAACAATTTTCTTGGCAATATAACCTACAGTATCAAGCCATTGCTTTTTTTCAAAACTTGATTGAGATACACATGATATACAAAAAATTGTACCTATTTAATGTGAACATTTTGATGAAATTGGACATATGCATATGCCCATATCATCACCACAGTCAAAGTACTAAACATATCCAATGCCTCCATAAATTTTCCTGTGTTATTTTGTGGTTTTGTTTGGTTTTTTATGTGTTTGTTTTGTGGTATGAACACTTAACATGAGAACTATCCTCTTAACATATTTCAAGTGCAGAATACCATGTTGTCTACTATAGGTACTATGTTGTACAAAGGATCTCTAGAACTCATTCACCTTGCAAAAGAGAAAATTTATACCCATTGAGCAACAACTCCCCATTGCCCTCCCTCAGCCTCTGACAGTCACCATTCTATTATATGCTTCTATGACTGACTATTTTAGATACCTCATAAAATTGGAATCATGCAGTATTTATCCTACTGTGACTGGTTTATTTCACTTAGCATAATATACTCTAGGTTTATCCATGTTGCCACAAATGGTAGGATGTCTTTCTTTTTTAAAGCTAAATAATATTTCATTGTATGAATATAGCACATTCTCCTTCTCCATTCATCTATCAATGAACATTTGAATTGTTTACATAACTTGGCTATCGTGAATAATGCTACATTGGGGGCATAGATATCTCTTTGAAATCCTGATTTCAGTTCTTTAAAATATGTACCCAGAAATAGAATTGCTCTATTATATGTTCTCTTTTTAATTTGAGGGGAAACCTCATATGTTTCCCCCAAGCAGTAGTGGCTGAACCATTCTACATTCCTACCAACATTATATAAGTATTTCAATTTCTCTACATCCTTGCAATACTTATCTTTTGTGTGTTTTTTTAATAATAGCCATCCTAACAGTTGTGAGATGGTATCTCATTGTGGTTTTGATCTGCATTTCCCTGAGATTAGTGATGTTGAGCACTCTTTCATATACCTAATGACCATTTGTATATCTTCTTTAGAGAAATGTCTATTCAACTCCTTTGCCCATTTTTAAATCAGGTTGTCTTTTTGCTATTGCATTGTAAGAGACTCATATATTTTGGATATAGACCCCTTATCAGATAGATAGTTTGAAATATTTTCTCCCATTCCCTTGGTTCCCTTTTCACACTGTTGTTTCCTTTGGTGTGCAGAAGCTTTTTAACTTGATGTATGTAGTTTCACTTGTCTATTTTTTATTTTGTTGCTTGTGCTTTTGGTGTCAAATCTTAGAAATCATTGCCAAGACCAATATCAAAAAGCTTTTCCTGTATATTTTCTTCTAGTTTTACTGTTTCAGGTTTTACATATAAGTCCTTAATCCATTTTGAGTTGATTTTTGTGTATTGTGTAAAAAAAGGAGTCCCAATTTAATCTTCTGCATGAATATATCCATTTTTTTCAAATCCCTAAACTGTTACATTTCAAGAGCTTAGAAATAAATTCAGATATGACAGAATGCTATGATTAGTGGACAGGAAGAACACAAGGCATAGAAGAGGAAGAAGAAATATTAATAAAATATTACTGTAAGAATATATAGGATAAAACATTAAGAAAATCTAGGCTTCAGATATTCTTAACATTGACCTTTTAAATACTGAGATTTTGTAGACTAGTATATGGAGAGATACCCTCCTTTTCTTAAAAGTTTAGTAAGAGTTTGACTAGATATTTCTGAAAACAAATTATTTTGGGTTTTTGTTTCAATAATCATAGCAGTGGTCTTATTTTAAATTTAGTGGAAAAAGAAGAAAAAAGCTATCAATGAACAAAAAGTATTCTGATCAAATCAGAAGGTCAGAGTTATAAAGCTTAGACATCTAAACCAGTAATATGAATTTGCTTACCATTTTCATATTTGCTAAATTTAGGAAATAAGAGAAATCCACATTGTTATAAGAGAGAAAAAGAGGACTTCTCTTTGACTTTGCAGAGTTCTTATGAATCTTTTTGTTTATTTCTCATTTTAACATTCACCATCTTTTCTTTAAAACTGACATTGTTTGAGCTATCCTTACTGACAACAGTAATTACAGAGCAGTGTCCTTGGTACATTGCTCATACTGCTGCTCATTCCTGTCAACTCATGAAATTGACAATTGGTCTAAGAATCAGTCAAACTCCTTTCTCCCACAGAGCAGTGTCACAGGGACTGTCAAAATGGGTCATCAGGGTGTTTGGCTGTTTACTTCTTTTGTTTTTACCTCCTGAAGTCCTCCTCACACCTTTCCTGACATAACTGCCACTTTTAGAACATAACTTTATTCACTTTCTTGAAACAAGGTAAAACCTATTCTCTCAATTTTCTGACCAGCCAATACGCAGCTTACAGACACCACTTATTACTGTTCTCCAAAATGCTTGCCGTAATCACAGCCTCTCCCAATCCTTACTGCTTTCAGGAAGTGAGATGGTTGTTAAATGCTGGTGTCAGTAACTCACAGTGCTGGATCTGATGCAGCTGGCCTATGGTTAGGGCAATGCTGCATTATTTTAAAAGGTCAGCACAAAAAAAATGTCATCCTTTTATATCGATGCGTTCTGACAAACATCAATTTAGAATAAACACTTGCTCTATGTCCTTGGTCAGTTATGGTTGAAGTTGAAATACTTCTGGTTTTCAGTAGACAATCAGAAACATCATCTTAATTCACTGAATTATTAACCGAATGTTTCTACAAAAGGATATCCTTTTATGTTTCCCTAATATCCCATCCAAGTACCCTCTACTGCCCCTTGTTGTCAACTTTTTTCTCTAGAAACATACCTGAGATAACTCCTGTTAGTATTAATAGCCCACCTCAGGTAGTGATTAAGAGAAGGGAAAGGGAAAATATTTTCATCCCCCATGGGATCAGGTCAGCATGTCCTGGAGAGTATGGATGGGCATGTTGAACTCTACTGGACTACTCTAATTTGTCCATCTTACCTCTTCTCTTGAGCATTACTGACCTCATGCTATAAGAACATGGTGAATGCTTTCTGTCTGATGTCATAAACAGTAAAATACAAAGCATTTTAACAAAATGCTTATTTTGTTCGAAAATTGCTAAGGCGCCTCGGTGGCTCAGTCAGTTAAGCATCTGCCTTTGTCTCAGGTCATGATCCCAGGGTCCTGGGATTGAGCCCCATATTGGGCTCCCTGTTCAGTGGGAAGCCTGCTTCTTCCTCTCCTGCTCCGCCTGCTTGTGCTCTCTCTCTCTTTCTCTGTCAAATAAATAAAATCTTAAAAAAAAAAAAAAGAAAATTGCTAAGATATTTGTACCTGTAGAGAGAAATATGTTTACGGTGACAAGATCAGTCATTGATCATCAAAAGATATGGTGGTGAAAAAAAAAGATATTATTGGATACCTGTTATATGAGAATATTATGGCCTGTGGATTAAAAAACATACTGAAAATTATAGAACTGTCCGTGATCTATAAGAAGTGTAAATCAGTTTTAACTTACTAGGAAATGAAAAATATAACTAGGTTATAAGCATTTTAGAAAAGTTAATTTGAAACTGATCCATGTGCAAAGATTTTAAAGTTACATGATAAATTCTAGACACATGATTTACAGGGCAAATAAATACAAGGATTTCTCTGGAAGACTAATGAAATCAGTGCCTCATAACTTCATAGCACCTATTTAAAAAGTTAGTATAAAGCTGGCATAACTACTCTTTGGAAGCTTTGACCAGACTGGAGCAAAGTCCAGGCCTCCAGGACCAACCAAGGCCTTGAGCATGTTATTTTGGGCCCCCACCCAAATAGAATCCCCATGGGTCATTTGTTTTCTCACAAACTCTCTTCTCTGATCTATGCAGTCTTGAGACCCAGGCTATGCCCCTGAATCTTCTGGAGCTTTCACTTTTTCCTTATTACTGCCATCAAACCTTCCAAAGACATTCAGGTCTTTGGCAAGTGAATCATTGTCTACCTCTCTACCTCACTTCTTACCATCAGTTGCTTTATTTCCACAATTCTAAATACCTTTATTTCTATTTCAGCAACTCACACATACATCCTTTTTCAATATCCTGAGGTACTCCATCTCAAAATCACCACCTCTGGCATACAATTTAGGGACAACAGCAAGTTAGCTCTCCATAGATATGAAAAGGTGTAAACACTCCTTTTACCTCTACCCCTTTCCATCAGTCCTTAACCCCCACTGGTTTTGTCACTTTCCTCATCCAGCCAAAATCCTGTGGTATAGCATGTCAAGCATGTCAACTTTGTTTTGCCTCTTCCTTCCACAGTAGCCCACTCTAAAAATCCACAAACTTGGATCAATCCTCCCTTCTTTATCCCTCACTTTTATTTCTAGGCCACAACTAGAGAAGAGTCTACAGCTATTCACATTATCACTTCCAATTTACATACCTCAGCAGGGACCCAAATTCTCCTTGTGATCCCTTTATATCCTATGGATCAACTTCTTCCAATTGTTACTACAGCCTTCCAAATCTTCACCATTCTCCTAAACTGCCTCCACCATCCATATCCCCTGACTTATGTAACCAGATAACCCTGGCTTTGAATGATGGCTCCAGCATTTACTAGATTATAACCCTTGACTTGTTTAATGATTTCCCTTCTTCTAATCTTGCCTCCTCTTAAACCCCTATTCTAACTCTAATCATGTAAGCATCTCCAACTAAAATGCTTCCATCTTCCCATGACCCCAGGATTAAATCCAAACTTCTCACATGAACATAGGAGGCCCTTCATCCCAAGGCCTTTTTTCCTTTTTTTTTTTTTTTAATAAAGATTTTATTTATTTATTCATGAGAGACAGAGAGAGAGAGAGAGAGAGAGAGAGAGAGGGAGAAGCAGGCTCCCAAGGAGCAGGGAGCCCGATGCGGGACTCGATCCCAGGACCCTGGGATCATGACCTGAGCTGAAGGCAGACGCCTAACCATCTGAGCCACCCAGGCGCCCAAGGCCTTTTTTCCTTTCCAGCTTCATCTGCATCTCATCCTGCACTCTCACCATATTAAACATATTACTGCTTCCAGAATGGATATGAGATCTCCTGCCTGTGCCTGTGATTATTCCCTTTTCTAGAAGGTTCTTCCCCAACCACCACCATTTCCTTTCTCAGCTTTCAAGATTCCTAGTCATAAGACTCAGATATCGCATCCCCTATGAAACCTTTCTCAATGTCCCTGAGAACGGTTGATTACTTAGCCTCTTTGTGCCCTTTTAATACCATATTAACAGCTCAGGGATAACACTGCACTGTATTTGCAATTAATTATTTATTCTGAGAATTCTTTAAGATCATTTATCTATAAGATGGGCAGGACAAAAAGGAAGAACAAAATATTCTCCTTTTTTTTAGTTAAGAGATTTTATTTTTTAGATTTAGGTTCATTGCAAAATTAAATGGAAAGTACAGAGTTCCCATATACCCACTGTCCTCACACATGCACAGCTTCTCCCACTATTGACATCTGCACCAAAGTGGTACATTTGTTACAAGTGATGAGCCTACACTGATACATTATTACCACTCAAGGTTACCAAGGGTTTCCTCTTGGTGTTGTATATTCTGAGGGTCTTGACACATGTATAATTACATGTATCTACCATTGAACTATCATACAGAGTAGTTTCACTGCCCTAAAACCTGTCTGTGCCCTGCGTATTCATCCCTCCCTCCATGCTAACCCTGGATCTTTTTACTATCTCCATAGTTTCATCTTTCCCAGAATTATGTGGCCTTTTCAGATTGACTCCTTTCACTTAGCAATATGCATTTAAGTTTCTTCCATATCTTTTAATGGATTCATAGCTCATTTTTTTCTAGTGCTAAATAATATTCATTGTCTGGGTATACGACCATTTATTTATCCATCCACCTATGGAGGGATACCTTGATTACTTCCAGGTTTTGACAATTATGGATAAAGCTGCTACAAACCCATGTGCAGGTTTTTGTGTGGACATAAATTTTCGATTTAGTTGGGTAAAAAGCAAGGAGCATAGTTGCTAAATTGTATGGTAAGGGTATGTTTAATTTGGTAAGAAACTACCAAACAGTCTTCCAAAGTGGCTGTACCATTTTGCGTTCCCACCAGGAATGAATAAATGTTCCAATTCCTCCACATCAGGATTTGGTGTGGCCAGAGTTTTGCATTTTAGCCTTTGGTAGGTGGGTAATGATATCTCATTGTTTTAGTTTGCAATTCCCTAATGACATATGATGTTGAATATCTTTTAATATGCTTACTTGCCATCTCTATATCTTCTTTAATGAGTTATCTATTGAGGTCTTTCATCCATTTTTTTAAAAGATTTATTTATTTATTAGAGAGAACACACAGGGGCGGAGGGAGGGGAGAGGGAGAAGAGAGAATCTCAAGCAGACTCCCTGCTGAGTGCAGAGCCCAGTGCAGGGCTCAGTTTCACAACCCTGAGATCATGACCTGAGCTGAAATCGAGAGTTGATTGCGTAACTAACTGAGCCACCCAGGTGCCCCTTGCCCATTTTTTAATCAGGTTGTTTGTTATTGAGTTTTAAGAATTCTTTGTATATTTTAGATAACAGGCCTCCATTAGATAGATGTCTTTTACAAATATTTTCTCCCAGTTTGTGGCTTATCATTCTGTTGACTTTTTTTTCTGATTTTCTCCCTTAAATATTTACATGTAGAACATACCATGTAATATTATACCACATAATATGGTTTTGTCTCTTGAGTGACTACTGAGTGTCAGAAAAATATTCAAAAGGAAACAGAGGAAACAGTCTGAGTCCACAGCCCACTCCAGTTTTGAATGAATAGAAGAGGTCATTGAAGTGAAACATCAATTTTTTCACCAAAAAAAAAGTCTGTGTTTACTCATGGTACATATTCTTGTAAGCACTGACACTCACAGTAAGTGATTTCTTAAGCTAAGTGATATAATATGCCAGAATTATAATGTCAGTACAACTAAATATATTGATTAATAAAGTATTCTGCATTTTAGTAAAATACCATAAAAATCTAGTCAGTTTCATCTCTTGCTGCAGTTGATTCTTATTTCTTAATTACCATAAATATCTTCCTTTAAAACAAACAACCCCATTTGTTAGATGAACAAACAGGTATAGGAAAGCAAAATAACTTGCTAATACAGACACCCATTAGCAGTACAAGCGGGAGTCGAACCTGGATGTCAGATATCATCCCATCCTGATATTTTTTCCACCAAACTACCAAGAGCCAATCTGTGCCTTTGCCAAGGGAAATATCTACATAAACACTTAGCAAATAACACAGCCATGGGAATGGCTTTTGTAGTTTCATGCTGGAGAACACCCATACACAGAGTGACGGACTGATAGACATCTTTGCCATCAAGTAAGCACACAATAATTTAGGAATAATGGCAAGTTACCCCTCAGATATGATATAGAGTATAAACATAAGCAATATCAAGTGAAAGAGCTGAATGTGATTTAATCAAGGAAAAACACCGTAGGGGGTGCCTGGGTGGCTCAGTCGTTAAGCGTCTGCCTTCAGCTCAGGTCATGATCCAGGGTCCTGGGATCCAGTCCCGCATAGGCTCCCTGCTCAGCGGGAAGCCTGCTTCTCCCCCTGCTTGTGCTCTCTCTTTCAAATAAATAAAATCTTTTTTAAACAAGGAAAAAAAAGAAAAACACCTTAGAATTGAATTGTATTCGGGATTCTAGAGGAAAAGCAGGAATTGTCAGAATGAATAATTAGAATGTTTAAAAACAGCATAACCAGAATGGATTGGAGATAGACTTAATTGAATCAAAATTACTAGGATCTTCAAGGTATAATTTTATCACTGGTCTAAGCAATACCTGTTTTAGTTGGATAAAGGGTTTCTGGACCATTTTAAGGTAGAGTAACAAATGATCATTTTGCTAATGGAAAATGAACAAGTCTTCTATTCACTAACATTGAATTAATCTTTGATGGGCTATAGTCCATAATTATACGCTCTATAAACTTGTTCAAGGAATACCTCCTAGGCACCTGCTACCAACACATTATCACTTTAATTTATCGGATTTCAAGATGAATTTAATGAAATAGATTTATTTTAATGGCTCTAGGTTAAAGGTTGATTAGTCATTCCATATTGTGTGTGTAAACTGCAGTTGCTATGTTAGAAAGGATTTTATCCTTATTGGAAAGATATGAAAGATGCCCAGCAAAGACTCATTCAGAGGAATTCTTTTAGTACCAGTGATGTGCTAAACAAAAATGGTATATTTTTAGGACTGTACTGGACCACTAGGGAAATATTTAAGAGAAAAAGAAAGTAACTAACCCTTTTATGTTAAAGGTAGGTATATGAATGGGTAGCTAAAGAGTATCTCAGTAAATATTTATTGCTTGTATGGACAGACAGATTGACAGACATATAAATGGATATTGAGCTTGTTTGTTTAGTTCTATTTCTTTTCTTTACAGTGTTTAAAAAAATGTGCTTTGATTTCTCAGTTCATAGGTGAGAGGTATCTGTACTATCAACCCATAAAATTAGACTTCAAAGATAGATCTTATCTTTTTCATCTGCCCTTTTTCCCCACTATGAATACCAACTTCTTAGCCTTCTCTTCTTTTTCACCAGAGCAATCCAACCTCTGGACTTCCTATATTAGGAACATAAGGTGGCAGTGGTGGAAACAGCAGAATGCCAGGACACTTTCCATGTCTACTTTATTCCTTGCACAACTTCCACCACCCTGTAGTTTTAAGAGATGATCATGTGATCAAGTTTGTTTTCATTTACTCTGTATTCTATAGTTATCATGTGATGTAAAACTGGATCCTCGCCCAGAATACCATCGGTGTATATTGACTTGGCATCACCAAGAACCACTGCCTTGGGCACAGAGTACAGGTTAGTCATTCATACCAGTGGGTATTTCTATGCATATATCCTGTTAAAACACAAAACTTATGTATAACCTCCTTCCTTGGGTACATCTAATTTTGTAATTGTTCTTCATTGTCCTTTTTGAAAGATTAGATGAGTTAAATTATTCCCAAACAGTACAGCATAAAAAGAAAACGAGTAAAAACAAAATTTTTAATAAAGGTTTACTTATTCCTTGGAACCATATTTTCTAGATAAACTTTTGAAATACAATTCTAGAATTACAGAAGATTTTTATCTATATGTTCAACCTCTAAGTCCTGAGTACACAACTTTGGTTGTAGAAGGTACTATGACTATGCTACCTTGTAATGTGAGATTCAAGCGCAATTATAATGTGATTCTCTGTAGCCTCTACTATACCTTAGATACTGGTAAAGTTTAAGGACTGAGAAATCAATATTGATAACTCAAGAGTTCTATAGCTACTTCCTCTAGACTTTAAACTTTTATCCCCAAGTATTCTAGTCATATTTACCTAACTTTTGATGTGTCTCCAGAAAAGCTGTATCACCCTTTAAACGAGGTCCTATCGAGTACAAACATCAGTTAACATAGAGGCTGAATACATAGGCAGTGTTTCCTCCAGACCTGCATTCAAATTGGCTGCCAACTAGTTAGTCAGACCATAGGCAAGTTACCTAACCTCTTTTGAGTCTTGTACAAATTAAATAAGATAGTTAAGGAAACTACCCCGCTGTGCTGACCAGCACTTAGTAAACACTAAAGAAATGGTAATTGTCTTTTTAAAAATAAGTTTTAAAAAACCTCTCCTTTCAGACAAACATAACATTTTAGCCTGAACTGAGAAATTCTGTGGCATTTTGCATAATGCTATACAATCCTGTTTTATTCTTTAGAGCAATAATTCCTAATGTTTATTTTCCAAAGTTCAGTGAGAAAGGAGTAGGATACAGCAGCAAGGTTACCTGGAAAAGGGACAGGGCAGCCTCGTCTTCTCTCTTCCTCTCAAAGACCTGTTTCTGTTCGTTGGTGTTTATTTTGAAAAGAACTGTAAGGGCTCCAAATGTATGCACTGTGATGTTGCTGCTACAATGAGATATTTCTTTCTAGGTAATCAGATGAGCAGCCGTCTGATGAGCATGCGCAGTGCGAACGGGTTGTTGATGCTACCTCCAAAGACAGAACAGTATGTGGAGCTCCACAAGGGCGAGGTGGTGGATGTCATGGTCATTGGACGGCTATGATGGTCACCAGAGCGAGAAAGCTTTGATGCATGTCCACATATCATTGACTGTATCCTGTAATATGCAACGGCACAGCTAGTTTTTCTGATTTGGATAAAAGTTGATCTGTATAGTCAACATCTTGAACTATATTTCAAAAGAATTTAAATACACCTTTTAAAGAAAAAAACACCTAAAAATAAATCTGAACAGACAACTCTATTCTGATTATATCAAAGCAAATTTTTCCTTTCTTGCAAATTGCTTTGTGTGTTCAATGCTAGGTCTGATAGCGATAGCTTTTAGTAGACAGCAGTAGGTGCCTGCAGAACTTGTGTTTTTCTCATCTTTAAAATACAACTAATTATGCTCTTAATCAAGGCTGTCTGCTTATTTATACTAGCGTAGGCAACACTTGGATTTCCCTTCTTAGTATGCTTCATAACCGCTTTTCAGAGAGCTTTTGCTTGTTCTTTATCATGTATCTCGTGTTTATGTGCACAGTGCCAACTGAAGAGTGACTGGGTGGGGAGGCCCTGCCCTGCCTCAGGGAGAACCCTCCCCCGCAGAGCTTCCGGGAGGCCCCTCCCCTAGTAGTCTCGAGGCACAGTACTCTTCGGCAGTAACTGGATACCTTTTATTTGAATAAACAAACTGGGGGGAAAAATGCTTCCTTAAGTGCTGACAGCCTTTTTAACCAATACATTTAAAATTGTACAGAACAAAAAATAAAATCAAAGACTGATCTTGTACAGATATTAGTGTTACCAGCATTCATGTGGAAATCAAGAGCAAAGAAAAAATGTTAAACAACTCTGTACCATAACATTTTCTGTAATGATACTGAAACTTAATGAATAAAAAAAAAAATCCTTGATCATTATTTAAAAATCAGTTGTATTGGTCTTGTTATTAAAAAAGAGAAGATTGTCAAGCCATTTTAATGAGGTTCTCCTTGGACAAAAGGAATAGTTAAGATGTGGCAAGGGTAAATGGTTTAAAGGTGATTGAAAATGTGTTATAATATATCTCTGTATTTTACTACAGCATTGCGAAAATACAAATTAGAAAATACGAGAAACCCTACAGTTGGTCTGGTCTTTTCAGTCATAGCTAGAGAATAGCAAGCAAATTTAGAGGGAAGAAATGATACAGAGGAAAAAAACTAATTTCTTATTATAGATGCAATAAAAACAAATTTCAAACATCTACAGTTCTTTGGAATGGAGAAAAAGAGTAAGTAATGAACCAGAAAATTGCTGGTGAGTAACTGGAAGGTTTTTTTATCATGTTAGGAAGGAAGTGAGAAATGGGAAAAATCTGTGCTACATATAGAAAATATACAAACAAACTCTATCCACATGGCTCCAGTAATAAAAACTTAGAGGCACTTTCTAAGTGGTGGTAACAAGGGACATTAAATATCCTGTAGGGTATACTTAGCAAAGCAAACAACAAAAATTGGGCTACTAGTGAACAAGGTGTCAAATGATGGTGATGAATAAAGCCAAGTAGTAAACAAGAAAAATTTGATATTTCCAGAGTTGAAAATAAAATGATCTATATTTTAAGTCTTTTATATTTTCAGTTAAAGAACATAAGGTTAATTAATAGAAATTAAATGAAAGATCATGCAAAGTGTTCTTTACCTATAGTCATTGAAGAAACATTTATTAAGCATCTACTATGTGCTTGGGTACAAGGTACATCATACTACTGTTTAAAAGATGTATAGGGATAACAGCTGACATTATACTCCATCAAGGGAAATGACAAAAATGTACAAGTAACGATAATATTTAATATGCATGATATTTGATAATACATGGTAGAGTGTATAGGATGTGATAAATGCTGTAATTCAGATTTAAAGAGTTGGAAGAGTTCAAGTGAGAAACTTCCTACAAGGTAAGATTTCAAGGGGCAAGATGGGATTTTGGTGGATCTTGAAGGAAAGGTAGAATTTTAACGATGATGATGATGCAGGAGGAAGGGTATTCCAGAAACAGAGGATTATGGACAATTAAAAATAATTATTTTTATTATAGAATGTAAGCTCCACATGGCAAGGATTTGTTTATTTTGTTCACTGATACTACCCCCAGGTCCTTTGAAGAGTTCCTGACAGATATACATATGTATGGGCATCAGTAAATATTTGTTCAGTGAAACAGATAGTATAGAGCTTATTATATGCCAGGTGCTTTTTTTTTTTTTCATGAGAGAGAGAATCCCAAGTAGGCTCCACTCTCAGCACGGAGCCCAATGCGGGGCTTAATCTCATGACCCCAAGATCATGACCTGAGCGGATATCAAGAGTCAGACACTTAACCAACTGAACCATCCAGGCACCTCTATGCCAGGCAGTTTCTAAGCACTTTTCATGTTTAATTTTCACAACAACAATAATAGGGTTGTTATTTTTATATTACAGATGAGGAAACTGAGGCACAGAAAAATTAAGAAACTTGTCCATGGTCACACAGCTAGTTAGAGAAGGAACCAGGATTCAAACTTAACAATCTGGCTTCAGAGCCCATACTCTTAAACATCAAACTACAGAAACAGAAAACTGATATATTTGTAAGACCAAAAAATATATTACATGTTTGAGGCCCAAACTAAGAAGTTCTTAAATGCCAGGTTAAGAAGTCTAGATTTATTCTAGAGATATCAAACTGTTTAGAGACTCGTGATCAGGGAAGTGTTAGGATCAGAACTGTCTTTTTAGGAGAAATGGTCTGGCAGTACCAAGGAGGATGGATTGGCCTGGGGGGAACTGGAATGAGACACCAGGTAAGAAGTGATCCGGTGCTACATCTGGGGGGGTGATGACAGCCTTCACATTAGTGGTGCAAGTGATGGTGGTGGAAAGATCATGACAGATGAATGTGCCTCTGGACATTAAGAATGGAAAGACTTTTATGAGTGATTTCAAATTCTGAAAAGGAAGGTATTGGAGTAAGAGATGAATCAAACTCTTTGGCCTTAGCTGACAGAGAAAATGTTAAACCATTAGCAAGAAATGAATTTTGTGGAGGAGATGATGGGTTTGGATAGGTGTTTGAGATGCCAGAGGAATACTAAGGTACATATGTCCTGTTGGCATTTAAAAGTGTAGGTTAGGAGTTCACAAAAGAGATACTGGCTGGATATAACCTTGGGGATCATTCACATGGTAGTGGTATTTAAAATACAAGGGTAGGTGGGAAAGATTAATAGGAGAAGAGGACAGGGTCTTGGGGAGCACCTTATTTTGAAGCATTGGAGGAAAAAAATCATGAATGGAATGAAAGAAAAAGACGTTTGTAGAAAAGAAACCAAGTAATGTCCCAAAACCAAGGAGAGTTTCCAGAAGGAAGGGTAATCAACCATCAAAAAAGAAAAGTCAAGCATGAAGGCTCAAAATGATTTGCTGACTAGGCAATCATTTGTGAGCTGCAAGAGTGCAATTTCAATAGTGAGTTGAGGGCAAAAGCCAGGTTGCAAAATAGACACTGTGAATATAGATTATTTGGAACTTGTACATGAGAAAAGATAGATACAGGATGGTAGCTTAAACTGATAACAAGGTGGAAGAAAGACTTTTGTTTGTGAGTTTTGAGAAAGAAGGAAAACAGTAGTGGGCATATTAAAAATGCAAGAGTAAGCTGCCAGATGGAAAAAGAAGATAAAGGAAGGGCTGGATTTAAGGATATGCTGGGGGCCTAATTAACCTAGAGAAGAAATGGAACATTTTTTCCTTCTAAGTTAGAAAAGAGATAAAAAATATGAATACATCTGAAGTAGATACAAGGGAAATTTAAGATTCAATGAAATGGTTCTCCTTGGCACAATGGAAGTCGATGCCCTTTAATCTATTTGCATTTATTTGACCTAAGTTATTTTAAAATTATATGATGTATTACAATTTTTTGTCTTAGTTGATACTTAAGTAAAAGACTATAGATGACACCTTCAGATTTTTGCTTATAACTATGTGGAAGTCAAGCAGTTCCTTTTTAACCTACTTTTTTGGTTCTATGTTGTAGTTGTTTCAAACCATATCACACAATGAGAAAAAGAACATAAGCAGAGTAAGTGTGCCAAGTAAATGCTATTAAGTGATGTTGTAAGTTACAAGTGGATTCTTTGGATGGCTTTCATTTTTAAAATTATCTGCTAATGAACAAAACTTTGTGGACCTAACCCACAACCAACTCTTGATCTTCACGAAACTCTACATAACAAGGTAAGTCTTTATTATTCCCAAATATAGAAAGTGAACATTTGTGTAAGTACAGGATTCAAAGCAAATAAACTATGTGTCTTGTTATTCCAATGATGATGGATCTAAGTTAAATAATGCATTGCATTCTAACATGCTTATAAGAAGTATTAAGCTGCACTCTATAACAGAGAACTACATTTTTACAATGTTCATCAATAACTTGGCCTAGAGGCAAAAGGTTAAAGAATTGTTCGACTTGGGCCATTTTCTATGGTCAGCTACCAATATGTCTCATGAAGTATTTTTGCAATAACTCAATAATTTATTTAACAAGCATTTATTAAGTCCCTACAGTATGCAGGCTCCATGCTGGGCACTGAGGTTACAGTGATTAATGAGACAAAGACTCTGATATCCAAGCAGAGGACATAGATTTTGAGGAAAAAAAAAATTATTTGAAATACAGATTATGAAAAGTCTATGAAGAAAATCCAGTGATATGTTAGAGAGTAACTGAGTGGAGGCCTAGATCATACTAAGTTGTTGTGTCAGGGTGCAGCCATTAATAAAAAAAACAAATCACACTATTGAGACTTCACTGTACGAATAAGTTAAATAAGGGTTAGAGACCTGGAAAAGCACAAAGGAAACATTAAGATGTCAGAGGAATAACTACAGGAAGCAACTATCACAACTGGGTCTGGGAAGCAGGAGGAAGAGTAATCAGAATCTAGACGTTCAGAGGTCAGACCCTTTGGAGCTAGGACTCAACCCTTTAAGGAGAAGGCACTGCCCAGCTGCTAATTCTGAGTGGGAAAAAAAAAAAAAAAAAGAGGCTAGCACCAGTTGCTGTTTCCAGGGCAACACTGACAGAAACACAAAGGGAACAGAAAGAAGCACAAGTTCCTTCTTCCTTCCCTCTGCTTTCCAAGCTCCCTGTAGTCTAATGCAACCTATTGTTGAACATAACAGGAAGCCAGCTGGTGAAAGACACCATTTGCAGAGTTCCAGCCCCAGCACCACCATGCAGAACACAATGGTGGACTTAGAGCTGAGAGACCATCACTAGTAAAGTGATGGAGAAGGGGTCTCTAAACAGGTAACATCTGAGTTCAGATCTAAAGAATGAAAATAAGCCCCACACGTTAAGAATTGAGAAAAGAGCATTTCAGACAGAGAAAAGGGCTTAAAGAATACAACGTCAGAAAGAACACAGAGTATGATGAGCAATAGGGGTACAGTCTGAGATAAGACTGAAGCCAGGATGGAGCCAGATCATGCTCACAAATGTGCAGGTTCTTAGGTGTAATACTAAATACATACACACCTTATGATATATGCCAAATCTGCTAAGAGCATTGGGAAGGCACTAAAAGTTTAAGAAAAAAGTCTATTATTTGCTAAATAATAGCAAATGGCCCACTGAGTACAAGGCCATGCTAGACAAGGATTCTTGCAAACAAGGAACTCATTCTCTCTGCCTTGTACACCTGCTTCTGTCTGCATTTTGTTTTCTGGTCTACCCAGTTTCCAAAACCAGAAACCTCTGAGTCATTCTTTCTTCTCACTCCCCACATCCAACTAGTCACCAAATTCTGTCAACTCTACTAACAGTTCCTAAATAACCCTCTCCTTTCTATTCTAAATGCTACTACCTTGATCTCTCCTCTGCCCCAAGAACTGCCCTCCCCAAATCCATCCTTCACACTGCTGCTAGGGTGATCAATCCAGATCACAAATCTCCTCAGGCTAAGACTTCGTTAGAAAACTACTGCAGCAGATGAGGCCCAAGCACCCAGTTAGGGTGTTCAAAGCCGTCTGGAACCTAGCCCCTCCCTCCTCCAACTCCACTGTTGCCCTCCCGCTTCATGTAACACTGGACCATTTACAGTTACCCCTTCAAACCATGTCATTTTAAGCCTCAACGCCTTTGCCCGAGATGGCTCATCTTTCAAGACTTAGCTTGGGCATTAACTCCTCCAGGAACCCTTCCCCAAATCTCCAAACTGGACTAAGTGCCCCTCATCTGTGCTCCCACTTATCACTGCATCTCACTGGAATAGTCTGCTTATACAGTCCCTCCCCCAGTTGATGGTAAGTTCCTTGAGGGCAAAGACTGTTCATCTTTGTAGCCCCAGCATGGCATGGTGCCCTGTAAGTAGTAGGTACTCATAACTGAACTGACCAACAGAATTACCTTGTATAGCACTCACCAGGGAGCCAAAGACAGAACCTGACAGGAAAACTTCAGGAAAGCTTAGAACATGCAGCAGAGAGGAGTCCATGAAGGCATGAGCAAGTGGGCACATCTCATGAGGGACAAGGACAGAGGCTTATTGGTCACAGACCTCATTTTGACAGAGCACCTCATATTTGGACTTGTGCCATCATCTCCAAATGAAGTTATACATATGGTTTTATATTCCGTGCATGTTTAAAAAGAATTAATATTTTAAAGGTAAATGTTTAAAATATATCATGATTTTTATTTCCCTCTTTTGCTACTTCTTCGCTTTTTAATATGCCAATAGCCTAAAAAAAATGGAAGTGAGATAATACTGAAGAGTTTCATCAAGGTACATCAGAATTAATATCAACATGGAAAAGAGGAGATCAGATTTATGCAAAAATGTTTCCTGGCCTTGAGGCAGGAAGAACAGGAACATGGCAAGTGGTGATCATGCAATAAATATGCTGAATGAAGAAATGGATGACTAGAAATCTAGCCAATGGTACTCATATGATGAGAGCAAGAACTTTCCATCTGACAGTGGACATTCAGGGTAGAAGACAGGAAAAGGAGTGTCTAATGCAAAGATAACAGGAAACCCTTTGAGCCTGCTCACAGAGAGGCTGCCCTTGCCTACAGACTGAACCAGTTATATGCGGAGGGCTCTCACCAGAGCCTGATGCCTTTAAACATTGAAGTTATACATCCACCCCTCGATTCTGCCTGCTATATATCCTGTGAGTGTGGATGCCATGGTCTCCGTGACCATGACTTAATTTGGTCCCAAATTAAGTTACAGTTCTTGAGGAAATAGGAATACAATCATCCTCTCAAAAACTTGGATGGTTCATGTTTATTCTGAGAAACCGAGTTTTCTCTGGGCCTTGTCAAAAGCAAGTGTTTAAGTCTAGAATGGTGGCCCAAATGAAGTAAATTAACTAAAGTAGTGGGCCCCCAGGCCTGAGTGGTCAGTTAGTATCCTCCTGTGTCCCTCTATCCTCATGAGCAGACGAGGAGGTGCCTAGAGAGATGGGAATCTGCAGCACTTGGCTAAAACACAAGGATGAAGGGGATGATCTGAGAGGGAAGAGGAGAATCTTCTAACCACACAGAAAAGCAGAGACAAACCACCTACTCACATACAGTCGTCCCTCCTTATCCATGGGGCATGCACTCCAAGACTCCCAGTGGAGGCCTAAAAACACGGATGGTACCAAACCCTGTATTAACTCTGTTTTTTCCTGTACATACATACCTATGATAAAGTTTATAAATTAGGCACAGTAAGAGATTAACAACAACTAATAATAAAATAGAACTATAGCAAGATACTGTAATAAGAGTTATGTGAATGAGGCCTCTCTCAAAATATCTTGTTAAACTGAACTCAGCCTTCTTGTGATAGATGTGAGATGATAAAATGTCTACATGATGAGAAGAAGTGAGGGAAATGACATAGGCACTGTGATGTAGTGTTAGGCTACTATTGACCTTCTGACAAATCATCAGAAGGATCATCGGCTTCCAGACCAGACCACTGGTAACTGAAGCCACAGAAAGGGAAAGAGGGACTACTGTAGCCTTGAGAGAGAGAAGACGCTCAGAGAGAGAGAATGCCATGTATTTATTCATATTCATTAATTCATCCAACAAATAGTCACTGAGTGCCTACTATATAGCATGTGTCCAGAATACACTAGATGCTGGAGGCAGGAAGATGCCTCTGCTCTCTAAGAATGCTACATTCTCTTGAAGCTTTTCTGTACAAAAGCTCAAAGTGACTTAAATATGTTTAAGTCTCTGAAAATTAGGATATAAGGAAATGGATAAATTATCAATTGAATGGTAAGCAATATAAAGTGTTTTCAACTTTCTCAGTATGAGATCTTTGCCATGGTGATTTTCCTGCTAAGTTGACTTTTCTCTCTGAGGAAGCCTCTGTAAACTTCGCACCACAACCAGAACTACCACTCCTGAGCCATCTGGGATCCCCAGGAATGCTAGCAACACTTGATCTCAGTGGCTGACGTGAGGGCTGCTCCGTCCCAGCACTCTTCTCTTACTTCAGAGACTATGTCAGCACATTGTGATGCAGGAGCATTAGAACAATGCCCAGAGCAGCCTGGCCTCCTGCACTTCTTTTACTTAGTGGTTAGCTGCCTGCCTGGTAGATATAAACACCTTCTGCCAAAGAAATGTGAAAAGAGTTAGAAACCTGCTATTTGGAGACTATTCTCCTAAGTAGACATCCAGGAGATCTCCAGAGATCTATTTCAGCCTCACGTCTATGTAAGTGACTGTGTGATTACTGCGATTTTGGTGAGAACCTGAGGAAGAAGGAAATGGAAATTATTTGAGTGAATTCTAATAATTCAAGGGCAAAAATATCTATTTCCTTTCCATCTTTCTCTTTTCTTCCTAGTTTCATGTCTTACAATGCAACCAAAACAAGCAGGAAACCTCAGAGACTTAAATCTGGTTACTGAATTTTTCTTAAAAATGATTTCATTGAGAATTTGAGTTAAAATGAAAACACATTTTCTAATTGTTTTTACATTTTGGTTTTCCAAACCATTAGCCCAATTTTCTCTCATGAATGAGACTTGAATGAACTTCTGGAAAGACAGTCGTTTTTAATTCTTCAAATGGGAGAGAAGATCTAGAATATAGGGCTTTTCTGTTCAAAGCTGAAAGGTTAACTTGGGATCCCATGGAGGAAGCAGGGTCTGCAACAGCCAAACCTTCTCAAAAGTGCAACCAGAACTGCAACATCAAATTGTGATGGACCAATCCTAAAAATATGTTTATTAGTGTGTTAAGAATCTTAGAAAAAAACTAAGGAAATGCCATGCTTCAAAGTGCTGTGCAGAACCTACGTCAAAGCACAAATACCACAGAGAACATTTTTAACAAGTAATGGGTAAACACCACCATTTAAGACCTTTTATGTAATTACAGGCAAAAAATAACACACAAAGAAGAAAAAGACAAGAGAACGTAGGTGTTCAGAATTCTCTCAACTTTGCTGTAGGTTTGAAAATTTTTTATAACAAAAGATCAGTGGGAAAAGATCCAATGGGAATGGTAAATAGCAAACAATTATAGAGAACATTTCAGAGGCATTTATAGACCTCCCTCCAAATTAAGCAGTCAGAAAAGTCTCTGAAAACATTTCCATGTTGGCTCCCAGACTCCTCCCTCCCCATCCCAATTTCCATTAAACTCAAGCTGTCACCAGTTCAAAAAATTCCCAGGACTACATTCCTGGGAAACTCAAGACATCCTACCACCACCCACGGGTGAGTGTACTTCATATCCACACTATACTTAGCCCTAATGGGGCCTTGGTGATCTTGAAACATTACCCAGCTAGGGAAGTCTGGTGATGTCATGGAAAGTCTGGAGCAAAAGCTGAATAAGTTCCACCCCTGTAATGTAGACACCTCATTGCTTCTCTCTGCTTGGTTTCCCCATTAAACTACTGGCATTGGTTTCTGGTCTGCAATCAGATTTAATATGGAATCTCTCTACCTTTTCTTTTACTAAAAGTAACCAACAATGCTTTTTCGAATGACAATTACAGTGTAATTCTGCAGAAAAAATGTAACCTTTTGTAACTATCTGCTGAATTAATCTCCATTCAGTTAAAGATGAAAAAAAGAAAAGAGGATGGGGGGGGCGGTTCCTAATTAAAAGAAATAACAAAGAATGTAAAGAATCTGCTAGTGACCAGATAAGTTGGGATCCATCTCAAATGGAATTAGATTCCTCTGTGCTCTGTAACACAGTTAAAAACGTTATACATGCTCTCAGGTACATTACTTGCTTAACTAGATGTATAGGACATTTAAGGAGCCTAGTGAAAGGCATAAATTATTGGAAAAATATAAACTGTGATTGTGAAAACTAATACACAATTCTGGTAGAACAAGTTATAACAAAAGATTCTGTGTATCTGTGAAATGAAGCTAAGTTCCCAGGATGGCCTCTAAAAACCCTGCTTTGTTTCTCTGCTCTAATTCACATACTCATTCAAATCATATTTATTGTAATTCTATAATATATACATTCATTGACCCTTTAATGTGATTGAGCTACTTTAATGACAAAATTTACTTTTCATTTATGAGTTTTATATTGCAGACCTCTATTATACATGTAATGTTAATAAAGCAAGATAGTATGAACTTTCACAAAGAATTTGCAGACAAGACTTGCTTTATTTTTAAAATATATTTATGTAGAATCTACAAATGTTGTGCTTTTTTTTAAGATTTTATTTATTTGACAGAGACACAACAAGAGAGGAAACACAAGCAGGGAGAGTGGGAGGGAGAGAAGCAGGCTTCCCGTGGAGCAGGGAGCCCGATGTAGGGCTTGATCCCAGGACCCTGGGATCATGACCTGAGCCAAAGGCAGACGCTTAACGACTGAGCCACCCAGGCGCCCTGCAAATGTTGTGCTTATTAATGTGAATGACATTGTAGCAAATTTCACTCACAATGGCTCTCTCCTTTGACTTCTCATCATAATGACTATGGTCATATCATTCTCTAGCCTGCAGTGGTCATGCAAAAGAAACATAAGTGCACTATGCATTGTCTACATTTATCCTTATTTAAAAAAATGTATCCACGGAAATGGTGAAAATGTTCTAAGTTAGATTATGGTGGCGGTTGCACAACTCTGTAAATACACTAAAAATCATTCAGTTATAGCCTTTATTTTTTGTTGTTGTTGTTAAAGGTTTCAGTTATGTATTTGAGACAGAGAGAGAGCACAGAGGGAGAGGGAGAGGGAGAAGCAGACTCCCCACTGAGCAGAGAGCCCAAGGCAGGGCTCAGTCCCAGGACAATGAGATCATGACCTGAGCTGAAGGCAGGTGTTTAACTGACTGAGCCACCAAGGCACCCCTAATTATAGCCTTTAAATGAGTGAAGTTGATAATATGTAAATTATATCTCAATAAAGCTATATTAAGAACTGATCCATGGATTAAATTATTAGAAAAGCAAAACTATCTGTAAAACTCCAGCCCACACAAATTAGAATTATTTTGAATCATCAAAATATCTCAGTAAGGGTTGCTGGTTGGGTAAGAGGACTGGGGGACTGTGAGCTGTCAGGCTACTCTTCCATGGTCTTCCCATAGGAAAGCCCAGCAGAGCACGGGGAACTTATCAGAGTTGAGGACCATGAATTACTTACTGCTTTTTAAGAGAAAAATCATGTCTCAAGCATCAGTTTAGCCACTGGGCACAATTAATTTTGGTACCTGTTACAAGAGATTGTGATGTTCCAAACAGGTCCACACCATGATTGGTAATTTCTGCTTTTAAAAATATTTAATGTTATAGGAAAATATTAATATGTATTATATATATTATGCAATATATAACTGATATACAATATTGTATATTTTATGTATTATATAAATATAGTATATATAAATTTATAAAACTAGAAAGGCACATATATACCAAAACTTTAATACTATCTCCAGATACTGAAAGCAAATCTAGTAAACAGTTAATTCAACGGTTGATGATTCTGCTTTTGGACCTTTGACGAAATATGTGGTGGTGTGTGTGTTTGGCCAAAATCGGTTTCACAAAACAATTCATGTCTCAAGAACAGTGCAATCTCGGCTTATTACCAGAATAATTGGAGAGGTGGGGGCAGGGGTTGTGGTGTACAGATCGGTAATCTCAAATGACAGTTACAATAAAACTAGTTAAAATTCAGCACACATTTACCGTCTCTACACATAATTCGAAAGTTTCAAAATAATTCCAGAACAAATGTTTAGAAACAAAGAACCACCACACCACTGAAGATAAAAGATTCTGTTACATGTTTAGCTTCTTAGCTGACCTCCCCTTCATTCTGGAGTTCAAAAGGGATGCGAAGGGCAAGGCCTGATATGGCTGCAAATCCACTGACCCTCCCCTCCCTCTCATTTTCCGTTCCTTCTCTGTGGCCCTAAGTTCACAATATTACTTGCTCCCTCAGGAGATCATTACTGATTGCTCTCTGGATGGACTGCTCTCACATGGAAGGGGTCCTGGGGACGACATAAATGACTGTGCCGGGAAGGAGCATTCCCTAGTCCTGGTGACCTTGGAACATCCACAGATTAGCAAGAATTTGTAAACAGTAGGCATACTGCATGTTGTCACTTTCTTAGAGTGATTTTTTCAAAAATGTACACTTTATCACTCACTTCTGGATGAGCAAGAGTTGACTACTGCATTTCATCAAATCTAAGATCCATCAATTATCCATTATTTTATGCACCACAGAGAAAGAAAAAAATGCTGCTAATTACATAACTAAATGCTTTCTTATTACTTAGAAGTTTTCCCCACAATGTCTGTCGTACTCTATTCTGTCATCCTTTGTGCATTTCTTAAAAGAGTGCTCCACTCCAGTCTCTGGGACCTCCTTCCAAGCCTCTGACATGCCTTCTGCAAGTTTTCTACTGGAACTTTCTTAACCACACCAGAAGGTGTCAACAAAAGATTTTCAGGTAACTATTAAAAACACATTTTATTTTTATTCAAGTATGAATTAACATACAGTGTTATATTAGTTTCAGGTGTACAATAGAATGATTCAACAATTCTATACATTTCTCAATGCTCATTAAGATAAGTATACTCCTAATTGCCTTTATCTATTTCAGCCATCCCCCCCCCCCCGCAGAGATCACCAGTTTGTTCTCCATATTTAAGAGTTTGCTTTTTGTTTTGTTTTGTTTCTTCAAATCTACATATGAGTATATGGTATTTGTCTTTCCCTGAATGACTTATTTCACTTAGCATTATAACCTCCAGGTCCGTCCATGTTGTTGCAAATGGCAAGATCTCATTCTTTTTTATGGCTGAGTAATATTCCATTATATATATCTATATATCACATCTTTCCTTTTTTTTATTTTTTTATTGTTATGTTAATCACCATATATTACATCATTAGTTTTTGATGCAGTGTTCCATGATTCATTGTTTATTCATAATACCCAGTGCTCCATGCAGAACGTGCCCTCCTCAATACCCATCACCAGGCTAACCCATCCCCCTACCCTCCTCCCCTCTAGAACCCTCAGTTTCTTTTTCAGGGTCCATCATCTCTCATGGTTCGTCTCCCCCTCTGACTTACTCCCCTTCATTCTTCCTCTCCTGCTATCTTCTTCTTTTTCTTTTTTCTTAACATATGTTGCGTTATTTGTTTCAGAAGTACAGATCTGTGATTCAACAGTCTTGCACAATTCACAGCGCTCACCGTAGCACATACCCTCCCCAATGTCTATCACCCAGCCACCCCATCCCTCCCACCTCCCACCACTCCAGCAACACTCAGTTTGTTTCCTGAGATTAAGAATTCCTCATATCAGTGAGGTCATATGATACATGTCTTTCTCTGATTGACTTATTTCACTAAGCATAACACCCTCCAGTTCCATCCACGTCGTTGCAAATGGCAAGATCTCATTCCTTTTGATGGCTGCATAATATTCCATTGTGTATATATACCACGTCTTCTTTATCCATTCATCTGTCGATGGACATCTTGGCTCTTTCCACAGTTTGGCTATTGTGGACATTGCTGCTATAAACTTTGGGGTACACGTACCCCTTCGGGTCCCTACATTTGTATCTTTGTGGTAAATACCCAGTAGTGCAATTGCTGGATCGAATGGTAGCTCTAATTTCAACTGTTTGAGGAACCTCCATACTGTTTTCCAGAGTGGTTGCACCAGCTTGCATTCCCACCAACAGTGTAGGAGGGTTCCCCTTTCTCCACATCCCCGCCAACATCTGTCGTTCCCTGACTTGTTAATTTTAGCCATTCTGACGGGTGTGAGGTGATATCTCATTGAGGTTTTGATTTGGATTTCCCTGATGCCAAGCGATGTTGAGCACTTTTTCATGTGCCTGTTGGCCATTTGGATGTCTTCTTTGGAGAAATGTCTGTTCATGTCTTCTGCCCATTTCTTGATTGGATTATTTGTTCTTTGGGTGTTGAGTTTGATAAGTTCTTTATAGATTTTGGATACTAGCCCTTTATCTGATATGTCATTTGCAAATATTTTCTCCCATTCTGTCAGTTGTCTTTTGGTTTTGTGGACTGTTTCTTTTGCTGTGCAAAAGCTTTTTATCTTGATGAAATCCCAATAGTTCATTTTTGCCCTGGCTTCCCGTGCCTTTGGCGATGTTTCTAGGAAGAAGTTGCTGCGGCTGAGGTCGAAAAGGTTGCTACCTGTGTTCTCCTTTAGGATTTTGATGGACTCCTTTCTCACGTTTAGGTCTTTCAACCATTTGGAGTCTATTTTTGTGTGGTGTAAGGAAATGGTCCAGTTTCATTCTTCTGCATGTGGCTGTCCAATTTTCCCAACACCATTTGTTGAAGAGACTGTCTTTTTGCCATTGGACATTCTTTCCTGCTTTGTCAAAGATGACTTGACCATAGAGTTGAGGGTCCATTTCTGGGCTCTCGATTCTGTTCCATTGATCTATGTGTCTGTTTTTGTGCCAGTACCATACTGTCTTGATGATGACAGCTTTGTAATAGAGCTGGAAGTCCGGAATTGTGATGCCGCCAGCTTTGCTTTTCTTTTTCAATATTCCTCTGGCTATTCGGGGTCTCTTCTGGTTCCATACAAATTTTAGGATTATTTGTTCCATTTCTTTGAAAAAAGTGGATGGTATTTTGATGGGGATTGCATTGAATGTGTAGATTGCTCTAGGTAGCATTGACATCTTCACAATGTTGGTTCTTCCAATCCATGAGCATGGAACGTTTTTCCATTTCTTTGTGTCTTCTTCAATTTCTTTCATGAGTATTTTATAGTTTTCTGAGTACAGATCCTTTGCCTCTTTGGTTAGATTTATTCCTAGATATCTAATGGGTGCAGTTGTAAATGGGATAGACTCCTTGATTTGTCTCTCTTCTGTCTTGTTGTTGGTGTATAAGAATGCCACTGATTTCTGTGCATTGATTTTATATCCTGCTACTTTACTGAATTCCTGTATGAGTTCTAGCAGTTTTGGGGTGGCGTCTTTTGGGTTTTCCACATACAGTATCATATCATCTGCAAAGAGTGAGAGTTTGACTTCCTCTTTGCCGATTTGGATGCCTTTGATTTCTTTTTGTTGTCTGA
Source organism: Callorhinus ursinus (assembly GCF_003265705.2). Taxonomy (NCBI): domain Eukaryota; kingdom Metazoa; phylum Chordata; class Mammalia; order Carnivora; family Otariidae; genus Callorhinus; species Callorhinus ursinus. The sequence continues at coordinate 40,150,970 of NW_027397070.1, forward strand.
TTGCTGGGGCTGGGACTTCTAATACTATGTTGAATAGCAGTGGTGAGAGTGGACATCCCTGCCGCGTTCCTGACCTTAGGGGAAAAGCTCTCAGCCTTTCCCCATTGAGAATGATATTCGCTGTAGGTTTTTTATAGATGGCTTTTATGATATTGAGGTATGTACCCTCTAACCCTATACTCCGAAGAGTTTTGATCAAGAAAGGATGCTGTACTTTGTCAAATGCTTTTTCTGCATCTATTGAGAGGATCATATGATTCCTGTTCTTTCTTTTGTTAATGTATTGTATCACGTTGATTGATTTGCGGATGTTGAACCAGCCTTGCAGCCCAGGGATAAATCCCACTTGGTCGTGGTGAATAATCCTTTTAATGTACTGTTGGATCCTATTGGCTAGTATTTTGGTGAGAATTTTTGCATCCATGTTCATCAAGGATATTGGTCTGTAATTCTCCTTTTTGATGGGGTCTTTGGTTTTGGGATCAAGGTAATGCTGGCCTCATAAAATGAGTTCGGAAGTTTCCCTTCCATTTCTGTTTTTTGGAACAGTTTCAGGAGAATAGGTATTAATTCTTCTTTAAATGTCTGATAGAATTCCCCTGGGAAGCCATCTGGCCGTGGGCTTTTGTATCTTGGGAGATTTTTGATGACTGTTCAATTTCCTTAGTGGTTATAGGTCTGTTCAGGTTTTCTATTTCTTCCTGGTTCAATTTTGGTATTTGATACATCTCTAGGAATGCACCCATTTCTTCCAGGTTATCTAATTTGCTGGCATAGAGTTGCTCATAATATGTTCTTATAATTGTTTGTATTTCTTTGGTGTTGGTTGTGATCTCTCCTCTTTCATTCATGATTTTGTTGATTTGGGTCATTTCTCTTTTCTTTTTGATCAGTCTGGCCAGGGGTTTATCAATCTTGTTAATTCTTTCAAAGAACCAGCTCCTAGTTTCGTTGATCTGTTCTACTGTTCTTTTTGTTTCTAGTTCATTGATTTCTGCTCTGATCTTTATGATTTCTCTTCTCCTGCTGGGTTTAGGCTTTATTTGCTGTTCTTTCTCCAGCTCCTTTAGGTGTAGGGTTAGGTTGTGTATTTGAGACCTTTCTTGTTTCTTGAGAAAGGCTTCTAGTGCTATATACTTTCCTCTCAGGACTGCCTTTGCTGTATCCCAAAGATTTTGAACAGTTGTGTTTTCATTTTCATTGGTTTCCATGAATTTTTTTAATTCTTCTTTAATTTCTTGGTTGACCCATTCATTCTTTAGTAGGATGCTCTTTAGCCTCCATGCATTTGAGTTCTTTCTGACTTTCCTCTTGTGATTGAGTTCTAGTTTCAAAGCATTGTGGTCTGAAAATATGCAGGGAATGATCCCAATCTTTTGGTACCGATTGAGACCTGATTTGTGACCTAGGATGTGATCAATTCTGGAGAATGTTCCATGGGCACTAGAGAAGAATGTGTATTCCATTGCTTTGGGATGGAATGTTCTGAATATGTCTATGAAGTCCATTTGGTCCAGTGTGTCATTTAAAGTCTTTATTTCCTTGTTGATCTTTTGCTTAGATGATCTGTCCATTTCAGTCAGGGGGGTGTTAAAGTCCCCCACTATTATTGTATTGTTGTCAATGTGTTTCTTTGCTTTTGTTATTAATTGCCTTATATTATTGGCTGCTCCCATGTTCAGGGCATAGATATTTACAATTGTTAGATCTTCTTGTTGGATAGACCCTTTAAGTAGGATATAGTGTCCTTCCTCATCTCTTATTACAGTCTTTGTTTTAAAATCTAGTTTGTCTGATATAAGGATTGCCACCCCAGCTTTCTTTTGGTGTCCATTAGCATGGTAAATGGTTTTCCACCCCCTCACTTTCAATCTGGGGGTGTCTTTGGGTCTAAAATGAGTCTCTTGCAGACAACGTATTGATGGGTCTTGTTTTTTAATCCAATCTGATAGCCTGTGTCTTTTGATTGGGGCATTTAGCCCATTTACATTCAGGGTAACTATTGAAAGGTATGAATTTAGTGCCATTGTATTGCCTGTAAGGTGACTGTTAACTGTATGTTGTCTGTGTTCCTTTCTGATCTTTGCTGCTTTTAGGTTCTCTCTTTGCTTAGAGGACCCCTTTCAATATTTCTTGGAGGGCTGGTTTCGTGTTTGCAAATTCCTTTAGTTTTTGTTTGTTCTGGAAGCTTTTTATCTCTCCTTCTATTTTCAATGACAGCCTAGCTGGATATAGTATTCTTGGCTGCATATTTTTCTCGTGTAGTGCTCTGAAGATATCTTGCCAGTCCTTTCTGGCCTGCCAGGTCTCTGTGGATAGGTCTGTTGCCAATCTAATGTATCTACCATTGTAGGTTACAGATCTCTTCTCCCGAGCTGCTTTCAGGATTTTCTCTTTGTCTCTGAGACTCGTAAGTTTTACTACTAGATGTCGGGGTGTTGATCTATTGTTATTGATTTTGAGAGGGGTTCTCTGTGCCTCCTGGATTTTGATGCCTGTTTCCTTCCTCACATTAGGGAAGTTCTCTGCTATTATTTGCTCCAATATACCTTCTGCCCCTCTCTCTCTCTCTCTTCTTCTTCTGGGATCCCAATTATTCTAATGTTGTTTTGTCCTATCGTATCACTTATCTCTCGAATTCTGCCCTCGTTATCCTGTAGTTGTTTCTCTTTTTCTCAGCCTCTTTATTTTCCATCATTTGGTCTTCTATATCACTGATTCTCTCTTCTGCCTCATTTATCCTAGCATTTAGTGCCCCCATTTTTGATTGCACCTCATCAATAGCCTTTTTGATTTCGATTTGGTTAGATTTTAGTTCTTTTATTTCTCCAGAAAGGGTTTCTCTAATAACTTCCACGCTTTTTTCAAGCCCAGCTAGTATCTTTAAAGTCATGATTCTGAACTCTAGGTCCGACATTGTACTAATGTCCGTATTGAGTAGGTCCCTGGCGGACGGTACTACCTCTTGTTCTTTTTGCTGAGGTGATTTTTTTCGTCTTGTCATTTTGTCCAGAGGAGAATAGATGAATGAGAGAACAAAATGCTAACAGGTTTACAATGTCCCCAGCAAATATACTGTATACAAATCAGAAAAGACCTGAAACCAGGGGAAAAGAAAGGGAAAGAAAGAAAAAAGAAAGAGGAAAAATGGGGCGCCTGGGTGGCTCAGTCAGTTAAGCATCTGCCTTCGGCTCAGGTCATGATCCCAGGGTCCTGGGATCGAGCCCCACATCGGGCTCCCTGCTCAGCGGGGAGCCTGCTTCTCCCTCTGCCTCTGCCTGCCTGCCTGCCTACTTGTGCTCTCTCTCTGTGTCAAATAAATAAATAAAATCTTTAAAAAAAAGAGGAAAAAAAAAGAAAAAAAGATAAAAACAAAAACAAAACAATACAAAAAAAGCAGAATATGATCAAATATGATCAGGCTAGTGCATAGATCAGTGCCACACACTAGATTTTGGGCGTATTTTGGTCTGTTAGAAAAAAGTGCCTCCTAAAATTTTAAAGGAAGAAAGACATATATGTACAAAATAAATTTAAAAATTTAAAGGAAGAAAGACATATATGTACAGATTGATAAAATGAAGGGATGGAAGATGACTATAAAGATGAAAATTAGAAAAGATTTTATAAAAGGACTTGATAAGAAGTTGTTTGAAAAAAGAAAGAAGATTTAAGAAAAAAAAAAAGGAAAAAGGGAGAGAATGTGATCAGGCAGGAGACTAGAACAAAGCCATACACTAGTGATTTAGGGTATATTTTGATCTGTTAGAAGAAACTGTACCGGGCGCCTGGGTGGCTCAGTTGGTTAAGCGACTGCCTTCGGCTCAGGTCATGATCCCGGAGTCCCGGGATCGAGTCCCATATCGGGCTCCCTGCTCGGCGGGGAGTCTGCTTCTCCCTCTGACCCTCTTTCCTCTTGTGCTCTCTGTTTCTCATTCTCTCTCTCTCAAATAAATAAATAAAATCTTTAAAAAAAAAAAAAAGAAGAAACTGTACCTCAAAATTTTAAAGAGAGAACAACTTATATATATATGCCAAAAATAAGGGTAACTACTATGAAGGGATAAAATATGACTCTAAAAATGAAAAATAAAAAAAATTTTTTTTTAAAAAAAGGGATTGATAAGATGTTGGTTGAAAAAGGGAAAAAGTAAAATAAAAAAAAAACAGTCAACAAAAATTAACTTTGATGAACTAATGAATCATGGTAAAAAGAAAAAGCCATGAATCTATGTGCAGTATTCCCCTAGCGCTGGAGTTCTCCCGTTCTCCTTGATCGGTAAACTTGGTCTTGGCTTGCTGGCTGTTCGTGCTGATCTTCTGGAGGAGGGGCCCGTTGCTGTGGTTTCCAAATGTCTTTGCCGGAGGCTGAATGGCCCCGCCCTTGTCGGTCCGGGCTAAGGAAGCTGCTCCGGTTTGCTCTCAGGAGCTTTTGTTCCCTGCAAGCTCTCGGCACAGCTCTGGAGGACCAGGGTAGAAATGGTGGCCTCCCAATCTCCACCCGGAGGAGCTGAGAACTCGGGGCCCCGCTCCTCAGTGCGCCCCCAGAGAAAAGCCGTCACTTCTGTGTCCCTGGTCTCCGGCCGCACTCCGTGCTCACCGGGCCTGTGACCGAGCATTGCTATCTCTGGCACCCGACCCCGTGTGGAGTCTCCAAACCCAGCAGATCCCTGCAGTGCGTTCCCGCGCCACTCCTCCCCGGAAAGGAAGGGGAGTCTCCCCGGATCTGCTGCTTGTTGGGTCCCTGCTGGAGGAGCAGTGGCCCGACTGGGCCGTGGATCACAGTTTATGGCAACCCCGAGCTGAGAGCCCGCGCCTTGGCTCTGTCTCTGCAGCCGGCTTCCCCACTCTGATACCTGGGAGCTCTGGCGCACTCAGGCACCCCCGGTCTTTCTGTGACCCCAAGGGTCCTGAGACCACACTGTCCCGGGAGGATTCCACGCCCTGCTTAGCCACTGCAGCGACGTCCCTCCACCGAGCCAACTTCTAAAAGGTCTGATTTTGTGCTCCGTGGCTCTATCACTTGCCAGAAGCGGCCGGCGGAGGCCCCTCCCCCGCCGTCTATCCTCCCGAATATCGCCTCGGATTCACTTCTCCGCACGTCCAGTAAGTGGTCGCTTCTCTGTTCAGAGAGTTGTTGCTACTCTCCTCTTCGATCTCCTGTTGAGTTCGTAGGTGTTGAGAATGGTTTGATCCCTATTCAGCTGAATTCCTGAGACCAGACGAAATCTAGGTCTCCTACTCCTCCGCCATCTTGCTTCACATCTTTCCTTTTAAAGATTTATTTATTTATTTGAGAGAGAGTGCGCTCGAGTGGGGGAAAGGGCAGCGGGAGAGAGAGAATCCTCAAGCAGACTCCCCACTGAGAGTAGTGCCCAACACTGGGCTCGACCCCACAACCCGGGATCATGACCTGAGCTGAAATCAAGAGCCAGCCACTTAACTGACTGAGCCACACAGGTGCCCCTATATACCACATCTTTATTCATTCATCTATCAATGGGCACTTGGGTTGCTCCCACATCTTGGCTTTTGTTTTTTTAAGATTTTATTTATTTGACAGAGAGACAACAAGACAGGGAACACAAGCAGGGGGAGTGGGAGAGGAAGAAGCAGGCTTCCAGCTGAGCAGGGAACCTGGTGGACTTGATCCCAGGACCCTGGGATCATGAACTGAGCCAAAGGCAGACACTTAATGACTGAGCCACCCAGGAGCCCCTCTTGGCTTTTATAAATAATGCTGCAATAAACTTAGTGGTGCATATATCTTTTTGAATTAGTGTTTTTGTTTTCTTTAGGTAAATACTCAGTAGTGGAATTACTGGATCATATGGTAGTTCTATTTTTAATTTTTTGACAAATCTCCATACTGTTTTTCATAGTGCCTGCACCAATTTGCATTCCCTCCAACAGTGCATGTGGGTTCCTTTTTCTCCACATCCTCACCAACATTTGCTAATTCTTGTCTTTTTGATTTTAGCCATTCTGACAGGTGTACAGTGATATCTCCTTGTTGTTTTAATTTGTGTTTCCCTGATGACTAGTGATGTTGGGCATATTTTCATGTGTTTCTTGGCCGTGTGAATGTCTTTGGAAAAACATCTATTCAGGTCTTCTGACCATTTTTAAATTGGATTATTTGGGGTTTTTTTGGTGTTGACTTGTATAAGTTCTTTATATATCTTAGATATTAACCTCTTATCAGATATATCATTTGCAAATAAATTCTCCCATTCAGTAGGTTGCCTTGTTCTGCTACTGGTTTTCTTTGCTATGCAAAAGCTTTTTATTTTGTTGTAGTCCTGATAGTTTAATTTTGCTTTTGTTTCCCTTGCCAGAGGAGACATCTAGAAAAATATTTCTACAGCTGATGTCAAAGAAATTACTGCTTATTTTTAAAGCAATTTTATAGTTTCAGGTCCACATTTAGGTCTTTAATCTATTTTGAGTTTATTTTTGTGTATGGTGGAAGAATGTGATCCAGTTTCATTCATTTGCATATAGCTGTCCAGTTTTCCCCACACGCTTTGTTGAAGAGACTATCTTTTTCCCCATTGTATATTGTAGATTAATTGACCCTAAAAGTGTGGGGATCAATTCTGTTCCATTGAACTATGTGGCTATTTTTGTGCCATACTGTTTTGATTATTACAGCTTTATAGAGTATCTTGACATCTGAGGTGTGATGCCTCCAGCTTTGTTCTTCTTCAAAATCGCTTTGGCTATTTAGGGTCTTTTGTGGTTCCATACAAATTGTAGGATTATTTATTCTAGTTCTGTGAAAAATATTGTTGGTATTTTGATAGGGATTGCATTAAATCCTTAGATTGCTTTGGACAGTGTGGATATTTTATCAATATTGTTTCCTTCAATCCATGAGCATGGAATATCTTTCCATTTGTTTGTGTCCTCTTCACTTCATCCATCAGTGTTTTATAATTTTCAGAGTACAAATCTTTCACTGACTTGGTTTTAAGTTTATTCCTAGATATTTTATTCTTTTTGGTGCAATTATAAAGGGGATTGTTTTCTTAATTTCTTTCTGCTACTTCATTATTATTGTATAGAAATGCAACAGATTTCTGAATATTAATTTTGTGCTCTGCAACTTTACTAAATTCATTTATCAGTTCTAGTAGTTTTTTGGTGGAGTCTTTAGAGCTTTCTATTTATAGTATCATGGCGTCTGCAAATAGTGAAAATTTTACTTCTTCCTTACTAATATGAATGTCTTTTATTTCTTTTTTTTTTTGTCTGATTGGTGGGGGGGGGCTTCAGTATTATGTTGAATAAAAGTGGTAAGAGTGGATATCCTTGTCTTGTTCCTGATCTTAGAGGAAAAGCTCTCAATTTTTCACCATTGAGGATGACGTTAGCTGTGGGTTTTTCATATATGGACTTTATTATGTTGAAGTATATTCCCTCTAAATCTACTTTGTTGAAGGTTTTTATCATGAACGGATGTTGTACTTTGTCAAATGCTTTTTCTGCATCTTTTGAAATGATCATATGGTTTTTATCCTCTCTGTTATCAATGTGATGTATCACGTTGATTGATTTGCTAATACTGAACCACCCTTACACCCCAGGAATAAATCCCACTTAATCATGGTGAATGGTGAATAATTTTAATGTGTTGCTGGATTTGGTTTGCTAATATTTTATTGAGGATTTTTGCATCTATGTTCATAAGAAATATTGGCCTCTAGCTTTATTCATTTTGTATTGTCTTTGTCTGGTTTGGGTATCAGGGTGATGCTGGCCTCATAAAATGAATTTGTAAGTTTTCCTTCCTCTTCTATTTTTTGAAAAAGTTTGAGAAGAACAGGTATTAACTCTCCTTTAAATGTCTGGTAGAATTTACCAGTGAAACCATCTGGTCCTGGACTTTTGTTTGTTGGGAGTTTTTTCATTACTGATTCAATGTCATTGTTAGTAATTTGCCTGTTCAAATTCTCTACTTCTCCTGATTCAGTTCTGGAAGGTGATATGTTTCTAGGAACTTAACTGTGTCTTCTAGGTTTTCCAATTTGTTGGCATATAATTTTTCATAATATTCTCTTATAATCTTTCATATTTCTGTGGTATCTGTTGTTCTTTTTCCTCCATTTCTGATTTTATTTGAGTCTTCTCCGTTCTCTTTTTCAATGAGTCTGGCTAAAGTTTTATCAATTTTGTTGATCTTTTCAAAGAACTAGCTCCTGGCTTCATTGATCTGTTCTATGGTTTCTTAGTCTCTATTTCATTTATTTCTGCTCTAATCTTTATTAGCTCCTTCCTTCTACTGGCTTTGGGCTTTGTTTTGTTTTATTTTCCTAGCTCCTGCAAGTGTAAGGTTACGTTGTTTATTACAGATTTTTCTTGCTTCTTGAGGTAGGCCTGTATTGCTATAATCTTCCCTTTTAGATCAGCTTTTTCAGCATTTCAAAGATTTTGGACTGTTTTCATTTTCATTTGTCCCCATGTATTTTTTTTTTATTTAGAGACATCTTAAATGGCAATTAAATGCACCCCTTGTAGTACAATCAATGTACATAATTTAATATGAGTAACCATGATTGAGTTCATGCATGTGCAGCCAAACAACAGCCACCATGCAGTTGCCCCCACGCCCCCACTCCCCAGCAGAGAGTGATCTCAAGGAACATTCCATTTCAGAGTTATTAAGCTGAGGAAAAAATATGTTTCTTACAATGAATGACTCAGGAAATTTGAAACTGTAAGTGAGCAAGAGGGTACCCAACCTAGCAAATGCTGAGTAAATTATACCTTTTTGACAGAGGGGCAGGTGTTGATAGACGAATATAAGCCTTCAGTGCTTACCATGTGATAGCTATGGTATTCACTGTTTCCTATACATCACTGCATTGAGTTGGGTCATTTTATCTTCATCTTACAGATGAGGAAATTGAGCTCAGAGATGTTAAGTAACATGCCCAAGGTCTTAAAAGTAGGTGACAGAGCCCAAATATGAATCTGGATGTGTCTGACTCCAGAGAGTTCTTTATATTCCCACAATACCAGTTTCCATAGTGGCCTCATGGCACTTGAGTTCTGATGGTGATTATGGTCGCTGTTCACCTGGCCCAGGTATTCCTGAAGGGATTCTTTAAGTCAGAATTTTATGAAGAGGAGAAGGTATTGTCTATAGTGACTGCAAGCACAATATGGAGAACTTGACACAAGTGATAAAAGAGTGAGCGTAACCATATGTAAGGTTATTCATTCATACAACTACCACCAGCCGAAAAGTTAGTAATCGAGGCTACTCTGGCTTTTTACAGGAAGAAAATAACTCGGGCTTCTTATGACCCTCCACTTTACAATAGTTATTTGAGACTGTATTACTTCCTTTGTCACATTATCAAATATCTTCCTTGGCTATAAAAGCCCAGGATTCCACTGTTTGACAGTTTCAGGCCAACCCTGAGCTATGAACTTTGGGGAGTGGAACCACTCCCCAAAAGACCATGATTAGAATCATTGACAACAGCTCAGCTCAAATATAGACAGCAGCCCTAGGAGCACGTCACCCACCTTGCTTAGGTAGAAAAACTCTTTCTAAGACATGGACCTCTCAGGTATGAAATGAAAGTAAGGATTTGTATGGTTTTTCCTTTGTGTACACTTTATTTTCTATTTTTGTTCCCTTTGCAAAAGACTTCGTCATGAAAAGGAGGAAGCCCAAACTGAAATGAGTTAAGAACTTCATCTCCGAGAGAGGATTGTGACTTGGCCCTGAGTTGAGGTGAGATTTGTTGGTGCGTACTGATGAGACCAGATTAAGCTCTACCTTGTTACACCTTCTCCTTCCCTTTCTCCATTCTCTCTTCTGTTCCTTTTTGACTTACTTTTCAAGCTTTCTTTGCCTCTTCCCCTCATCTGGGAACTCAGTGTACCAAGGATGCTGCTCACAGTGGTCAACTTTTCTAGATCTCCAGAGGAGGGGGCGCATGAACTGATATGAGAGAATCTAAGCTCAGAAGGATACAAAAGTGTAAGAAATCACAGCTGTTCTGGAAAATGAAGGGTGAACAATTGCTGTGACTTTGCTTGTCACCCTGACCCAAAAGGATGCTGACCTTTGTTCTCCTTCTGCTATCATACCAGCTTTCATTTAAAAAAACGCTCTTTTCTAGTGATTTCTTGTTGTGTTCCAGGAGATTCCCCATATATTTAGCTCCCAAAGATCCATCTGATGCTTTGATCACTTGCTATGTCTTCTGGTTCTCTAAAGCAGCTTCACCGTCTTTCAACAAAGTGATGATGGAATAGATGCCTTGTGCTATTGGATAAGTTGGGAAGGAGAGAAAATGCAGATGACAAGCCTTTCTGTGTTTTTTTCCTACCATCCCATCACTATGAGGATTCTTCCATTGCTGTCGTAAAGCTCTTTTCTTGGAAACCTGGGGTGACTAAATAAAACCTTTTTGCGCGTTAACCCTCAGACCTTGTCTAACTCCTCCATATCTTCTTTTACATCCTCTACCCTCTCCTCTATACCTTTTACTTCCTCTTTCTTTATATTATTATTATTTCCATTAACTTCTTTAAAATAATCACAAACATACAGAAATATTGCAAGTACAGTACAAAGAACTTTTTTCCCCAAATCTTTTAAGAGTAATTTGCCAATTTGATGCCCCGTGACCCCCAAATACTTTAGTTTGTGTTTCCTACAACCAAGGACATTCTCCTACATGGCCAAAATTTAACCATCAAAATCAGAACATGAACATTGTGTAATACCATCATTTAATCCTGAGACCCCACTCAAATTTTACCATTTGTCCCAATAATGGGCTGCATAGCTAACAGATCCTGTTCAGAAGCTCAATTGCAGTTAGTTACCACGTCTCTTTAGTCTCCTTCGGTCTGGAATGGTTTTTTAGTCATTCTTTGACTTTCATTATGTTGACATTTTTGAAGATCACAGACCAGTTATTTTGTCAAATATCCCTCAAATTGGATTTGTCTGATATTTCCTAATGGTTGGTTTCGGGTCATGCATCTTTGGGAAGGATATCACAGGAGAATGCTCTGTGCTTCTCATTATATCCTATAAGGTGATGCACCATTTTGATTTGTCCCATTACTGGTAGTGTTCATCACTCCACTATGATGGTGTGACTTCTTCACTATAAAGTTACTTTTTCCTCCTTTGAAATTAATAAGTATGCTGGTAGAAGGTACTTTGAATGATGTAAATTCTCAGTTCTTCCCCAAACTTTTAATTTATTCATTTATTTATATCAGTATAAATTCTCATGGTTTCCTATTTTATTTGATCAGTTCGCATGTATGTAACCAATTACCCTCCTCTTCCACCATCCTCTCTCCTGCTCGGACATCCTCCTCACCCTGCTAGGTCCTGATTTCTTACACTGCACCTCCCTTCTCCTGACAACAGAGGTCTTCTTGCCTCCTTTGGGTTCTGAGCCAAGGCTCTCCACCCTCCCAGTACAGATCTCTTTGTCCCAGCTAATGGATCTAGGACAAAACTGTTCAGGAATAAAAGGGAATAGGAAGAAGGAGGACACCTTCTGTATTCTTTGGTGCTCCCTCCCTTTCCTCCTTTCCCTCTCTCCTGACCTGTTCTGACCCCTCTCACTCTTGCCACTTCTCACGTCCATCTTTCCAAGAACTCAAGGCAGTATTGAACCATGGGCGAAGGCATAATCAGTCAGACTATGAAGGTTTGCATCCTGGCATGGAGACTTGGGTAAGTTACTTCCCCTCTCCAAGCCTCAGCTGCATGCATGAGCACCTTAAGAGTGCTATTTGATAGTATTTTCGATAATGCATGTAAAGTCTTTGCTGCCTGCCACATATCAAACACTAAATAAATTTTATTTTTATTTCTCATCCCCTATGTTTTAAATGGTGGTAGTGGTGGTGGTGGTGGTGGTGGTTTTCTCTCTCTCTCTCTCTCTTTTCCTGAATGCTCTTTCTGTCTCATTATTTTTACACTTTAGCTTCACTGAACTATTTTACTTACTTGCTTTTCCTGATTCTTTTTACTATCCCTATGTTTGTTCATGCATAGATGTGCTAAAGGGAGGCATTGAGTTGCCACCAGCAGGAGGTCTGATGGGGAATTCCTGTGCCCAGAGTCATTGCTCATAGGATGTCAGGTAGCTGTGGTCTCTGCAGCCCGTGACCCTGACTGGGACAGCAACAAGACATGTCCACTACTTACCTACTTACTTAGCTTGAACAAAAGGGGAAAACAAGCCTCTGAGAAAGGACTGAGGTGTAACTATATGCTCCCAGTGGAACACAGGACAGCTACTTGCCAGTTAAGGACCCCTCCTCTAACTGACATAGGCTTGGTGAAGAGGGAAGGGGGTGACCTTTTGAACATATGAACAGAATTACATTCTGAGGCTTTGTTCCCCTCTTGGAATTCTGTCATTTCTGGCTGATAGAAGGTGAAATCCCCTGTTCCTTGTTGAAGCAATTTCTGGAGAGAGTCAGAGCGAGAGAATGGAGAAGATAGACAACAGTCATTGATTAGGTAGAAAGCCACTATTTACCTGTCAACCTAGAGCTAAGCATCAGTCAAGGGTGAATGGTCAGGAAAAGATGGTTTCAGTTTAGTATAGTTTTGATACCCTACTTACCAAAAAAAAAAAAGTATTCGAGAATTCTACATAATGGGAAGGGTAGTGGTACTATTAATTAGACAGAAAATGACAGTTTGGGGGATGTGACACATAAGTTTCATGACCTCCTAGAGAGGCCTTTTCTAACTACCTTCATTAATTAGGGTTGCCAGCCCCACACCCCAGGCTGCATAGGGGCACGATCTTACAGTCATGTTCAGATGTATCACCAATGCCCAATGCAGTGCCTGGCATATCATAGATGTTGATAAAATTTGTTGAATTAATGAGTAAATGAGGGAAATTTATTATATTAAATTTTCTCTGTATCTGTTCATTGTGTTCCCATTCCCTCGACTTTCTAATGTTTGTATGTAAGCACCATGAAGAAGAACAATAGGAACTCTACCACAAGGATCAATGAGCAAGATGCCATCTCCATCCCACCCTCCCAAGATCCAGGAGATCTTCAAAATATGTTGAATGGAGGAGAGTATGCCCCTTTTGTATCTCCTCCCATATTAGAGAGCAATTTTATCCAGGTAAATAATATTTGAGCCCTGAATTAAGTTCCAGTAAGTTCAGTGATTAATTTTCTCAAAGAAATTGAAAAGATTAAGAGGAGAATTATTTTAAATGTGATAAAGGAATGCATGAGACAAAGGGAACAATTTTGGGACTTTAACCAACCTAAAATAATTATAATGTTAAAAAAAATTCATTTCAAATTTTCCCAGCAAACTCTCACCTAGGAATTCTGTTTTAACTCCATCATAATTGTCATTCTATCATAATCTTCCCAAAATGACATGAAGAGATTACAGTAAATTCAGAACATCCTACCACAGGAAAGCTTTCAGATAGCTCCTTTCTTAGATTTAGAAGACATTTTAAAGAATAACATCTATGCCACAACTGGGTATTTAGCTCTTAGTTCTAAAATTAAAAGATAATTGTCAAATTGTGAGGGAGAAGAGTTTTCTTCTCATAAAAATATACCTACATTATGAATGAAACTTCATTTCAATGCATTCGAGAGCAGTTCTCACTTTTCTCTAAACATTCAACATTAAAACCTTCAGACAACATTAAAGGGGAAATGAGTTCACTGTTGTAGGCCATACCCCTAAACCACACAGTAAGGCCACAACCAAGTGTAACACAAAACACACCCATTCAAGCAGCTCCTCAGCTGATTCTACCGAGAGGAGACAGGGGAGACAACAGACACTTCTTCTTCCATAAATGTGTTCTCTGCCCTGATGCCTTGGGCTTGAAGGAGACCTCCCACCTCCAGAACATACACCCCCAGAGGCAGGTGTTTAAAGAACACATTTAAGTAATGCCTGGAACACATGTGATAGGTCATGATTTGATGATTTTACCTTCTATATGCTTCTTTCCTACTAATAATCTTCTTATTTTATTTTTCACACTTCTTCCTACTCCCTTTTCAAATAACCTTTTGCATGCTCTAATGAACCCTGGGGGAGGTAGGTAGCACTCTATAGACAGACATGCTGCATATCATAATTGGGTGAGGTATTCCCTTCAACATACACAACCTCTCACGCACGGTTAGTATGTCTTTGGCAGCAAGTTGCCACAGGTCCCTGACCCGACTTTAAACAAAAAAGAACAACAGTTATGTCAAAGTAAAAGAGCCACAGGCATCAGCTCACTTGCAGGGAGTCTTCAAGGACCCAGGTCCTCTCTTGTGCTCTATCCCCCTCGAGTTAGCTCCCCTCAGGACATTAGAGGCAAACAGAACAGTGACAGTTGCCAGAAACAGAAGAGATGCTCTCATCATAGCAACTTTCTGTGAGGACTGAGAAACCTTTCCCAGAGCCACCAGGAGGCCCCCACTGTCTCATTGGCCAGGCCTAGGCCACATTGCCCTGCTGAAAGCAAGCACTAGCAAGGGGATGAAATCACCATGACCAGTTGAGGTTTATCAGTATTTAGCCCCTGAGCCAGAGCACCATCCCTCAGGGGCAGTACCAGATGGATTCTGGATTCTGTTAATCAGGCATGGCTTTGGGCAGGTCCATAGTATGGGCTGCAACCTCTTTCTGAGGGGAGATGTGTGTGTGTGTGTGTGTGTGTGTGTGTGTGTGTGTGTGTGTGTGTGTGTATATATATTTTTTTTAGTGATTTTTGTGTGTGTTTTTGAGTTAATGTACAGCTGAGAAACCAAGTGTTGCCCCTCTCTGGCTTCCTTCACATACCTGTCTGGCCAGTTTCCAGTGTTCTTTTCTTCCAACTGGCAGAGATTTTACTGGCCAAGATTCTTGGACTTTGGGATTTTTGCATATGCTATTCCTCTGCCTGAAAATCTCTCCTGTCCACCCAGCCAGTTTAACTCCCACATTGTTCGGGTCTCAGCCAGAGGTCTCTTTCTCAGAGATTTCTCTGACCCTATCTCTGGGGTGTGCTGGAGCTGGCTGACTAGTAAGTGTCCAGGAAATTTGGAAGTCCGTCGTTAAACACAGGTATTATTAAAAATTAAATCATATAAACTCATATACTCAAACCTCATTGTTCCTATTATTTTACAACATTTTACTATTATTTATGCTCTTAAGGTTACGCATAAAAGAGTGACAAAGGTCAATGAAGACTTCTGTGAGCATCAACTGACTATACTGAAATTAAAATAAAGCTTTGTATATAGCATATTTGTAAATAATAAACATGTGCATATCTTCTAAGAGATAGTTGTTACACATTTACCAGCACACCACTACCTGTCTCCCCTCTTAAATCAAGTCTCCTGCTATATGCCTTACAGCACAGCACCCTGAACTTGTACTTGGTAATACTTCCTGCAATAATAATTAGTGACATATTTATTTAATGTTCACCTTCCCTGATAGAACCCCCACGGCCCAGGGACTATGTCTGTCCATTCACTGTGGTATCTCCAAGAATTCACATCAGCAAGTGATTGAACAAATGCATCATCACGGTTCATTTCTACTTTATTTCCTACACTGCTCAGGTAAGTGCGGTTGTCGGGGCCATGCACTTTAGCAGAAAACTCCTCTTCCTGTTCTCTGCATTAGGTTAACAGGAGAGGTGAATCCATTTACCTTCATAACCGAGCCAACTGGGTGACTGTAGGCATCTGCTCTTCCAGTAAAACCCACAAGACCCCCAGTGTGATGCTTCTGGCACATCTGACCCCTGAAGCTCAGAAAGATACAGAACCCCTGTTTCAAAGTCTCCTGACATCTCCTTCGCCAGAGAACCTGGTGCTCACCAGGTGAGTTACAAAGGGAAGAGGCTAAGGATCTCTCAGAAAATATGCTTTACCCCTGAGAAGCTGAAAATAAAAACACCAATGGCATTTGCTTCAAGGGAGCTTCTCACTTGCACTCTGCTACAACTGACAGTCAGTCATGTCCTTAAAGTCTGGGAAAATAGCTTATGACAAGCTAGCAGTCAAAGAGGTATTTAATTTTTAAAAATCAAACCTAAGTAACAGTAACTGAAGATCCATTATGAACTGCCTCTCTAGAACAGGCCCTTCCTTCCAAGCACCCCAGCTTCCATCAGAATTTGCTCTGGTCTTGTCTCAAGCCACTAACTTGCTATGTGACCTAGAGCAATCACTCAACTTCTCTCAACTTTGCAGGATTAACAAAGCCCGACAACCTCTCATGATAAGTAGTTGATACGCTGATTTTTTTTAATTCATCAGAGTCTTAGGAGTATGATTTGAGTGAGATGGCCCCAGGGACCCTGGTTCCATGTGCTAAAAAACAAAGTTTTGAGCCTCAAAAGCTAAGGGCCAGACCTGGGAACATGGTGGCCACAAGAAGGTACTGCCCAACCCCATGCCTGCTCCAGTCCGGGCCTGTCTGGGAGACAAGCCCGTTGTCCTGCATCTCACTCAGCAAACTGCTATACAACAGAGAAGGAAAGGCCTTTTTTTCGGTCTCCAGTCAGGCCTCCAGACGACATTTGTGTTGGTTTTCAGGTTTCTCCCTCTGCAATTTGTGACTCTTTCTGTGCACAATGCTGAGAATATGCGCCTCAAAGTAAAGCTGGTGAGTGGTCGAGCCTACTACCTACAGCTCTGCGCCCCTGCGTGTAAACAGGACGCCCTCTTTTGTCAGTGGGTGGAACTCATCTCCCTCTTGAATGAGGAGAAAGCCAAAGCTTCCAAACTGTCAGAAGTCTCAAGCCTCTCAGAAGTCACAAATAGCACAGACATCACAGGCTCAACGGACATCATGGATATTGCAGCATTCACAGCTCTACAGAGCCCACCACTGTGCACATGTTCAGACCCCGTACATGCTGCAGAAAGCACTGATTTCTCAGATTTCACAGATGATGTCACCGATGTCACCGACGTCACAGATGTTCCAGAAAATGAGGTCAGAGAGACCCCAGATATAAATATTGTCACAGAAGTCACAGAAGTCACAGAAGTCACAGACCTCTGTGACGTCCCAAACTGCTCAGAGGTCACGGTGGTGTTTGAAAATGATGACATACTAAGGGCCAAGCAAGAGGAAAAGGTAAGAGACATGGCAGACTTTCATTCTTTAATAATCAAGAACAAGAGTGATAACCAAGATCATTCTTCTTGGTTAGCTCCTTGACACTGGTTATCAAAATGCTATGGAATGTGCTCTGAGTAACCTAATTTTAATAATGGGATATTAGCGCTGAGCCCTGGTATAAAGGAGTTGTAGGATGTATCCTGAAAGAGGCAGGGACCATCCTTACCAACAAATTTAACCCAGTGTCAGAAAGCTATGGTGGGATGGAAGGAACTTCTGGACCAGGGTCAGAAGACCTGGCTTGGACTCTTGACCTGCTGCATAGCTGTTTGGACAAACCACTGGAGCTGCATGAGCTGCATGAGTTTCCTCGTCTCCAAAATAAGGATATTAATGTCACATAATGGCTATTTTAAGGTTTAAATGTGTATAAAAGTATGCACTACATTGAAGGATGGGGTGAAATTTCAACAGGTAAAAGTGAGGGTGGGTATAGAAAAATAAAGTGCCAAAAGAAGTGAGTGGCTTTAGAAAAGGCTAATAAGTGGAAAAACACAGCTGTATCCAAGAAAGTTTAGTTCAGTTTGGCTGGAGCACAATATATGTGAAAAATATTAGGATATAGGTTTGAAAAGTTGTTTGCCAAATCAAGAAGCTTGGACATTGCTCTTTGGGCAAACTTTAACCATAAAAACCCTCTGTGTGAGGGAGTGAAGGAACTGTGCTTTTAGAAAGATTAATCTGATGGTAGCATCAATTGTAGATAAAGGCATAAGTTTGAGGACCTACTGCTGGAAAACCTCTGTGGGGCCCATGATAGAAAAATCATAAAGGGCAAGGATAGACATTTTACAGAAGAAGAAAACTGCCAATAAATATACTGGAGAAAGTTGAACCTCATTAGTAATCAAAGGAATGCAAACTTAGAAAAAAAAAACCTATAAAACTGTTAATTGAAAGAATAAAAATAGTCAATGTTAGTAAAATTGTGGCCAACTTGGGATTCATATAGATTCATGGTAGAGATAAGAACTGGCCCAAACTTTCTTGAAATCATTATGAATCAAGGGCCTAAAAATGTTTATACCCTTTGACTCAGTGATTCCATTTCTAGGAATCTTCCTTAAGGAATTAGTCAGAAATAAGAACGAAGATTTAGCTATAAAGGTGTTAATTATAGCAAATCTATACCATGTTTGTCAAAATGAAATAATGAAAATTTGGAAGGAACCTAAACATCCACCACAGGAGAATCACTAAACTGATACAAATCCATGAAGGGCAGGTGCTGTATTAATCTTTTTCAGAAGTGATCATCATATCTGACAAGATCATAGACAGTCAGTAAATATTTGTTAAGTGAAAGACTACTCTGTAGTTATTAAAATTGTTGGAAAAAACTTTCTTTACCTGGAGAAATTTTCATGATTGAAAAAAGTTGAGTGAAAAATGAAATATGATCCCTATTATATAAAAATACATTTATATGCTCACAAGAAATAGGAGGGGGAAAAGTCATATTATTAGCAGCAGTTTATTTCTAGATTGTGGGATTATAGGCAATTAATGTTTTCCTCTTCACACTTTTCTGAATTTTCTGTTTCCTACAATAAAAATAATTTTAAATCCAAAAAAATTCAAGCAGTTTTACACACAATTTTTAATGACATGAGGAAAATGCTTTTAATAAATTGTCAAGTGAACAATGTAGGATATATAACTGAAATGTTATCACAAAGCAGACATATAGAAAATAAATAGACAAAAAGCCTGAATGAAATGTGCCATAGGAGTAGTTATTCCTGGCCAGTGGCCCCAAGCAAGCAATAATTTTCTCCCTTTCACTTTATATCTTAAAGGATCTTCTAAATATTCTATAGTAAATATGTAAATTATGTGTTACTTTCACTGACAGGAAAAAAAAGTTTTTTCCTTAAGGAGGAGGGGACTGTATTATTTTCCAGGGAAGTTAATAGAGGTGGTGGATGAGGCGGTGGCTGTGGGAGGAAAGCACAAGTATGAGAGGATAGTAGAGAGACACAGTGTTTAGAACCAGCTGATCAATTGCTCAGAGGCCTGGGACAGATTCTGAGGAAGGCAGTGAGTGGCTGGGAGACGTGGTCCATTAATAGAACCCAGGAAATTAGGAGAACAGGTAAAGATTTTATGGTATTAGTTTTAGGTATAGGTTCTAAGTCTTTTGAAAAATGAACTCTTTTGTCTTAGTGTGAACCTCCTAACTCACGTCACCTATTAGATACTTTTTTTTTTAAGATTTATTATTTATCTGAAGGAGAGAGAGAGCATGAGTGAGCAGGGGGAGGGGCAGAGAGCGAGGGAGAGAAAGGGAGAAAAGCAGACTCCCCGCTGAGTGCAGAGCCTGACACAGGGCTTGATCCCAAGACTCTGAGATCATGACCTGAGCTGAAATCAAGAGTCGGACGCTTAACTGACTGAGCCATCCAGGGGCCCCTCACCTATTAGATACTTTTAAATTAAGAGCAACATCAGATTGGGGAGGAAGTGGCAAGGTATTTCTAGACAACCTCCCATGCCCTGACAATTCAGAAAAAGGAAATGCTATAATTAAGTGCTAATTTTCTGGTGTAAGCTGACAGTGGTGTACCTGGCCACATGACCTTCTGAATGTGCTGTGTCAGGTCCCAGACTATCAGCCTCCATACAACACCCAAGCCTCATTCCCTCAACATTGTGCCTGTGTACCTGAAGGAACTCAGTAGATATGAATGAAATGATTACTGTATTAGATATTTTTGCTCCATAAATCATCTATTTCTGTGTGATGTTCTTCTGTTACCTGATTTGCCGCTGTTTATTATTTTCAAAGGAAAAACTAGGAAACACTCTGAAGTCTGGGTGTCTACGAGATGCAAAAACTAAGAACGAGCTCAGAGAACCCTCAAAACATGTCACCATCTCAAATGTAGCACTGACTTTCCAAGGTGAACGATGTTTTCATACTACCTTGACTCAAGAAGAAAGTGAGACAAGTTCGTTCAAAGGGATGAGTGCCAGATCCTCTGAAATAAGGACAACTGAATTTAAAAGCACAGCTCTTGAGGCTGAAGAATCCAGGTATGTGAGGCAGAGAAATGCCAGGGGTGCTGAGACGGGGCGTAATGTAAGTAAGTATATGCTCTCGAGTCTCTGCCACTCTGGCATCTGTTGCTGAAGATTCTCAGCTATAGCTACAATGAATGATGACATAGTCAACTCTTGATTATCCACATTTGGTTTAACCTCATCTAATTTTTATTTTCCTGTCAACTTCTCACACCGTGCAGCTCACATTCGAGGCTACCTGGTATCAGCTGTGTGTGCTGAAGAATATAGGATAGAATCAGAGTGTCCACGTTTTGGAGTTAAGGCACTCATCTCCCAGAGTGACTATGGGCGCTCTTGCTTTTATCTTTATACTTCTCTCCATGTTCTTCTCTACATATTTCTTATGCTTTTCTACATTTCCAACAAATAACTTCATAATCTGAAAAAATTTTTTCATAATTTTATTTATTCTTTTTAAAGATTTATTTATTTAATATTTTAAATAGTGCAAGCAGCGGGAGGGACAGAAGGAGAGGTGGAGAGAGAGAATCCTGGAGCAGGCTCCCGGCTGAGCACAGAGTCTGACTCACAGGACTCCATCTCACGACCCTGAGATCATGACTGAAGCCCAAACAAGAGTTGGGCACCCAACCAACTGAGCCACCGACTGAGCCCAACCGACAGAGCCCCCTGTTTTCATCATTTTAATACTCAAGTGCAAGCTGAATGTGAGAGAGCACTGTTGTATTCTAAAGATAAAAGTTAATCCAATCATTTCAAAATAACACCTAAAAAGAAACCAGAGAAACATGTAGAGGTTTAAATGCTTACTTGAGCAAGAATGAAATAGGGAATGTAATGAATTATGTCTAAAATCTTTTTAAATATAAAAAACAAGCAGGAGAAAACAAAAACAAACCAAAAAAAAGAAAGAAATGAAAAAGATTATAAGTAATTTGAAGTGCTATGGAGTTCTTCAGAAAGAATGACAAAACAGGCAAACCGCTGGACAACTTTTTTTAAAAATGATAAAATTAGGGACGCCTGGGTGGCTCAGTCAGTTAAGCGTCTGCCTTCGGCTCCGGTCATGATCCCAAGGTCCTGGGATTGAGCCCCGCATCGGGCTCTCTGCTCAGCAGGCAGCCTGCTTCTCCCTCTCTTCCCTGCTTGTGCTTTCTCTCACTCTGTTTCTCTCTATCAAATAAATAAATATTATCCTTAAAATAAATAAATAAATAATAAAATTAGAAATTTAAAATGTCATCATCAGCTAATAAGAACAATAGTATAATGTTATTGAGAAAGATTATATACAACTTTTCTTTAATAACTTTGAAACCCTAAGTTAAATAAATGACTTTAACAAAAATGCAAGGAGGCAAAACTGGCACTTGAGAACACAGAAAAAATTTATCCAAGAGCTCCCATAAAAAAAAAAACATAGCTGTGACTTTTACTGGACAGTGTTTTAGATACTCTAAGAATTACCTCTATTTAAAGTTTTCTTTTAAATAATAGAAAAATTTTGTTCTCCTAGTTTTTTGAAGTAAATAATTTGTCTGGATTATAAAGCCTGAAAGACAACACAAGAAAGAAAATTCTTGATTAATCCTACTTAAGACAATAAATGTTAAATTCATAGAATCTTAGCAGGCAAAATGTAGAGAGCTTAATATAAAATTAAGGAAACTGTCAATATGTCATTGTTATTTAAAAGAAAAGCAGAAAAAAATCATGGATACCTTAAATACATTTGAGAGAATTTGATATTCTTGATAAAGAGCCACAAAATGCAGAACAGTTCTCCTTTAGCACAGTAAAGAGTATTTATTCTAAACCAGAGCCAACATTGTTTTTAATGAAGAAATTCTACAAGTGTGCTACTTAAAACTTAGAACAAATTAAGGTTGTTCCTATTAATATTTCTATGTGATATAATTTAAGGGAGTCTAGCAATTGCAGTAGAACAAAGAAATATGATAGATAAATATGAGATTTTTAAAAATCACTCTTCACAAATGGAAATTCATATTTAGAAAATTTGAGAATCGTCAAACATCTTGGTTTGTAAACAATTTTAGGAAGGTCACAGATTATAAGATAAACTCACAAAATATTGTTTGTTTCATGATTTTTATTAACAAACCAAAAATGCTCTGAAAAAAGAATGTATTTTTCAAAAGCAGCAATAAAAATCAAATATCTAGTGAGAGTGATTAGAGTCCTGTATATATGGAATTATAAAACTCTAATGGCAGAAACACAACTACAATAAGGAAAACTAAGCTCTCTATCTGGGCAGGTATATTTAAGACAACAGAGTAAGGCCTAAATTAATTTAGAAATTTAATACAGTACCAATTATCTCAATAGTATATCTCATAGAAATTGTACAATTATAGAAAGTACGTGGAAAAAATAGGGTAAGAATCTCAAGGAAACCATTGGGGCTGGAAAATGTCTAGAGGGACTCAGTTATATAAAATCTTAAGCCATATAATTAAAAGGCTATCAGAAACACCAGTAAAAAGTTTAGGATATAGAAATTAAGATAGTAAAATAGATTCAAACTGATAAAGGTTCAAAAGAAACATTAAAAAAAAGCAAAAGTCTAGAATATGTTGGTCAAAATATATGTTGTACCGCAAAAAAGATTTCAGATAGGAAGAGAGTCAAATATTTTAAAACTAAAATAAACTAGAAGAAAATGGGATGGTTGAATTGCCTCAGTTGCATAAGAAAGATCATTTCTCCTCCTTCGAAGCAACAGAAGAAATTTTCAATGGCAAAGTTTGATTCATTCATTCCATAATATTCACTGCATACTTTCTACGTGCTAGGTGCTGGGGATACGGCTGTGAAAATAAGTTAGAGGCTGTTTCATTCTAGTGGAGGATATAGATAATACACAAATAAAATACATTATTCCAGCTGGAGTGTACTGTGATAAAAACAAAAATAGAGTAACAGAATAGAAACAGGGATTTGAGGAAGAGGAAGGATATCCTATTGTGATCAGGGACAGCTTCTCTGAGGAAGGGCAGAGATCTGAAGGAAGGGTAGAACTCTTGGGGAACAGAGTTCCAGACTGATTGATTATATAACAATTATAAATATCTGCCCCCCAAATCATTTTAGGTAAATAAATACATAACAGCACAACAGGAAAAGAATAATAATAACTAGATAATCTATAATGGTTTTGCCTCCCATATATAGATATAGCTGATGGGAATTTCTAAAGGATCCAGTTAACAAATGGCTTAAAGTTATGATTAGGAAATTTACTCCAGAAGACAAATAAACAATGAGGAATCAATCTCACTAATAACTAAAGAAATACAAGTTAAGCAATTACCAGTTGGCTTTCAATTAGCTGTTAACTATAACGCTGATGGGTTCACTGTACATGGTGGGAACTTTCTAAAAAGTGATTTGGCAATTCATACTACAAATGATTATACCGCTTGACTTAACAGAACATGTGTCAAAGAAGTAATTCAAAAGGGAAAATAACTTAATTTAACACATGTTTTGTAGTTAAAACCTGAAAGTGATCCAAACGACCACTGGTGGCAGATCCCCATTAGGGAAAGAATAGAGAATTTCAATAAAAAGACCTATATGACTAATAAGGAACTACAAGCTAGAAAAGTAAAATTCTGAAAAATGTATATACAATGGTATTTTATTTCTACAAAAGGATGATAAGAAACCACAGTGTTTGGGCATAGTTGGTGATTAAAGGAATTAATATTTGTTGTAGCTATTGATAGATGTTTCCATTAAACTTTTATTGTGCATAATCATTATTATGATTACATGCATAATTTAAAATCAAAACTGATGCCAAGAGGCTATAATTGGATACATTAATTGGAAAACATAGCAGCTAGAGAATGAACTTTGCAGCCAGACAACCCTGGGTTCAAATCCTGCTTCCTTTATTCTTGCACAAGTTAAATTAATTTCTTCAGGCCTCAGTTTCCTCATTTGTAAAATAGGAATAACACTGACCATGTAGAGTTGTTGCAGGGATTAAATAAGCTGATATTAAAAAGCTCACATGTCAGGCACCTGGTAATTACTCAAAAAAAAAAAAAAAGAATTGATTAAAATAGGGAGGGAAGGAGGAAGGAAGAAAGAAAGGGAGGGATTGAGGGAAGGCCCACAGATTAGATTGAACACAGATCTAACATAGTTTTGACTTACATTGAATATAGTAGAAAGATGATTCTATACCTCTGAAGTAACCTTTCTAATATACCATCCAAAAACTGAACCCAGAGAACTGGGGGAAAAAAGCATAAAACTGATTAAATATTTTTAATGCAGTAAAGAAATTGAGGTTATTTAAACTGAAGAGAAAAACTGTAATAGGTGACAACTACCATCTTCAGTGTACAAGGAAGTACAGGTTTAAGGCGAAATTTAAAAAGTGGATTTAAGGGGCGCCTGGGTGACTCAGTCGTTAAGCGTCTGCCTTCGGCTTAGGTCATGATCTCAGGGTCCTGGGATTGAGCCCTGCATTGGGCTCCCTTTTCGGCAAGAAGCCTGCTTCTCCTTCTCCCACTCCCCCTGCTTGTGTTCCCTCTCTCGCTGTGTGGATTTAAAGTGAAAATTATTGTAACTAAACACAAAGAAAACTTGATTACATAGTAAAACAATATAGCAGATAACCAATCGATAAAAAATAATTAATGGATATCATTGATTAGATATTAATAAACAACAGAACTTATTTCTGGAGGTTGTAGAATCTTTCTCCCTAGAAACTTCTCAAAAACACACATCAGGCCATTTGTCCCGGATAGACTTCAGACATTCTCCTGCCAGGGATCAAGTCCCATTTGTGTTACATATGTAATTTTAATCTACTGCTAAAATAAATGACAGAACATATGGAGAAGTCAAATATAAGTATGTTCTGGAGATTCCTTAAAGGAGTGGAATGGAATGGAAACAGTTAATACACCTGAGTATGTTGTAGGGTCCTGAGAAATAGACTTATTAGATGCTCAGTAAATGATCACTATTGTCACTAATTATTCATTTCCAATGGTGTAGATAAAAGAAAGTTGGCTATTCTGTCTCAAAAACAAAAATAAATAAATAAATAAAACAAGAAACCCTTACTCAAAAAATATCTTAAGCAACTGAGGATTAATTACTCAAAGCTGGCTTCCTTTTTAACCATTTTTCCTGGCTAAGGAGGGGTCAAAAAAAGCAAAGGAATATGGGTGATCCTTAGGAGAACCAGAGCCCTTGAAATCAGAGCAATGTTTGCTTTCACTTCTGGACTGCCACAATTCTGGAAATTCTAGAGCCTCTAGATCCAAGTGCCAACACATTCCAGGATAATGATTTCAACACTTTTGGCTGTCTGCTCAAACAAAGCATTAATATCTAGGGCTTCTATGCCAATGATTCTCAATGTGTGGTTGGTTAGCATCATCACCCGGGAACTTGTTAGAAATGTAAATTCTTGGGTCCATCCCATCCTCCTAAATCTTAAACTCTGGCCTTCTGTGTTATAATAGACATCCAAGTGGTTCTAATGCACATTCAAGTCTGAGAACCATTGCCTTATGAGAAGCCAGTCCTAGACACAAAGGAGAGTTTAGCAAGAATTACTCTCTCATGAGGGCTTCTCCTGGGGTCCCATAGCCAAAATAAGTATTCCTTTTTATAGCCAGAGTAAGAACTATTGGTTCAAACTCAAGGGAGCCTTCTTCAGGAACTTTTCCTATATGACCAGGAGCTCTGAAATTTGGATTAAAAAAAAGAAAAGAAATAAATAAATAATTGGTTCAATGTTCAAGAAATTATCCTGCTTTGGATTGAGGGTGGAGAAGTAGCTGAAATAATATCCCCCAGAACACTGATCTGTTATTTCTTGATGGTAACAACCACTGAATTCTTTTGGGGAACTAAACAATGGCCAGAAGGGCTAATTGGTCAGTCTGATGTGTTAGAGGAGAAAGAAGGACAAAGACAAAGACAAAACCAGGAGACAGAGTAAGGAAGGGAGATGGAAATATCAACCATCAGTCCAAGTAATTATGGACAGGCAAAAGGAATATAAGAAGGAGGGGATAGAAACAGGTGCCACTCAGTAGGAAACGTATTTCACTACCACGCATGAGTATGGCTTTCACAGAAAAGCATAAGATCTCTAAAAAACAAGATAAAAAATGAATCCATTCAATTTAGCAATGTATTCTAAATAATAATTGATCAGGCTTGATTACTCTGATGTCTTCCTTCTGTTTTTTTTCATCCATATGTCTCCAATTCTATGACCTGCCCTTATCTAAGGCTTCAGAAACACCACAATTCAAAATCTCACGAAGTTAACTGTTTACGTCATTTCACCTTCTTCTTTCCTTGCCCTTTTGCACATAATAAATGCCCTAAAGCATGAGATTAGCTTTTAGTGCATTTAAAAAAAACTTTATAAAAGTAATAGGCTTTACTTTTTTTAGTTTTAGATTTACAGAAAATTGAGCAACTAGTACATAGAGCTCCATATACCCACCCCTCTGCCACCTCCTCACTCTCCCCGCTACGTCCAGTTTTCCCTATTATTAACACCTTGCATTAGTGTGGCACATTTGTTACAATTAATAAACAACATTGATACATTATCATTAACTATAGTTCCTAGTTTAAGTTTCACTCTTTATGTTGCACAGTTCTCTGGGTTTTGACACATACAGTGACATGTACCCACCATTACACACAAATAGTCTCACTACCCAAAAAAAATCCTCATTAGATTAACTTGTAATAGCTTTCTAAATATTAAAAATTGTAAGGATAACTTAAATTTTTAGGATGTAAAATGCTCTGTAGGTACAACGTTTTGTTAGTCTATTATGATCACAATTAGAAACAATGAGAAAATGAATTCCTATATAAATGGCAAACATCAAAGAATTTTAAAGATAAAAGGGATCTTGAAGGTTAGCAAATCCCAGATTCTTCAAGGCCCTGTGCCCTTCTGTCTGTCAGCTTCCTGTATCATTCATCTGCTGAGTCTACTAGGAAGAAACAAAGAAAAACAAAGCAAAAAACAAATTTTGGTTCCAAGCAATCCTATTAAGCTCAACTTAATCAAGGATGGATTATTTTTTATTGCATATTTGCATCTGGAACATAATTACTAGCTAGAGCCTAATTTGAGAATGTTCAATATGAATGAAAGATGTTATATCTAAGAACAGAATGGAATTCAGTTTATTCCTGGGACGTTTGGAGGGTTAAGTCAATATCCTGTGAGAGTGATAAGTAAGTTCTATCTATTTTTCTTCTCCAAGACCAGGGATTTCAGTGACATTTTATAACCATGTACTTTGGGAAAATGAAAAAAAAAAATTAAAGGATGACCTTGTTGAATATTTTGCCCTCAGATTTATTAGTCTTTAAAATGTAAATTGAGCAATTTCAATCTAAATGAGTGAAAGACTATGGAGATGTCTCTAATGTCACTTTAGTTCCTTTAAAAGTGAAGGATTTACTGTATGAATCATTTATATTCCTTCTCATACCTTGACCATAGTGCTACTATGACTCTTCCCTTCATTTTATTTATTTTTTATAAATTTCTTTTTTTTAAGATTTTATTTACTTGAGAGAGAGAGAACAAGCAGGGAGAGCAGCAGACAGAGGGAGAAGGAGAAGCAGACTCCCCGCTCAGCAGGGAGCCCAATGTGGGGTTTGATCCCAGGACCCTGGGATCATGACCTGAGCTGAAGGCAGATGCTTAAGGAACGACTGAGCCACCCAGGCGCCCCCCTTCCCTTTGTTTTAAAGAGGATAATGTCAGGCTTCATTTTAATTTGCACCTATTTTTTAAAGTACATTTACTCAATATTTCTCAGCCTCTTAAAAACTTTTATCACTAAGCTCAACCTTCATGTAAATCACCAGACCTATTTGGTGAAGGCTACGTGAGCATTTATTTGCAAACTTCTTAGAAAATTATTAATTTAACCTCTGTTTCAGAAAGATCCATTGTAGACCTCCACCTGGGATTTCTTTGCCAGACACCTCAAAACGGATCATAATTATGTCTCTATACATTTATCTGGGAAGCTATTGTCTGAGGGTAATTATTCTTCCCAAGTGCTCTCTTTTACTCAAACTGCAATGCTTCCAAAAAAATTTTGAAAATGTAGCCAAGAAACAAAAATTTGGTGAAAATTAAGTGACTGAAGTTTATGTTTCAGCATGCCAATGAGGTAAAGAAAATAAGTATTTTAATTATTGTTATTAATTTTAAAAATCAGGAATGCAGAAACCTTCTTTATCCAAAAGCGTTTTTGAAAGTGAAATGATCTGAAAAACTGACAGCTAGCCTCCTATCTGAGCCAGTAAACTATAAGAAATGCAGTTACCTGGGCAAATACTTGGGCATGTTATTTGCCTGCAAAATTTCCTAGCCCTGTCGCCCGCATCAGGGCCATAGAGATTGTGATGAAGAAGCCAGCAGAGGTGGGCACCTTCTAACGCCAGGCACCCAGAATCCCTCCCATGTCTCTATGAGAGCCTATATTCCCAACACAAGGGACTCTACACAAGCCCCTGGGCAGCAGCAATTAGCTCAGTCTCAGCCCCAAATGAGTTTTCAGACACTGGAGAGGCAGTAGGATGGTGATGCCCACAGCCTCACAGAGTGACAGGTGATAGATAAAATAAAAATAGATTATATGTTATTATATACTAGTCACTTTTATGGCTTTTAAAGTTAGGATAGCTTGCATGTTAACAGAAATGTAGGTAATTTTACTCTAAAATGTGTTATTATATAATACCCTAGGCTTGCTAAACATGTTTCATTATTACCTACAAAGCGTACAGAGAGTGGCCAGTTATCTCATACCTAGTCATTCTCTTCTAAATATTTGTGGTTACGCTGGCAACATTTTGAAACGTGCTGTTTGTTTTTACAGGAGCATGAGAACTGATTCAGTCACCTCAGGTATGGAACGAATCCCACTACATTTGTTTGTGATCTCTGGTATCTGGTGGTCACCTCTGCGCCTGGGAACAGAGTAGTTAAGAGCAAAGGAATGCAGCTAGCTCTTTTGATGCATTCCCTTTGCTCCACTCTGAGTCCCACCGTGTAGGAACTCTTCCTCAAAGCCTGTCCACACACTAGCTTTCAAGTAATAGGCATCTTGGCATTTTTTCTGTGCCGGTAGAGTACTGAATCCGACTCACTGGGCAGGAACCACTCCCAGGCCAGCTCTGCAGGCAGAACCCAGATCACAGGGCCTTTTCTCCTTGCTGATTTGGAAGGGGAGTGGTGTACAATTACATTTCTTGGTAAATCTAAGATCATCTGACCCCTCTTTTCTTCTTACTTGCATCTTCGGCTTCTGCTTCCTTACCTCTTCCCACGACTCAGGATCTTTTTACTTCTTAACAACAAGTTTTGACATGGGAGTTGTCATATAGGCACCAGTGGACATTGTGTCCCCTTGTTTGCTGCTGACCCACCTCTCAGCTACTGTCTAAGTTGGGGGGGGGTGGACCTCAGCTCCAGTCATGTGCATCAGAGAACACATGGAAGGAACAGAGGCGCACATTTCACTGGACTTAAATGAAAAGAAAAAAAATATTTCTATTTTAAAAACCAAGACCACGTGAAGGCAATTCTTAGTCACACTTTCAAGAGTCTTACCAAAAAAAACCAAACAATTTGAAGATAGGTGTTTATATAAGTGGGACTTTTGTCTGTAGGCCTTCCCACTGGGCTTAAGGTCCTAAAGTACCTGAAGAACTTCAATGAAATGTGGTTTTACCTATAGTCCAATCTATAGTACTGAACCTGAGGACACTGTAGGGAAATGCCATTGTAGGTTAGAAGAAAAATACAAAATCTCCTTTGCAGTATATAGAATTTTTACCTATCAATTTCTACTCCAAATTTTATTTCAAAAAGAAATCACAGTAAATTGATAGAAATTCCAGAGATTTCCAACAGGCCAACATTTTTCTCTTTTAAAAGTGAGGATAAATCATGCAGCAGTCTTATCACTAATAGCTAATTACTATGTTAGCATATAATTAGTACAATAGCATATAACAGCCATTCTGAAGCACTAGTTAGTTAAGCCTTGGGAATTTAAAGTTAATGTAGGATGTTGATAGATTTAGTTTCATTCTATATATGACTGATTCTTTCACCTGTCTTCTGGCACAAACTCAATTTTGTTCAAATGAACAAGCATTTATATTATATTTGAGGCACTGTAGAGAGATTAAAAATAGATAACAGGACATTGCCTGGCCTCAAGACATGGGCACAAATAATATAAAGTGGAATCTTATGGGTGCTTTAATAAAAGAAAGAAGTGGAGAACCTAGTTTTTGCTCTAGAGAAAATCATGAAAGATTTATGAAGGAAGGGGGCAGTCTTTGAGTTAGGGAAGGGGAAATAAGAATATCCTGGATCTAGGGTATAGTGTGAGCGAAATCAAAGAATGGGACAGTGCTAGGCTTAATCCCATTTAGGAACAGTGAGAGATGGAGCTGGAAAGCAAAGCAGGGCCAGATTACGGAAGTCTCGGGCCATGCTGGGGAGTTTGGATAGTACAGTTTGGTAACTAAGGAGGAGCCACTGAAAACCAGAACTAACAAAATTAGTGATGTATTTGGGAATGATTACTCCGACTGCGATCTCTAAGAGAGCTAGAGGAGGCTACAGATAGGAAGTCATTAGAATAGTCCAGGGTGGGGGCGCCTGGGTGGCTCAGTCGTTAAGCGTCTGCCTTTGGCTCAGGTCCTGATCCCAGGGTCCTGGGATCGAACCCTGCATCGGGCTCCCTGCTCTGCAGGAAGCCTGCTTCTCCCTCTCCCTCTATTTCGCCCCCTGCTCATGCTCTCTCTCTCTCTCTCTCTCTCTCTCTCTCTCTCTCTCTGTGTCTCAAATGAATAAATAAAATCTTTAAAAAAATAAATAAAAGAATAGTCCAGGATGAAAGGTGCCCAAGTCATGAACCCGGTGAAGAGAAATCAGAGGGCAACAAGGACTTGAATACGTAGTTAACAAGACTCATTGACTGACTACCAGTGGGGACAAGAGACAAAAAACAAAGCAAAACTAACCAGACGATGACAGAGTTTGGGAGACAACATAGCTAGGAGGTAATGGGTCCATGACATGACGCAAGCTGGGAAAATGAATTCCAGGAAATCTGGAAGGAAACGATGAAGAAACCAGCTTTTAAATACTGCACCTAGAATGAAAAGTCCCAGGTTTGAGTTCTAAATTGCACTTCCTCTGTTCCACGGATATGTCATTTAAAGTCTCTGGACCTCAAGCTTCTTCAACTATCAAATATGTGTGCATATGGGTGAGGAATTGAAGCAGGCGTGTTTGGTGTCTCAAGGCCCTTTCAGCTGCTATGATGTCATAAGCTGATGGGCCTGGTGGCCCATCTTTATAAATTCAGCAACAGCTTGAATGGGGCTCTGGAAATCAGGAGCTCAGCAAAGATACAGCCATCATGCAGCCGAGTTCCACTCTCAGCTTGTTAAATCACAAGGGTGGTACAATATACAAATTTGGCTTGCAGTTGTCACAAAGTATTAATTATTTTCCCCGTTTGTTTTCTTTCACATACTTTCTCACTCTTCCGACTTCTCTCTCTGTCTTCCCATGTTTTCTGACTTAGGCTTACATAGTTTTTCCATTTTCCCTCTGATTGGCATTTCCTTCCCCGTTTCCACACTCCTCTGAATCACTTTTCCCCCCTTTGGTACTTACTCACATTTTACACTTCTTACCCCAAGAAGAGCAAAGATTAGAATCTTAGTCCCTTGTCCCATTGAATTTAGACTGAATGTAGATGAAAAATGAGTCGGTGAATCTGATTTCTATTCTAGGCAGCAGAAACTAGGAACTGCTCCCCACTGCTATTAAACAAAACCCTGGTCAAGTTCACGTTCACGCAACTCCGGGACCATACTGCCTGGGGACCATGGTCTCTTATTCATGTCTCAAACCTCTCAGCAGTGTGACACTCTCCTCCTTTCTGAGTAAGGCTTGGTAAAGTGGCACTTCACATGTACTGTTTTTATAACAAGGCTACAGGGCAGAGCCCAGACGGACACTGTCTCTCTGGATCTGGGTCCATCTCTCCCTTTTCTTAGCTTTTAATTTCTTATCTATCTAGGTTTTACTGTCCTTAGCTCTGCTGATCTCTGTATGGGGAGCCCAAACTTAGGCTCACCTATGGTCCCACGGGATTTTCCCAGGATGGTAGGCAATTAGACAAAGGCTAGAGAGCTGAGAAGGAAGAGAGGGGAAAATTGCTTATGAAATCCTGGGCATGTCCCCTTCATCCAAACCCATCTTTCTTTTCCACCTTCCTCTGAACTATTGCAAATCAAATTCCTTGCAATCCTAAGCAGCCAGGTTCAGTCTCTACTTATGAAACCCGGTCTAAAAAGAGAAAGGGTGGGAGGACCCTAAAAGAGAAGCTGTTTGTGAAATTTAACAATGGGCTCCATTGGAAAGAATAAAGACATTTTTTAATTTAAGACCAAATTAAGTTGTCTCTCCTTCTGTGCTTTTTTTCTCTCCTGCTTCTGGCTTTCTTTTTTCTTCCTCACTTCCCTCTCTCTCTTCCACTTTTCCCACTATTTTTCTTTTGCCCTCTGGCTCCCTCCCCTCATGTCAAATCTACTTCCCTCAATCTCATGCCTCATCTGTCTCCCCTTTTCTCAGGGGAGTGGATGTGAGGAAAGGAAAGTAAAACAGAAAAAGAAAAGGCCAATGGAAAAAACATGTAAGACAACCAAAAGGTAATTTTTTTTACAAGTATAAGTCGCTATAGCTATAAAGGACAGATGTGACACTTGCACAAAAAGTTGTCAACAAATTGACTCTTTGAACATGGAATCTTATTACTTCTATTGTAGTAACAATAGAGGTGGAATGGGATGTTGAAAGTTTGTTGTGGTTTCCACCCTAGAATTCTTCAAGGGTCAAAATGTAATGTCAGCACATGGATTAGAGGGAGTGTCAGGTGAGGCACCTGAAGAGAATTGCTTGCTGCTGCTTTGACACGTGATTCGGTCATTCTCATTCCTACTCTTCCTGTTTGCTC
Source organism: Callorhinus ursinus (assembly GCF_003265705.2). Classification (NCBI taxonomy): domain Eukaryota; kingdom Metazoa; phylum Chordata; class Mammalia; order Carnivora; family Otariidae; genus Callorhinus; species Callorhinus ursinus. Next base: position 40,184,276 of record NW_027397070.1, read on the forward strand.
CCTCCTCATACTCTTGGCAGGAACCACTTGGCCATACCTCGTCAGGGCTCCGCTATTGGAACTGAGGTGCCCACCCTTCTGTGTCACTCTGCCACCAAAGTCAGCTTAGCACTTGGGCACTTATTTTGTTAACAGGAACTCACCCAGATGCACGCCATGGGCCAGAGGTAGTGCGCCAGAGGAAGACAGAGTGGCCAAAAGATAACAAAAGTCCATGCACGATAATCCCCTGGTCTCTCCACACACTCCTCAGTCTGTGCCTGTTCTTTTGTCATTTCTTTCCCTCTCCCCCCAATAATACTGTCCCGTGGTGGTGGTGGACAGTGACAGAGTGGCACTCAGGGTAATGCGTGCTGGGACCTCCGTCCACCTAGGGCAAGTCCCAAGTCCTGTCATTTCTCAATATAGTACAGAATTTAGAAAGAGAAATTCATTAGAAGAGAGCTCAATATTCTACAATGATTTCATCCTTTGATGGATATATTATTCTATAACAATGAAATATCAAATATTAGGGTTTTATTAAGAGAGTGGCAAATGCAAAGAAGAGCAGAAATAATAATATACCTACCATATTTAAATCTTGGCTTCTGAAATTTAAAAAGTGGCTCCCAAATATTTAAATTGTGAATTGCCAATATATAAGAAAAAGTAGGTAGTTTTTTTTAATGGTGAAAAAATTTTGTTACTGACAAAGGCTTCATATTATCACAACTGAAATGTGAAAGTTACTTGGCCCCTTATTTACAATGAGCATATATCATGTGTATGTAAATATATACATATGGCTTATTTTGGGATGCAGTTTAGGACAGATTAAGGACTTGTAAATAATTCAGTGACCCATCTATAAATTTTAAAGACTAAAAGCCCATAATCTTAATCTTGACATCTTGATTTATTAGATTCTTACATGGGTAGAAATGGCTTTTATTTATCTTTTAAGATTGTATTTATTTATTAGAGAGAGAGTGCGGACATGAGGAGGGGGAGGAGCAGAGGCAGAGGGAGAAGCAGACTCCCCACTGAGCAGGGAGCCTGATGCAGGCCTGAATCCAAGGACCTGGAGACCATGACCAGAGCCCAAGGCAGATGCCCAACCTACTGAGCAAGCCAGGCACCCCAGAAATAACTTTTAAAAACAAAAATTTTAAGAAATTAAGGAGGTTTCTTTAACATCACTTCAACCTCTAGATTTCAAAAATGAGATCTTATCTGTCCAGAGGATCTTTATTGTTAGATTAAGAAGAGAAACTATATTAAAAAAATGCAATTTTGCTTATTTTATCACTTATTTTACTCATATTTAATTTTTTAATGTTTTATACTTAACAATAGTAACTTTTAAAATGTGCTGTATTTTAGACCTTTGAATTGAATTGACTTTTCCATCTTTTTTTTTTGTCAGATAAATACAAACTACTAAACTAAAACACAAGCATGGCTCAAGAAATAACTACCAACACAAGAGAAGAACCAAGCAGTGTCTTCCATGTGGCAGAAATAAAGGCTACTACTAATCAATCATTGAGCATTTAAATTCATGCCAATCTAACTTCTTAAATCTTGGTTATTATAATTGTGGATATCAATTTTAAAGGAAGGTAGAGAAATAGAACTATTAAGGTTTTCAATTCATAAACTCAATTTTTATCTGTAGGGCTTCTTTTCTTTGGGGTTGTTGGATAAATTTGTTGCTTTTTTTGGTTTCACTTTCCTCACTTGGACATTAGCCCAACGCTGTGTTGTTTCTACCATTAAGCACTATGAGGTTCTTGAAGGCGGGGACCATGTTCTTTCTGTCTCTGGGTTTTAAATGTTGAACATCTGGCCTGAGAGACAGTATTTGCTGAATCAATGAATGCCACTTCCAAACAGGTTTTTAAAAACTTCCATTCCTTTAAATATAGAAAAAGAACTATAGACAGTCCCCATCCAAAGAATAATTTGGATTTTTAAAAGCCACTACTTAGTCCTTTTCAAAACACTGCCAGTCATTCTCCCATGGGCTTTGCATGCCTTCTCCATCTTCACAACAATCTGAGGGTTATTATTATTTTCCTGTTTTATGGACAGATGGTGAAAGTGGAGCTTACAGAGGTTATTTGTTCAAAATCATGCAACCAGGGAAAAAAGATATCTATCTATCTATCTCAGATTTCACACAAATAGCATATAGTACTGGTATTTCTTTTCTTTTTTTTTTAATCTTTCTTTTCTCTACTTCTTTTTTTTAAGATTTTTTATTTATTTATTTGAGAGAGAGAATGAGAGAGAGAGAGCACATGAGAGGGGGGAGGGTCAGAGGGAGAAGCAGACTCCTTGCTGAGCAGGGAGCCCGATGTGGGACTTGATCCTGGGACTCCAGGATCATGACCTGAGCCAAAGGCAGTCGCTTAACCAACTGAGCCACCCAGGCGCCCAGTACTGGTATTTCTACTGTGACATGAGTTGCAACAAGGAATACATCTCACCTCTCCATCTTCTCCTTCTTGTCCCACAGACAAACCTCTAGAAATATATGGTCCAATATGGTAGCAACTGGGTATATGTAGCCAGTGAGCACTTGAAATGTGGCTAGTGCCACTGAGAAACTGAATTTTAAATTTCTTTTAATTTAATTTAATTTTAAAGATTTATTTATTTATTTGAGAGAACGAGAATGAGAGAGAGAGAGAGTACATGAGAGGGGGGGAGGGTCAGAGGGAGAAGCAGACTCTCTGCTGAGCAGGGAGCCCGATGGGGGACTCGATCCCGGGACTCCAGGATCATGACCTGAGCTGAAGGCAGTCGCTCAACCAACTGAGCCACCCAGGCGCCCCTCTTTTAATTTTAATTGATTTAAATTTTAATTTAAAAACTGAAGCAGTGTAGAATATTTTTTGCGTTAAACTTAAATGTGTTGTTTTGGTAAGACTACATTTTTTCACTTCAACTGCTGAAAATTTAGCATCTGAATTGAGATATACTTTTAGTATAAAATACACAGCAGATTTCGAAGAGTTAGTATGAAAAAAATAAAATATCTCAATAATTATATTGATTATGCGTTTAAATTACAATATTTTAGATGTATCAAGTTAAAATTTATAAATGTATTTCATCTGTTTCCTTTTACTTTCTTAACTAGCTGCGAAATAAGATCTCACAAAATTACATATGTGACTCACATTATATTTCTGTTAGACAGGAAAATCCTCTACCCACTCCCCTTGGCCCACAGCCCCAAGGAATTCCTCCTTCTCCTTTCTTTGCTCCAAAGATGAAAAGGACTTCTTTCCCATTTCCACAATCAAGAGTGAAGTAGTTTTCCATGCAACCACTATGGGATCACCATTAGGGCCACTTTTAAGTTATGATTATATATAAACTAACAGTTTCTAATCTGGAGGTGGCTGTCTCACAACAGAAAATATTTCCTTGAGAGAGATTATCTGGAACAAATTGATTCTGTGGTGAAGAAAGTCACAACTAAGACTATTATGACCTAGTAACAGAGTCCTTCAAGAGGCAGTACCAGACCACCACAAGTGTAGGGGACGATGTGGAACAACTTGATCTTTCATACATGATGGTCCCTGTACAACCCATTTGGAAAACAGGAAGTTTCTTATAAAGTTAAGACATCATATCATATAACCAAACAATTCTACTCTAGGTATTTACTCAGGAAAAATTAAAACATGTTCATAAGACATATGTTCAAAACAAGACTTGAACACAAATGGTTATAGGAGTTTTGTTCATAATAGCCCAAATCTGGAAACACCCTGAATGCCCAGCAACAGGTGAATGTTTCAACAAGCTGTGGTATATTCATACAGTATACATGTAGTCTATTCATACTACCTACCAACAACAGAAAACAAATAATGCAACAAAAACATGAGTGAATCTTAGAAACATCCCATTGAAGGAAAGAAATCAGATATAAAACAAAAACATGCAGGGTGCCTGGCCGGCTCACTCAGTAGAGCATGGGACTCTTGATCTCCAGGTCATGAGTTCAAGCCCCATACTGGATGTAAATACGTCCTACATGATTTCATTTAAATGAATCACTTTCCATGTACCACTTCGCATTTAATTCCCTCCAGCCCAGCCTCACCCCATACGACCACTGCTCTGATTTGTCTTTTTATAAACTGATTTTTGCCTTCTAAAGATTAGGACTTTTCCACGAGAAAAAAAGTTTGTAAGTCCCAGATGTCTGTTTCTACTGAGCTTTTGCAAATTACTAATTAGAACTACCTCCTTTATCTGATCTGTAATTTCCATTGGAAACTCCGTTCCTGACTGACTTCCCTGACCCTGTCTCATGGCCGGGATATGTATGCTTTGAACTGACACATCCATTAAAGGGTCACACATATAATAGTAATCTATTAGAAATTAGAAACAAGATATCTAAGCTTGTCAGAGACTCATGGAAGTTCAGGAATAAAATGTAAGAGCAATGGATTTTGACTTTTGAAGGAACTCTCTGCTTTCTAATTCTCAGCTGTATTAATTAAATGAGGGATTATTATAGTAGCTGGAATGAACCATGAAGCATGGAAAGGAGGTGGTAATGAGCAAGAAGTTTTCTTTTCCCTTTTCTCTTTGCATTTGCCATGCTCTCTTCCTCCTTCCCCACCCAGACCACCACTTAGTTTAAAAACAGTCATCTTTAGGCAGAAGTTATTCCTAAGACAGGCCACTTACAGGCCAAACATTGGACAAAGCTGAAGTTTTTCTTTGACCTTTTCATCATCCCTATTCCACTTATGTCTATTTCTTTCATTAAGTCATTTTTTCAACAAATATTTACTGAGTACCATCTATATGTCAGATACTGTCTTAGATGCTGGGAAATCGTAAAAATAAGTAGTGATGAATAAAATAGACAAAGTCCTTGCCCTCATGGAGTTTACATTCTACTTTGGGGAGAGAAATAATAAATATACAATATGTCAGATGGTGAATAATTACAATGAAAAATAAAGTTGGGGAAGGGAGGTAAGGAGTGCTAGGAGGTAGGGCATGAGAGCTAATAGGTGATGATGATAAGATAACATTTGAAATGAGACCTATAGGAAGTGAGGGAAAGTAGGCATGTGGAGATTGGATATTTCAGGTATAAGAAACAGTGAATGCAGAGGCTTCGAGGCAGAAGCTGTTGGAATATATAAAGAACAGCAAAAGCACCAGTGTGGCTGGTATGAAATGAGAAAGGGAAAGAGTAGTTAAGAGTTGAGGTCAGGGAGGTCATGTTGGACTATACACTATTGAACACAACAGTGATTTGATTTCACCTTTATTTTAGCAGAATCACTCTGGCTGTAGTATTAAGAGAAAACATAGGTGGGAAAGAGCCTATGGCAGTAATCCAGGCAAAAGATGATAATGTCTTTGAGTAGGGTGGTAGCAGTGGGGTTGGCGAGAAGTGGTTAGATTCTGGGTATGTTTTAAAGGTAGAAATAAAAGGATGTGCTGTGTGAAAGAAAGCCTGAACAACTGAAATAGGTAGCATCACCATATACTGAAATGAAGAAAATTGGACAAAAAAAGTTCTGATGTGTTAAATTTGTAAAGCTCATTAGAAATCCTAATGGACTCTTTTGCTTAGGCCCGTGGCGCCGGCAGGATGGGTAAGTGTCGCGGTCTCCGTACTGCCAGGAAGCTCCGCAGCCACCGACGAGATCAGAAGTGGCATGATAAACAGTACAAGAAAGCCCATTTGGGCACAGCCCTGAAGGCCAACCCTTTTGGAGGCGCTTCCCATGCAAAAGGAATTGTGCTGGAAAAAGTAGGAGTTGAAGCCAAGCAGCCAAATTCTGCCATCAGGAAGTGTGTCAGGGTCCAACTGATCAAGAATGGCAAAAAAATCACAGCCTTTGTACCCAATGATGGTTGTTTGAATTTTATTGAGGAAAATGATGAGGTTCTGGTTGCTGGATTTGGTCGCAAAGGTCATGCTGTCGGTGACATTCCTGGAGTTCGCTTTAAGGTTGTCAAAGTAGCCAATGTCTCTCTTTTGGCCTTATACAAAGGCAAGAAGGAAAGACCAAGATCCTAAGTTTTGATGGTGAAAACATGGCAATAATAAATTTTTGTAAGCCAAAAAAAAAAAAAAAAGAAATCCTAATGGAAATATTGAGTCAGCAGTTAACTATATGATTCTGGAGTTTGAGGCAGAAGTTCAGGCTAGAGATCAGTTTAAAGTTGACAGTGTATAGATGGAATTTAAAGCCACGAACTCAGATGAAATCATGCAGGGAGCGAATGATAAAGAACACGATAAAAATAAGAAAAAAAATAAGGACAAGTCAGGTGCCTGGGTGGCTCAGTTGGTGAAGCATCTGCCTTCGGCTCAGGTCACGATCCCAGAGTCCTGGGATTGAGTCCCGCATCAGGCTCCCTGCTCAGCGGGGAATCTGCTTCTCTCTCTTTCCCTCTGCCCCTCCCCCTGCTTGTGCTTGCTCTCTCTCTCTCTTTCAAATAAATAAAATCTTTTTAAAAATAAGGACAATTTGTTAATGCAGACAGTGCAGGGCACTGTTTTAAGCACTTTACATATATATTTCATTTCATCTTCACAACCACTGTGGGAGGTAGCAACTTTCATTATCCTCAATTTATAAATGAGGAAACTGAATCTCAGAGAAATTAAGTGATCTCCTTTTGATCAAATGGCCCCAAATGGTAGAGCGGGGATTCAAAGCCAGGCAGAGAGTAAATATTGACTGTTAGAGTTCTGGGACACTCCAATTGTTTTAATTCACATGTTTTAATTCCTTACAGCACAGTGCTTAGCACATTGAAAATACTCAGTATATATTTTTTTAATTAATGGGTGAAAAGTTATTTGAGTTGAATGATACTGACCTGTACAAAATGATACTGCTTCTAACCTTAGACAGTGGGACCTCCCATTCCATATAGTAATAACTGCATAATGTCCTTAGCTTAGAGACAATTTTTTTAGCTAGGATTTAGGAAAGGTTAAGAAATACTATAACACATCAAAATAATAACTAAACCCAGTGAAATTCGAAAAGTTCACGGTTTGTTGGTTTGCCTTTTTTATATATTTAACACTTTTTAAGATATGTAGTTAATAACTAATAAACCTACTGTTTGTTTCATAACTTCTCTTATATATGAATTAGTGAGTATTCTTTTTTTTTAAGATCTTATTTATTTCAGAGAGAGACACAGCGAGAGAGGGAACACAAAAATGGGGAGTCAGGGAGGGAGGAAGCAGGCTTCCCGCAGAGCAGGAAGCCCGATGCGGGGCTCGATCCTAGCACCCTGGGATCATGACCTGAGCTGAAGGCAGATGCTTAACAACTGAGCCACCCAGGCTCCCCTGAATTAGTGAGTATTCTAATTTACATTCTTTTTTTTAGATTTATTTTTTTTAAGATTTTATTTATTTGGCAGAGAGAGAGAAAGAGAGCACAACTAGGCAGAACGTCAGGCAGAGGGAGAGGGAGAAGCACGGCTCCATTCCAGGACCTGGGATCACGACCCTAGCTGAAAGCAGCTGCTTAACCGACTGAGCCACCTAGGTGCCCCCTTGATATTTTTTTATTTTTAAGTAATCTCTACACTCAATTTGGGGCTCGAACTCACAATCCAAAGATCAAAAGTCTTATGGTCTTCTGATTGAACCAGCCAGGCTCCCCCCCTTTTTTTTTTAAATTTTATTTATTTGACAGAGAGATAGAGAGCAGAAGTAGGCAGCGTGGCAGGCAGAGGGAGAGGGAGAAACAGGCTCTCTGCTGAGCAGGGAGCCGGACGTGGCGCTCAATCCCAGGACCCTAGGATCATGACCTGAGCCGAAGGCAGCCGCTTAACCAACTGAGCCACCCAGGTGCCCCAGGCTCCCCTTTTTTAATTTACATTATTTCTGATCATCTGGTTCATACAATTATGAGAGTAGTCTGCTAATTCAGTTATGGAAACTTGGCTTTCACTAGTACATAGAAGTGATAAAACCAAAGGGATATAATCAATAGCTTTAGTGTAGGATTTCACATATAATGGTGAGTGGTAGAATCTTGAAAACTGAGATTTCAGACCTGTTGCAAATGGCTGAAATGAAATGTTAATGTATTTCCCCAAGCCTTGAATGAAATAAATGTTATAACATTATATTATATAAACATATAATAGAGACTGTTGGCAAACAATGGATTCAAGCAGATGCCAAAATGAGGAAGGCAGAAGGGTATTTAACTATGGGTACTCTCCACTATACACTTGACTTTATAGTTTGGCTTTTACTACTCACCCAAAATACTTAGTTACAAATTTGCCAGAGGGACTCAGTGAGTGAACTGCCTTGTGCCAAAAATGAATAACTCTTTGGAGGCTTTAAACCACAGAATACGATTTCATTCTGTTTGAGGATGAATATTATATTTTCTTAACCCCCTAAGCTTTCCATGTCAGAGTCCATATGCAGAGGCTATCAGAATCTTAAAACTAGAAAATAAACAAACAACAGAAACAAAAACAAAAATAAACAGTAGTTAACTCATTATATTACAGATGAGAAAATTTAGGCCCAAAACCTGTCATGCATCCCAGTAATTATCAACAGATCACAGAACTAGTAATCATCAAAACTATAACTCAAATCTAATCACCTTGCCTCCAGTTTCTATACCTTCCACTCTTCCAGGTATCCTTCATTTTTTGCACATGAAGCCAGTAATTTGAATGATTTGGGGATTCTGGGAATGTCTCTAGCAGAGAATAAATTTTCTGTCTGCCATTGAGCCTACCCTCTTTTAAAATGAAAATACCTTTAGGAATTAAAAATACTATTTGTGTAGCACTTTACAAAGGCATTTCCACATATTTTGAGATCAGTAGCTGCTATCTCATACAGATAGTGATCATCATTTTATTAGGGTGGGGTCCTGTGACAGAGGAGTCCAAGCAGCTAGAGAAGCAAGTCTAGGTAGCTGGAGGGTTCATTTGGGTGGGGGTGTTTTGCAAAACTGCTTTGGGCCAGGCAATTGGAAGGTATGGATAAAGAGAGATTATCTTTCTCAAGAGGCCATTTCTTTGAACAGGTAGGTCAGTGGTTCTTTCTTCTTCCCCCCAAGACTTTATTTGAGAGAGCACAAGCAGAGGGAGCAGCAAGCAGAGGAGAGGGAGAAGCAGGCTCCCTGCTGGGCAGCCCCGAAGAGATGCCGGGCTCTATCCCAGGACTCTGGGATCAAGACCTGAGCTGAAGGCAGACGCTTCACCGACTGAGCCCCAGGTCAGTGGTTCTTAACTGGAGGTGATTTTGCCACAGGGAACCTTTACTGTCTTCCAGACACATTTTGATGGTGACCAATGGGGGTAGTGGTGCCACTGTTATCCAGCAAGTAGAGACCATGGATGCTGCTGAATATCCTACAACGCACAGGCCAGCCCCCACACAAATTATCTGGCCCAAATGTCGATAGCGCTAAGACTGAGAAACCCTGTGCTAAAGAAAAACTCGTGGAGGAGCTAGAGGAAGCTTCTTGAATTATTACTTATTTTACGCATTTAAGAGAAAATAGGTCACATACACACTACAACTGTTTTTTCTTTTTGGATGTAGCTAACAGTTTCTAAGGAATCTTGAAGACTTTATCTAGATTTCCTTGCACTGCTTATGGGTTGGCCCAGGTCATTAGGTGCATTCACTCGAGTTTTGTGCAACTGCTCTGGCCCTTGGCATCCTTCCTTTCTGGTTTCCAGAACTCGGTCCTAGCTGCCAGCTTTTGGGCGTCTTCTGCGGTAGCAGAGAATTCTCTGGGGACGTTACACATATCCAGGTGTTTAAGTTTGTCGTGGCTCTTTTTTAAACAAATGTTAGATTGTGTGACGTGCCTCACAGGACCCAGGAGTCGCCTCCAGGGAAATCAGATTTTCTTCAGGAGCTGACGGACCTCCAGGGGTTGGAAGGTCAAGGGCTCTCCCGACAACAGCCCGCGTCAGACTGCGTCTCAGGGAAACCTCACGTCCCCACACAGCCCTTGCGCTGACGAGCACGAAGCACTGCCACCCTTACTTAGAGGTGCGCGAGTGCGCGCGGCCCGCCGCTCGGGGCTGCAGAGCGGGCCAATGAGTGGGCCCTCTCTCCACGCCGGCGCGGGATTGGGCGAACCGCGCCAGCCTCTCGGCCTAGCAGCGGGCGGGGCCCGCCGAGAAGGAACTGGGATAGGCGCGCCCGCTGCGCCAGCGGCCCGGGGGCGCGTGCGCGGTCTCGCGGCGGCCGCGGGGGCCGGTCTCGCGCGGTCTCGAGGTGGAGTGAGTCGCTGGCGGCGGCGACGGCGGCGACTGGCGGTGGGGCGGAGGCGGGGTCTAAGGATTGTGAGGTGGGGAATCGGGAGTTTCTGGATTCTTTATCCGGTATTTTAAGTGCCGCAGGGGAGCTGTCGTTTGTACCGTGTGTGGGAGCGGCCGGGGCGGGAGGATCGGCGGCCGCGGTGGCGCTGAGGTAAGAGGCGGACCAGTGGCGGCTGTTCGTGGAGATCTTAATCAACAGGTCCCGGGGAGCGCATCGGGGGAGGGGCGGCGGGGCTCGTCCCCTCCCCCACCCGCCGCTCTCTCGGCCCGGGAGGGACCCGGGGCTGCTGGGCTGCCTGCCCCGGGCGGCGTGAGCCCAACCTTTGTCCCTCGGGGGGGACGCTGCTCGGCCCTGCCCGCTCCCTCTGCCTTGGCGTGGGACCACCTTGGCGGGGGCTCCAGCCAGCCTGGCTGGGGTTGCCGGGGACACGGCAGGGAGTCCGCTGCCCTCGGCGTCCCCCGTGCCCGGCTTCGCGGCTCCCGGGATTCCCTCTAAGGCCGGGCGGGGGAAATCGGTGGGGCGAACACTTTGCTTTAGAAGACGGAATGTAGTCAGCGTTCCTCTGCCTGACTCAGCTCCTGGTATTCGGTGCTTATTGCGTTCTTTCAACAAATAAACAGTTCCTCCTTCCTTTTGTCCACTTTTAAAGAAAAGCCTAATCTCGTTAATGGTTTCTGATAATTTACTTGAAGTTTGCAAGGTGGACTTTAAAGCCTGTAAATTATTATAACCCTCATTTAATGAAAGACGCTTTAAACAATCTTTGGCGTAAATTATGTAACTTCCTAATAATAGTAACTCACCTTCTGTTTAGTTGCTTGGCTTACAGTAATGTGTACGGAATTTAGGTTTCGGTCGGAAGGTTTTTCTTGGCATTTGGCGCTAAAATTAAAATCTGATAGCTGAGAGGTTTTTAGAAGCATACAGTGTGTGTTGTCTTCGTACTCCTTTAGAATTGTGAGAATTTAGATTGGAAATCCTGTAGAACAGGACTTTCGAAATTTTGATTTTCCTGACAAGGTAAAAGGTGTTAATATTTCTGATTTTTCAAAAAAGTAATTTCATGCTTTAATGGTAGTATCCTAATTATGCCTTTGGATTATACCAGAAGTTAATAACCTATTAAATTCTGCAATAGGAACAAATGACATGTGGTTATTGGTGTCTTTGAAGTTTAAGTATTGGTGGTAATGAAATTGTTAAGTAAGCTTTTTTGGATTATGAACTACGGGTTTTTTACTAGTTCCCTGTGGACATGGCATATGAAGTTTTAAAAGGCTCTTTAAACTATCGTAGTAGGCTAAAGCTATTAAATTATAATGTAAGATCTTTACAGATGAAACAGGCAAAAATACAAAAAGCAATTCATTATTTTATCTTTGCTAAAAAGGACCAAGTAAATTTTACCATGTATTTAAATGACTTTTGGCTGGACAGACCAGAACTTGACAAGTAAAGATGTACTCATTAGTAATATTAACTTGTTTTAGAATATTAAAATGGGAGAGTTTTACTTGAGGGTGGCCTGAGTCAGTATGGTGGGTTTAGCTGATAACAGGCTCTTTCTGACTTATGGTCTTGATTAAAAAGTTCAGCACAAACATAACAAGAAATTTGGTCCATTATATGTATCAGTATACTAAGATGTTCTGTTTCTCTGTTAGTTTCTGATTTCAGGGTGTCTGGGGAAAATTTCTCAACATAACGTTCTTTAGAATATAATTTTGGCTATATATTTACTGAATAATAGAGTTCTTGAGTTAGGAAATAATCTTAGCGTTGTATAGCTTAACCTCTTCATTTTCCAAGAAAAGAAGTGACGTTTGTAGAGTTAAGTAGTCCACAGTTTGACTGCTTGTTAGTGGCAGAGTTGGAATTAATGCTAGAATACTTGTCTCCAGATTCCAAGTATAGTGCTCTTTTCACTATATACTATTATTAGATAAACAAACCAATAAAGTATTCTTCTCAAACTCCTGTATTTAGCAGGGTTGATTCTTTCCTTTATGCATTTCTCTCTTATTTTAACAACCAGCGACCACCATTAATTCATTCCCCTACAAAAGGGTTGTTCTCAGTTTTTCAGTATTTCAAACAGTGTTTAGTGAATATCTTTGTGCATGTCTCCTCAGACATGTGTGAGGGTTTCTTAGAATGTATACCTACCCTAATTGGAATTGCTGAGCCATAGGTTAATGTGTATTTTCAGCTTTACTAGCTGCAGCCAAATTATCCTCTAAAGTTTAACAATTTACATTCCTGCTAACAGTATAGAAATCATCTTTGCTCACACTTGGATTTGTCTGATTGGCATGGCCAGATTTTTAAATTTTTGCCAATCTGATAAATGATGTTTCATTTTCCCTGTTTTAAAAATATTTTAACTTTATTTTTAATTTACATGAAATGAAGTTTTGTTTTGTTTTGTTTTTGTACAATTCTTGTTGTACAGTTGTTTTGACAAATGCATAGAGCTGTGTAACTACCAAAATCAGGTATAGGTCCAGCACCTATAAAATTCCCTTAAGCTGCCCTTCTATAATCAACCCTTCCCTCACCTGTAATCCTTGGCAATTAATGATCTATTGTCTTTCCCTGTAGTCTGTCTTTTCTAGACTATCATATAAGTGGAATCATTCAGTATTTAGCCTTGTGAGTCTGGTTTCTTTCATTTAGCATAATACAGTTGAGTATTTATCCATATTGTGAGTATATCAGCAGTTCCTTCTGTTTTACTGCTAAATGTAGTATTCCATTGTAGGGATGTACCACAGCTTGTTCACCAGTTGAAAGACATTTGAGTTAGTTTTAAAATTTTTTAAAATTTTTTTTAACTCTGAAAAAGTTGCTATAAATCTCTGGGAACAGGTTTTTTTGTGAATGTAAGTCTTCATTTCTGGGTTATATGGTAAATGTATGTTTAACTTTACTTAAAAAATGGTCTGTGGTGGGTAGAATAAAGATATCCTAATCCCTGGAACCTGTGAGTAAATTAGGTTTCAGCAAAGGCAAATTAAAGTTGCAGTGGAATTAAAGTTGCTAATCAACTGACTTTAAAAGAGAGAGAGTGGGCGCCTGGGTGGCTCAGTTGGTTGAGCGACTGCCTTTGGCTCAGGTCATGATCCTGGAGTCCCTGGATCAAGTTCCTCATCGGGCTCCCTGCCCAGCGGGGAGTCTGCTTCTCCCTCTGACCCTCCCCCCTCTCATGTGCTTTCTCTCTCATTCTCTCTCTCTCAAATAAATAAATAAAATCTTGAAAAAAAAATAGAGTATGCTGGTTTACCCAGGTGGGTCCAGTGTATCACAAATGTCCTTAAAAGGGAAAAAGAGAAGTAGTAGAGTAAGAAAGAAAAGATCTAACAACAGAAGCCACTCCAGATTAATGAAGAGTTCTTGGTTTTGAGGATGGAGAGAAGAGCCTTAAGCTATGGCATGTGGTGGTCTCTAGAAGCTGGAAAAGGCTAGGAAATGGATTAATGTTTGGAGCCTCCAAAAGAGAACACAGCTCTGCCAGCATATTGATTTTAGCCCAGGGAGACCTAGGTCATATTTTTTAATGTACAGAATAGTAAAATAATAAACTTGTGTTATTTTTAAACAACCAAGTTTGTGGTAATTTGTTACAACAGCAAATTGTTTTTTCCGAAGAGGCTGAACTGCTTTATATTCCTACCAGCAATGTATGAAGAATGTTCCAGTTATTTTACATCCCCATCACTTTGGTCATGTTTTTTAGTTTTACATTCTGATAGGTTTGTAGCAGTTTCTCACTGTGGTTTTTATTTGCATTTTCTCATGACTAATGATGTTGAATATCTTTTCATATGCATATCTGCCATCTGTATATCTTCTTTGATGAAGTGAAATCTTTTGTCTATTTTATTTTTTATTATTATTTTTTTAAGAGATTTTATTTATTTATTTGACAGAAACACAGCGAGAGAGGGAACACAAGCAGGGAGAGTGGGAAGGGAAAAGCAGGCTCCCCGCAGAGCAGGGAGCCGATGTGGGGCTCGATCCCAGGACCCTGGGATCAAGACCTGAGCTGAAGGCAGACGCTTAACGACTGAGCCACCCAGGTGCCCCTCTTTTGTCCATTTTAAAATTGGATTTTCTAAATGTTGACTTTTGAGAGTTTTTCATAGTCCATTGTCTGACAGGTGATTGTTACAAAGATTTTCTCCAGTCTGTTGCTTGCTTTTTCCATCCTCTTAACAGTGGCTTTTGAAGTACAGAGGTTTTATATTTTGATGAAGTCCAGAGTATTACCATATTTTTATGGATCTTCTGACATTGTATATAAGCACTTTTTGTCTAATCCAAGGTCACAAAGGTTTCTGCTGTGTTTTCTTTTACAAGTATTATACTTTTATGTTTTATATTTAGATCTGTGTTCCATTTTAAGTAAATTTTTATTATAAAGAGAATTTTGGGTTGAGTTTCATTTATTTGTCCAATTGTTCCATGACCGTTTGTTGAAAAGACTTTCCTTTCTCCATGGAATTGCCTTTGTCTCCTGGTCAAAAACCATTTGACTACATTTTTGTGAGTCTCTTTCTAGACTTTTGTGTTTCATTGATATACTTACCTTTGCTACTATCAGTGTCTTGATTACTGTAGTTTTAAAATAAGTCTTGAGGGTGCCTGGGTGGCTTTTTTGGTTAAGCGACTGCCTTTGGCTCAGGTCATGATCCTGGAGTCCCAGGATCCAGTCCCACATCGGGCTCCCTGCTCGGCAGGGAGTCTGCTTCTCCCTCTCACCCTCTTCCCTTTCATGCTCTCTCTCTCTCATTCTCTCTCTCAAATAAATAAATAAAATCTTTAAAAAAAATAAAGTAAGTCTTGAAATCAGGTAATGTGAGTTCCCCAACTTGTGTTCTTTTCAAAAAATTGTTTTAGCTATTTTAGTTCTTTAGCCTTTCCATATAAATTTTAGGATTAGCTTGTTGATATCCACAAAAAAAAAAATCTAGGGTTTTGATTAGGATTGTGCTTAATCTATAGGTCGACTTGAGGATAATTGACATTTTAACAAAATTGAGTTTTCCAATCTACATAGTATTTTCCTCCATTTATTTAGGTCTTTGCTTCCTTTCATGAATGTTTTGTAGTTTTCAGCATACAGATCCTGCAAATATTTTATTAAATCTATGCCTAAGTATTTCAGGTTTTTTTGGTCCTATTATAAAGGGTCTTTAAAAAAGACATGGGTTTTGGGGTGCCTGGGTGGCTCAGTCGGTTAAGCATCTGCCTTTGGCTCAGGTCAGGTCCTGGGATGGAGCCCTGCATCCCCACAGAGCAGGGAGCCTGCTTCTCCCTCTCCTGATGCTGCTACGCCTCCTTTTGCGCGTGTGCTCTCTTTCTGTCAAATAAAATCTTAAAAAAAACAAATGTGGGTTTCCAATTGGTCGTTGCTAGTATATTGAATTACAATTGATTTCTTTTGTATTGACTTTGTATCCTCAGTTTTTAGGAAACTCATTTATTAGTTACAGGGTTTTTTTGGGGGGGTAGATTTCTTAGGATTTTCTAAGTTGACAGTCCTGTTTGTGACTAAAGAACTGTTTCTAATCTGTATACCTTTTCTTTTTCTTGATTTATTGCACTTACTGCGCATCTCACATTCTAGTGAGGTGTTTGAATTGGAGTAATGAAAGGGAACATCTTTGTCTTAAAGGGAAAACATTCAAGAGACCCTCTTTGGTGATTTCCCGCTGAGTGGGGCGTCTACTTGAGATTCTCTCTTCCTCCCCCCCCACCCCCACACTTATTTGCTCACTTCTCTAAAATAAATAAATCTTTTTTAAAAATCATAAATACGATGTTACCTGTAGGCAATTTTGTAGATTCTCTAAATCAGGTTAAGGAAGTTTCTTCCAAGGTATTGCCTAGGATTTTTATCATGAGTAGATGTTGAATTTTGTCAAATGCATTTTCTGCATCTATTGAGGTAATCATGTGGATTTCTTATGTTTAATCTGTTAGTATGGTGACTTACATTGATTAATTTTTGGTTCTAGGAAAGCTCTATTTGTTTCAAACAAAATAATTTTGGATTATTCTTTGATTTATATACATTAACATTTATTCTTAAAAATGAAGAAGGAAACCAAATGTAAGATTTTGTGAACTAAAGTGTTTATAAAGTCAGAGGAGTCAAGATGTTCCTTAATAATTATGTAAATTTTACATGTTGGTACAACTTAAGTTTTCTTGATCTGTACTGGAGTTTGTAAACTGTAGTTTACCATTGCAGGATTCCTGTTTAAAATTAATAAATGAAGAAAGAAAATGTTATTTGTATCATTATAATCAAACATTCTTCATGCTGAGTTAATTTAGGAAAGTTATTTAAAGATTTTATTTATTTATTTGACAGAGAGATAGCAAAAGAGAGAGCGTGTGCACCAGCAGAGGGAGAGGGAGAAGGAGAAGCAGGCTCCCTGCTGAGCAAGGAGCCCAAAGCAATGTGAATCAGTGCGGGGCTCTATCCCAGGACCCTGGGATCATGACCCGAGCTGAAGGCAGACTCAACCAACCGACTGAACCAACCAGGCACCCCAGGAAAGTTGTTTATTTAAACAATGTATTTATATTTGAATGCTGAAGTATATTTTGAATGAAGATAAAATTATTTAATTGGTTTTTTTACTTGGAATAAAAGCAATGGGAATTTTGAAAAAAACACAACAACAAAAACCCAGGCTGCTTTCTCACACCAGAAAATCAACTGTAGACCTTTGAGAAATTATATATATGTTTATCTTAGAGTAGAATGAATTCAGTGAATGTATTAAATCAAAAAGTGTGAAGTGAAATATAAATTACTTACTAGAAAAAGCCAGGCTCCCTTTTGCTCTACAGAAGATGTTCATGAAAAATTTGGGTGCATGGTAAAAAAGATGCATGCTCATAACATTTTGAATTGTGAAGTTTTCCTCCATCAATTCGAACTACAGAAGACAGTTTAATTATGAAAATAAGGTTTCAGTAATCTCATAATTAAGCTGTTTAATTTTATCATTTTTATAAGTTTGGACTTACATGATTTAATCAAAATATTCAAGCAATTTTGCCTTTTGTCTCGTATAATTTTAAAGATCCTTTATTAGGTTAATAGTTTTCCCAAAAACCCTAAACATTGAAGTTTTGAGGCCTCTGAAGTTCTTGGCATTTTTGATCCTTTTAGGCAGGGGTTAACAACTTTCTGTAAAGGGCCAGATAGTAAATATTTATGCTTTGGGGTCCATATCATTTCTGTTGCAAGTACTCAACTCTGCTGTGACAGTGCAAAAGCAACCAAAGAAGTGAATGAATATTCCAATAAAACTTTATAAAAACAGCATGTGCCTGATTTGACCTATGGGCTTAGTTTGCCTACTTTTGTTTTAGGCAAAAAGTCAGCAGGAGAAATGAAAATAATTATAGTAATCTAGTGGAAAGAACCTTAGGATCAGCTGAATTGGGAAAGTGAGTCCATTCTGTAATTTCCAGCCAAGCTCTGTTTCCTCATCTATAACATGTAGCCACCTCAGAAGATGATTGAAAAGATTAAAATAAGGTATGGAAGGCACAGAGCGAAATTTTCTGGCACATAGTAGATACTTAATATTTGCTTCTCTTCATCCAGTTTTATTGCACAATGCTTTGTGACAAATCGACAGATATGAAATAATTAAGGAGATTCAGGATTTTTACAGTTTGTAGTATATCTAAATAGTTATTCCAAATATTAGAAATTATTAAAAAAGAATTATAAATAATTGTGTTTGTATTTATAGCTAAATTGTGTTAAATTATGGGTTTTTTTATTTAAGTTATAACTGCTTGGCTTCACAATAGTATCAGAAACTTCACATCAAAAAATTGAGGATTTGTGTTGAAATATAATTTCATATTTTGAAGGTTTTACATTGTCACAGAAAATGTTGATAATGTCACTTAAAATGCATTAATTTGGGGGCATCTGGGTGGCTCAGTGGGTTAGCGTCCAACTCTTGATTTCTGCTCAGGTCATGATCTCAGGGTGGTGGGATCCATTTGGGGCCCAGTGCTCTGCAGTGAGTCTGCTGTCCCTTTCCCTCCCTTTTGCCCCTCCCACTGCTCTCACGTGCGCACTCTCTTGCGCTCTCTCAAATAAATAAGTAAAAATCTTTTTTAAAAATGCATTACTTTGATTTGACCTAAGAAGTAGGCTTTCTGTATTTTGCTTATATGCTTCAGAAGTTCATTTAACACTGCATTCATTTAAGGTGCCTGGGTGGCTCAGTGCATTAAGCATCTGCCTTCTGCTCAGGTCATGATCCCAGGTTCCTGCGACCGAGCCCTGCATCAGGCCCCCTGCTCATGGGGAACCTGCTTCTTCCTCACCTCCTCACTCATGCTCTCTGTATCTCTCTTTCTCTCAGATTCTCAAATAAATAAATAAAATCTTAAGCAGTTTAAAATAATTGCCTCAGGGTGCCTGGGTGGCTCAGTCGTTAGTTGTTTGCCTTTGGCTCAGGTCATGAGGGGGGGGGGGGGTCGGTCCTGGGATCAAGCCCTGCATAGGGCTCCCTGCTCTGCAGGAAGCCTGCTTCTCCCAATCCCCCTGCTTGTGCTCCCTCTCTCACTGTCCTTCTGTCAAATAAATAAATAAAAATCTTAAAAAAAAATAAAATAATTGCCTCCTATGAGTGCACTCTGCTGGAAATTGTATAAATTCCACTTTATTAATACTGGACTAGCACATTTAACTACTGTTAATGTTTTGCGAATCTGATGGTTCTTTGGACCCTCTGAAACACACAATGTTGTGTATATGGTATCAGGGGATTCATGGAAATAAGGTTGTGAACCCCAGTTTTAAAACCTCTAACCCCGGTGATTCATCTAAGGATTATACAAGTGACCTGCAGATGTTTTTCAAAATGATTCACTTTAAAAGAAGTCAACAGATACTTAAGAGTTTATGAAAGGAAATTTGATAATTCTTTGTAGGCATCTTGAAGGGACAGTGTTCTTTATATACCTTACCCATTTATACATTATAGCTTCTTCTTTTACACTTAAACTTGATGGTAAGAGTAGTAATTCATTTGGCTAAATCACAGTATTTTTTGCTTTCTCCTAACTCTTACTAGAACAGTATCCCTTGCCCTGTCTCTTAATGTGTTATGCAGTATGTATATTCTTTGTATATATTTTAAATATTAACTGCTACATTGTAAGGTTTTTATCAGTATTCTGCCTTTTACAAATGAGGAAACAGAGGCTTGGAGAGATTAACTGTTTTATCCAAAGTCTTATTGCAAGCGATAGCAAGGATTTGAATTCAGTTTATTTGACTCCAAAGCCCTTGGATTTTTCTACTTTGCCTGTATCTTAGCCTGTCTTAAGGCTTATTTTCACAGTGTCTTTTTTGTAAAATGAAAATCTTTTTGAGGAAAGCCGTTTTTGATTTAGTGTTTAAAATGTACTTGAATTAAAGTGAAGAATCTTGAACCTGTAAATTGCAAGCTCCATAAGAGTACAAGCTGTTAGTATCTCATTGCTTAATATGGCACAGAGGAGATGCTTGTTCCCAATTTGCACTTTTTTTATTATGTTAATCACCATACATTACATCATTAGTTTTTGATGTAGTGTTCCATGATTCATTGTTTGCATATAACACCCAGTGCTCCATTCAGTACGTGCCCTCTTTAATACCTTTCCCCAGGCTAACCCATCCCCCACCTCCCTCCCCTCTAGAACCCTCAGTTCGTTTCTCAGAGTCCAAAGCCTCTCGTGGTTCATCTCCCCCTCCGATTTCCCCCCCTTCATTTCTCCCTTCCTACTATCTTCTTTTTTTTTTTTTTTAACGTATAATGTATTATTTGTTTCAGAGGTACAGGTCTGTGATTCAACAGTCTTGCACAATTTCACAGCGCTCACCATAGCACATACCCTCCCCAGTGTCTGTCACCCAGCCACCCCATCCCTCCCATCCCCCACCACTCCAGCAACCCTCAGTTTGTTTCCTGAGATTAAGCTCCCTGCTCCGCGGGGAGCCTGCTTCTCCCTCTCCCTCTGTCTGCCGCTCTGCCTACTTGTGCTCTCTCTCTCTGTTAAATAAATAAATAAAAATCTTTAAAAAAAAAGAATTCCTCATATCAGTGAGATCATATGATACATGTCTTTCACTGATTGACTTACTTCGCTCAGCATCATTTACTTGTTTAAACTTTAGCTTTGCTTGTGAGCTTAATACCAGAGACTGTTCTAACCTAGTCACCCCCTATAATGTATTAGAATTTGAGATTCAAAACACAATTCCGTTTATCCTATGTCGGCCATAAGTGTGTTTAATGGGGGTGGGGGTATCTAACTTTCACATGTTCTTGATTAACTTTCTCTATAAAGATATAGATACAAACAGATAAATTTGCTATTGGCTTTTTCTTGCTTTTCCTAGGGTCTTTACTGATAGGCATTACGGTGCAGTTACAGTCTTTGCATGGAGTAAGTACTCAGGCTATAGAGTCAGACTAGGCTGCAGTACCTTCTGTCTTGGGTGTGACTCTGGGCATGTTAACTCATCAGAGTCTGACTCCTTATTTGTAGCATGGGGATTGTATTAGTGCTTGATTCAGAGGGATGTAGAGGAGGAAAAAACTTTTTCTATCCTCGTAGGTTCACTGAAACAAAAGACAGATTAACAGGAAAAATAACCTATTACTAACTGTGCATATTGAGACCTTCATAGAAAAGAATTGACCCAAAGAAGCAGTGAGACTGAGCAATAAATTGTGGAGAAGTGACAAGACAAAGGAAAAGACGTTTAGGCCTTTAGGAGTTGTAAATTGTGGGAATGTAAATATGTGGGGAAACTAATGGAAGATAAAATTTATTTTAGTAAGGTTTGTTATACAGATTTAAGCTGGTGCCTTCTCCATTGATGAGACTAACCTACCAGGATTAAGAGTCCTCTTTCTGGTATCTTTACAAAAGGAAACTTATGCCCTGCTTTTTAGCTGGATAAGGGGAGAGCCCAGAGTCCTCCTCTCTCCCCCCCCCCCGCCATGTCTGCTGTTTCTTAATTGCCTTTAGCTCAAAAAAATCCTTATGTCAAAGTGTCACATTTTGGGGTGGCATATTGTGATCCCCTTCAGAGCCTTATTTTGAGGATTAACTGAGATGCCATATCAAGAATGGTTAGCATAGGGGCACCTGGGTGACTTAGTTAAGCATCTGACTCTTGATCTCGGCTCAGGTCTTGATCGCAGGGTCTTGAGTTCACACCCCGAGTTGGGCTCCATGCTGGGTGTAGAGCCTACTTTAAAAAAAATAAAAAAAGGTTAGCATAGTGCCTTGGTGTGTATTAAGCACTCTGTAAATATTAGATAAGAGGTAGGTAGAATACAAGTCTGTTTTGTGACATTCACATGGAATAGCAGTGAACTGCATTTTAATAAATTATGTTTTAATATATTTTCAGTAGATTGTGATTATCAATAATCTGATTAAGCAATTTTACAGGAATTGTGTGAATCAGGTGTCATAGACTGAGTCAGTGATGAAGAATTGTAATTGTTGAAATAATGTTCTTTTCATCTCTGAAATAACAGTGAAAAGTCAGTGGGGGAAATAATGTTGCCTTATTTAAAAACAGCTTACATACGTAGTGAGATCAAGTTTTACTTTTTTTTTTTTTTTTAAGATTTTATTTGTCAGAGAGAGCACAAGCGCGGAGGTGGGGGGTGGGAAGCGGCAGGCAGGGAGAGAAGCAGACTCCCGGCTGAGCAAGGAGCCCAGTGCAGGACTCAATGCAGGACCCTGGGATCATGAACTGAGCTGAAGGCAGACGCTTAACTGCCTGAGCCACCCAGGCGTCCCAAGTTTTACCTGGTTTTATCAATTTCTCTTATTGACTCAGTTGTTATAGAGTGTTTTTCACTAGATCATTTTTACTACACATTTTTAAATAGGCATTCAGAGAATTGAGTTTCATTACAAAGTCTTATATTTAAATAAAGCATTTGTCTAATTTTACAAATATCAATATGCTTGTCTTAATATTTTGTTTACTTTTTTTTCCCCCTGTGGTGTGATGGACACCTTTCATATCTGTCTCTTACATTCTTTCCCGTTTGTACAAATTTTCTTAGGATGCTCTTACTCTGCAGGTAATTCTTGTAGAATTTTCTGCAGTTGTAGTACAGCACTTATCAAATAGCATTGCAGTATATAGGGGTTTTGTTTATTTGCTTATCTGATTTCCATACTAGATTTTTAAGTTTCTTAAGGATAAAGACTCTGCCTTAGCTATCTTTTTCTTGTTGGCGACTATCCAAGATTTTCTACCAAGTGGGTACTTATATTATTGAATGAAAGTGCACTTTAATAACCCTTTTTAGCTCCAGGATTTACAGTAATCTTTAAAATTGACCTTTTGTTCTTATTTCTCTTGTTGCATAATATTCCCCTTATGTTTTCTTGCCTTCTGATACTATCTGGTCAAAGTCAAAACGTTATTCATGCCCTCCATCAGTGGTAGTTCAGTGGATTCTAAACTTGGTGACATTTGTATCATCAGTCTTCTTTCTTAGATTCTTCTTTCCTGTTCTGATGATACAACCCTACTTCTGGTCCTGAAAATACTCTCCATTGCTCCTTCTTTAGTCTGATTTGTAGAAAGCAATAGATATGAATATTTATTACCAATTTTGCTTAATAATCTTGTTCTGGTATCTCAGAAATGGTTATTAGGTAGGCAAGGCAAACTCTTCTCATTTTTTTTTAATGGCCAGTTGTTGAATTGCATACCAGTAAGTCATCCAGGTAGAGGTAATCATCTACTAATTTGCTGACCTTTAGAGCATATTTTTTTTTCTAGTAAGCTGTAAATCACTTGAGGTCAAAAGTTGGAATTCTTACAATGTGTTTTTACAGACCTGTAACTCGTGGTATATGTTTCAGGGAAAGTAATTGACTAAAGGATTGACACCCAAGATTAGAGGGGATGGAGAAAATCTATATGGAATAGGCATAGAAATAAGTAGCAAGAAAGCAAAGCTATGGTCACGTGAGTCTGGTTAATTGGGATTTTTTGAGTTTGTCATTGTGCATTATTAACATGCTGAAAGAATCAATGCTATCACAATTAGGAACGTGACTTTTATATTTTAAAGTGTAGGTGGTCCCTTTTGAAACTTTTTTTATTATTCCTCTTATTCCTATGGTAAACTGGTGTCCTCTCATTTTTAAATTAAAGACGTAATATATTGTGTGGCAGAGGAAGTCTTGGGTACGAAAGAGTCATGCTCCTAATGATTGCTTAAGTGCTTTATTTAAGAATTCTTTTTTGGGGGGGTGCACCTGGGTGCTGCAGTCGGTTAAGTGTCTGCCTTTAGCTCACGTCATGATCCCGGGGTCCTGGGATCGAGTCCCGCGTCGGGCTCCCTGCTCAGCGAGAGCCTGCTTCTCCCTCTCCCTCTGCCTGCCGCTCTGCCTACTTGTGCTCTCTCTCTCTCTCAAGTAAAATCTTTAAAAAAAAATTTTTTTAAGGAATTCTTATTTTATTGTTGTATTGTTTATGGAATAGTTTAAGGCTGTAGGGATAATATTTTGATTACATTTTTGTGAAAAGATTCCAGAACTCTTGAAAGGCCTTTGTTGCTGCTGCTAATTTTTATAGACTTTAAGACAGTAGTTGTAATTTAAATTTTCTGTGGGTTTTTTTCCTTTCAAAAAGGTAGTGTCTTTGTGTTTTTCCTCCAAATTATAAAAGCAACACATTTATTTTGGTCAACATTTTGTAAGATATTCAAATAGTACATAAGTGCAAGTAAAAAGTAAGACCTGAGAGGTCTGTTATCTTTGCTTTTTCAGAGATACTAGGCAAAAACAATATTGTGCATATTCTTTTATAAACATGCTTTATGTGCATTTGTAAAAGTGATATATATAAACACCATTCTGAAGCATCTTTATTCACTCGCTTTTGTTCCCTGTCAGCTCATACAGAGCTTCAACTCTAGCAGCCACTGTAAAAAATTTTAAAAGAAACAGTTGAAATTTATTTTAACAGTATATTTTATTTAACATAATGTATGAAATATTACCATCTCAACATACATTAAAAATAATTGAGATGTGTTACATCCATTTTTTTCCCCATATGGAGTCTTTGAAATCTGGTGTGCATTTTACACTGATGGCACATCTCAATTAGAATGATAAATTTTCATTGGAAATACTTGATCTGTGTTTCGATTTTATTAAATTTATAGTTGAAAACACAGATTAACATACATTGTTTCAAAGATACTCTATAGAATAAGTTTCTAGAAAAAGAACTGATATATCAAAGGTTTATTTTAAATTTTTGGTAGACTGCAGAATTGTCCTTCATAGCATTGTACTGGTTTATAGAGTCAGCAGTACATAATGTCTTTTCCTTTGTTGTTTCCAACATGGGACATGATTGGTCACTCACACAGACACACAGAAACTTTACACCAGGGTAAATATTTTTACACATTTACGCTGCTTGTTTTTCTTCCTAGTCTAATTGGAAGAAAAGGGTCACTCTCACTATAAATACTTCCTTGGGGAGACCAACAAAAAGCCAGACCTAGAAGTCATGAGAAGCTGTGAGGAATTAAGGTTGGGGGCAAGGATGCAAAGGAATAACTCAAAGAAGATGTAATCTGCTCTGGTACCAAGTAAATCAAGGTCTTAAAAAAATTTACCCCCATGTACCCTTTCTTAGGAAGCTTTTAGAGATCTCTCAAGGAGAAGGAAGGGAGTAGATGAAGAGGAAAGAGGTGAGAAGAATTTATTAGGATAAAGATGAATGAATGAAAATGATTTAGAGAATAAATTCAGATTGGAATATGTTTTTGTCAGATCCCGTGCAGAAAACAGATGGCAAAATAAACTTGAGCAATGGAAGAGAATTTAATGAAGGGACTGTTTACAAGGATATGGGAGGGTTAAGATAAGGGAACTAAGAAGCGTCTCAGGGTTAGCAACAGCGGGATGCCTAAGCCTAGGCCTGAATGGGCAAGGAAGGGACTAGTTACTACCTTAGGAGAGGAGCCATCTAGTGGGAACTCTGGCCTTAGAGGAACATAACCTCTGCCAAATCACAGGAGGAAGCTGGAGGGATAAAGAACCCAACGCTCCCTTCTCCCTTCCAGTGGGTACTTCTCCCTAGCTAAGCCCACCAGAAACTAGAAGATAAGAAAATATAAGTAATGCAGTCTGTGGAGGTCAGCATTCTTAGACCTGGAGCAAATGGAGGAGGATGAGTGAATCTGGGCACAAAGAAAATATCCAGCTTAGAGCTAGAGAATGGAGGACTCCAGAAAGGGTATACCTTAAAAAAAAAAAAAAGAAAGAAACTGGTAGGTTACCTGATTTATTTGAATATATACATTAAAGAGTATATTGAGTCTTCTACCAAAATGTATGGGGATATATTAGTGATTTAACTAAAAAGGGAAATGTACCTTATGGGGAGAAGGAAATGTATAAATAAATGCTACAGCAGGGGCATAGATTAAGTACCATAGAAGTGTAGGTTGTGGATGGGAGCAGGCAGGAGTAAGGAAGATTTCATAAGACTCTTAGAGGGAAATTTTAACAGATAAAGAATTGAACAGGAAGGATTTTTCCCCCCCTGGGTATAAGAAACAAATATGTCAAAGCTGTGGAGGTGGGAAGTTGCAGGGCTTGTACTGGAAATAGCAAGTAGTTTGATTCGGAAGATAGGGGAGGGAGAAACGGGGAAGGTATTCTAGGACTAATCAAGGGGAGCCATTTGAATGACAGGCTAAGGAACTTGAAATGGGTTCTCCAGAAGTTGTTAAAGTACCCTGGAGTCAGTCAGAATTCAGTTTGAGACCCAGCTGTGCCATTTAGCTTTTTACATTGGACAAGTCAGTGTCTTTACTAAGCTAAGTTAGAAAATTCAGTAAGGAGATGGTTGTGAGGGTTAAATGAGATAATGCACACTAGGTACTTAGCACAGTGGAAGAATGGTACATAGTAAACCTGGGGTAAACAGTAGCTTAAGAAAAGGGAAAGGCAACAAAAACTTTTGAAAAGGGACACCCATGATAATAGGTGTGCTTCAGGAAAAGTTACTCAGCAGTACAGTTAACTGCCTGGGTCCACTTGTATGCAGGTTCTTCCCACCCCCCCCATAAATACAGAACAGTCCTATAGATGTATTTACTTCTCCTTATGATTTCCTCAGTAACATTTCCTTTTCTCTATCTTTATTGTAAGGATAGAGTATGTGGTAAATGTAACATACAAAATATGTTTTAACTGTTTATATTATCAGTAAGGCTTCCTGTCAACAGTAGGCTGTTAATAGTAATTCTCAACCCCCATGTTATTCAAGGGTCATCTGTGCAAAGTAAGTGGCAACTAGATCTAGAACAAGATTGGGGTGACTTGAAGTTCATAGAAAAACTCATGAGAGAGATAATATGAATATGATTTAAGGTAGTGGTATGAGAAGCTAGGGGTATATGTGAGATATTATGGAGGGAGAATTGATGCTAGTTGGGGTAATTAATTATTAACATATTTAAGAATATTACAGTTACAATTTGAAATACTTAAATTTGACCCAGAGGGACAGCTAATTTATCTGACAAGATTAGTCTGTCTAGTCTGTTTTATTTTTATGGCATTCATTTTTCAAGGTATAAATTAATATTTTATTATTATTTTTTAAAGATTTTATTTATTTGAGAGAGAGAGAGAATGAGAGATAGAAAGCACAAGAGAAGAGGGTCAGAGGGAGAAGCAGACTCCCTGCTGAGCAGGGAGCCTGATGCGGGACTCGATCCCGGGACTCCAGGATCATGACCTGAGCCGAAGGCAGTCGCTTAACCAACTGAGCCACCCAGGCGCCCTAATATTTTATTATTAAAAACCGTTTGTCAAGGTAGGACATGTAGCTTAGTTTGGCAGCACATACTGAAATTGGAGCAATACAGAGTAGAGAGTAACATTTTAAAAATATCACTAGGAAACTGAAATGTTTGTAGCTTAGGGTCAGTTTTCAAATGAGGAGAAATTTATATGCATTTCTATCATTTCTCCACTTGACTACCTCTCCCTCGCTGAGTATTAGAAACTTTGAGCAATAGATGTCATGCTACCAGAGTCTGGTGTTATAGTAAACTTGTAGTCTATTAATACATAAGTGAAATTAATTACTGTGTCATTTTATGAAGCAGTCAGTTGAAGAGAAAAGGTGAGTTCTCTCTAATCATATTTTAAAAGTAGAAGAATGATGTAATTATGTGATTTTTGAAAGAAGTGTATAGACAGGGTGGTTTTATCTTACAGAGATATAACTGACATTGCACTGTGGATCCACATAAGGGTTCACTGATCTGGATTTTAGTTTCTGTTCTATTACTTGTAGCTCTGTGACCTAACTTGCAGTGTCTGCGTATCTTCTGGAAAATGGAGATATCCAACCTGCTTACCTTTCAGGGAAACTGGAGATAGTTCAAATGAAATAATGTACTTGAATTTATTATGGAAACTGAAAAGCTTTACAAATGTAAGCTATGAATATGTAAATTACTTACAAATATTCATTTCTAGCCAATTTTCTTTGGTTTCCCTGCCTAGCCTGCCAAAAATTACCCTTCAAAATGGAATTTATCATCTTTCCAATTCTCCCCATCCTCCTCTCCCTCCCAAGGAGAAAAACCTTATTCTGAATTCTTCTATTTTAAGGTCCCATAATTTCTCCCAGGTTCAATTGTCATGCTCAATGTTTTAGAATTAATTTGGCTACTGGTCTCCAAATCCTGTCAAGTTATCCTTTGTAATAACCATTGTTTGAAATTATCCCTTTTTCATTCTTTCTGCTACTTCCTTTATCCTCCCATGCATAAAGTATTAAAAATTATCTCTGTTGGCTACTCTACTTACATTTCCCCTGGTCAGCTCTGGTTACAGTGTAGATTTAACTTTCTAAAAAGACTATTTTGGGTTCTTTTTGTAAAACTCAGAAACCCAGAGTTTCCTATTGCTTACAGGAGAAAATTCAAACAATTTAGCTTAGCATTCAGTCAACTCTGGCTTTATCTTCTATCTCTTACACTGGCTCTGTTCCTTATCAAGATTGTTCTTGTTCTCTAACTAAGCCGTATATATTCTTGATTGGTAGCAATATACTGGAAAGCCATATTACAAGTAATTTTATCCCATATGTTTAAAAATCCATTTCTGGTCAGTTTGAAAATGTTATAAATTACCTTTTGTCCTAGTACCTTTTCAAAAACTTACTAACCTTTTGGACTCATTTAATCTTTTATTACCAAGTTGTTGAAGGTGATAAGGGGGAGTTCAAGTAACCAACCATTTGATATCTTTGATACTGTTTGGCTTTTAACCAATTCCTCCTGTGAATTTGTGGTCTTGAATATCTCCAAAGACCTTCAACTTTGTGTTTGGTATAAGCAAATGGAGCATTTTCTCACTGAATTAAAAAAAAAAAGTTGTCAATAATAACTTCTGAGCTAAATACTTTGCATGACTAGCCCAAAAATATTTTTTTTTAAAGATTTATTTATTTATTTGGGAGAGAGAGAATGAGAGAGATAGAGAGCAGCACGAGAGGGAAGAGGGTCAGAGGGAGAAGCAGACTCCCCGCCAAGCAGGGAGCCCGATGCGGGACTCGATCCCGGGACTCCAGGATCATGACCTGAGCCGAAGGCAGTCGCTTAACCAACTGAGCCACCCAGGCGCCCCTAGCCCAAAAATATTTGAGTTTTAACTTGTATTTACTTAGTTTTGGATATAGCTAAAGTTTTTTCTTTGAGAAGATGGTATATGGGCCATTCTTTCATTTTGTGGGTTTTTATATGATGTGAATATATAAATTGTTTTGAATACACAGTGTATATGAATGTACATTAGTCTTTAAAAAATTAATTATTTTGCGGGGTGCCTGAGTGGCTCAGTTAAGGATCTATCTTCACCTCAGGTCATGATCCCAGGGTCCTGGGATGGAGCCCTGCATCGGGCTCCCTGTTTGGCAGGAAGCCTGCTTCTCCTCCCACTCCCCCTGCTTGTGTTCTCTCTCTCGCTGTGTTTCTCTCTGTCAAATAAATAAATAAAATCTTTTTTAAAAAATTATTTTGAGTATCTTTCCAAATGTTCATTTCTGCTACTTGTATATCTTTGGTGAAGTGGTCAAATCTCTTGCTCTGTTTTTAAAAACTGGATTTTTTGACTTAATGAGTTGTAAGAGTGTTTATAGTGGACATAATTATTTTGCAAATATTTCTCCCTTTTTTTAGCATGCCTTTTCATTTTCTGAACATGATCTTCTAGTGGGATGTTTTGGGGTGGCTTATTTTGCCACCCTTCAGTGGATTCTAAAAACTTTGTACAATCCACAGATCTTAGCAACTGACTAGATAATAGGGCTTGAAAAAGATCAAGATCTTGGAGATAGTGGTATAATTAACGGGGGGAAGAAGTTGAAGTCAGTTTGGGATATATTGAAATTGAGATTCCTGGTGATATCTGTATAGAAATGTACTTTCTGTTCCCTCAACCTGGAACCCTTTATTTCTGGATCTTCCCACAGCTGACTCTTTTTTTTTTTTTCTTTTGTCATTTAGGTCTCAGTGCAAATATCACCTCCTAAAACAGGCCTTCCCTGGCCTTCTTATCTAATGCTATCCCTTCCAAACATCACTGTTTATTATATTAGTTTCACTTTCTCTCTAGGTCTTTATCTGAAGTCATCTCACCATGTTTGCTCTTCATTATCTGTTACCCTGCAGGAATGTAAGCTCCATTAGGACAGCAGGATCCTCTCCTGTCTTGGTCCAGTGTAGCATCAAAATTTCTCCCTCTGAATTAACTATGGTTCCTGTCTGTCAAATTCTTTTTTATCTTTTTAGATCCCTAACTTCTCATTTTCTCAGCATTGTAAGCTATTCATAATATTTTAAAATTGGTCCAGTAGTAGTTAAAACAAGAAAATACATAAACTGCATTTTTGTTTGAACCTTAAAACTAGAGATCAAAGGGTATCATTAAAAATAATCTGCCAAGGGTCTTAACCAGTTATGTTTGCTTCTTTCTCCTCACTGATTTCAGGTAATTCACATTGATTTTAATTGCTGTCCATTAAATATTGGGGGGAGGATTTACATTTTTACTACTTCATACCAAGAAATCCTAGTGACCTGCAAACAATTAGATATCATATTGAATTAACCTTTCTCTCTCACTCTTTCCCCTAAAAAATAATGTAGACCTTTACACTTGATTGTCTCTCCTCTGTTTTACAGAGTAAGAAAGTTAGCCTGAATTCTGTGAAAAACCAGAGAAGAAAAACTAAGAGGATAGTAGACAAGTTCTTTACAATTTGCATAACGTAAGTTCTTTTCACTATTCTTGGCCTGAATCTTCTGTTAGCTGACAAAGCTGTTTCTATGGAAACAAATAGTCCAACTTCTTAGAATGTCAGAGGAATGCTGATCACTTAAAATGAAACTTCCCAGCTGCTAGTCAAAAGGCATTGCTTGTGGGAGAAGGGGAGGAAGGATAATTGAAAAAAAAATCTATAGAGTTCTGGACACTAATGTAGACGACCATCTTCATGTTCCCCAGCTGTCACACAAATGGTTCTGTTTCTTGGTGTGGAGTTTTCAGTGGGCCTGTATCCTTCAGGCTGTTTCAGGTCCCCCAATCTCAGTCTTTTTTAATTATTTGAAGCTTATTTAGCTTCCCTTTACCCCCTTCTCCTATAGCCAACTCACATAAGCAAAGCTGTTTCTCCCCAAGTGGTTTGAAGCTAGCATTGAAACAGCTTTGGCCTGCCAACCTGAAAATTCATTTTCTTGTTTTTTGGACTATGTAAAGAGTTTTGACTTCTTTTTTATTTTATTTTTTTCTTGGGTGGGGGTATGAGCTGGGACTCTGATGAGGATGTGAAATGTGGGCTTTTGAGGCATTTTAAAAACAATTTATAATTAGAAGGTTGAGAAGAGAGGAATAGAGTACTCTTAGGGCCAGGAACCTGTAACTATATTATCTGCATAAGGTGGTCTTTTATTTACATATAAGGAGGTAATTCTCTAGTTCAGTTATTTACCAGCTTCTGAATTGTCAAAAGACTTTTTTCTTTTGCTTGTGTATGTGTGTTTTGGAGAGGGAGAGTATAATTCCTTCAGATTGCCACATTTTATTGATATGTATTGACTACATATGTGAGCTAGAGTATTCATGGTTTGCCTGTTTAAGAATTATAATGATTTCGATGCTAGAACTATAGGACATAGCATAATGTTTCTTTGATTCTGGAAGGACTTTTGAATCTTTTATGGCCCTCACGAATTAACTTGTGACCATTATAAAGTCTTTGGGAGTGTTGTTTGGTGAGATCATTATTTAACCGAGGTGGTCTGGGAAGATTTCTTGAAGGAAATGGGGACTTATGGTAGATCTTGAACTCAGAAGATGAAAGGAGAAGCAGTTCATGTTTCTTATTTCATAAGGCACTTGGGCAGGAAGAAAAAAGATATGTGATAGGCACAAATGAGGAAGCAAACTTAGAAAGTTTGTGTTGGAAATAGAAAGTTTGGATTTACCTTGTGAGTTGGGACTCTTGTTCTCTAAGCAATGTGAAAGCCATTAGAGGTATTGAACATAGGAGCGATTTTACTCATATGCTTAATCAAGCATTTGTCCCTTGCTAGATATCAGGGCTACAGAGATGAATAAGATAGATCCCTGCTTAATAGGTGTAGATCATTTACCCATATGACCTGTAGTCACCTTCAAATTAATGTGTCTAAAACTAAACCCATATTACCCTTCAATTTCTGTCCTCTTCTATCTAATTCTTCTTCTCCTGTATTTTCCATCTTAAGGATATTTGCCATCCATCTAGTAACCCAAAGATACTGGTCCTGCAGTCACACTGCCTAGGTTCCTATTCTGAAGCCTCCCTGTTTGCTTGGTCCCTCTGCTGGACAGTATCATGGATCCAGAGATGAGTCAGTATGGTTCCTGACCTTTAAAGGCTTCTAGTCTGATGGGGCAGACAGAGATACAAATAGCTGTAGTCTGGTTTGATCAGAGATGTGACGAACTATGGGATTTCAGAGCAGGCACATAACCAGGTTGGGGAGTCATGGAAATCTGGAGGAGGATGTATTTCAACTGAGACTTTTAAAAGGAGAGTAGGCAAGGATTAGATCCTAGGCAGTCTGATTCTGGAGTCTGTTCTCTTAAATATTATGCTGTCTTGGGTAACTGAGTAAGTATAATGGCATTAATTAGAACTGAGAGTGGAGGAAGAATATTAAGGAGAAATATGAGGGGATTAAAGGGAGGTAATGAGTTTAACTCTGGACACGTTAATTTCTAGATCCCTATAGGACATTTTGGTAGATAAGCTAATTTGCAGTGATCCTGTCTCTATAACCCTAGTACCTAGCCAAGAGTAAATGCTCAGTTACATTTATGTACAAATCACTCTTCTTTTCTAAATCTTTGATGACTTTCTTATTGTCTTGAGAATTAGGGACTTATTTTTAAGACCTTTTGTAAGTTGGACCCAATCAAACTTTCTAGCTGCTATTCTCTTGTACAAGCTAACTGCCTTAGTTCAACTAGCCTTATTTGTACTTTTCTTACACATTTTATCTTCCTGCCTTTTGTTCATATGGCCTCTTGCTTATTTTTCCATTCTATCTTCAAGACCTGCTTCAGCCCCCATTCCTCATCTACAAAACAGGCATATTTGGAACTACTTTTAGAGTAGTAATGAGGATTAAATGAGTGAATACTGTGTTAAGTGTTTGCAGTATTCTCCAGCACTAAGTGCTCAGTACATGTTAAAGTTTAAGTGCTGCTACTACTACTTCCTTCTCTTCCTTTTTCTCAATTCTCCTCTTTTTGCTATATGAAAGGCAGACACCAAGTTCTAGTAATTCTGTAATCTATATGTTTTTTTTTTCAACATAACTTTTCTTTGTCCTCACTGTCTTAGTTCAGGACCTCATTTCTTACAGTTGCCTTCAAACTGGTCTCATTGCCAGTCAATCTTACTTCTGCCAGAGTGATATTCCTCTAGAAGTGAATGTGACCATGTCAGCTCTGCTTTAAATCCTGTAATAATTCTTACTACTTTCAGGATAAAGGTCTAAGTCCTTAGCTCTTAAACTGTGTCAGTCTGGCCCCCTGCTTGCCTTTTTATCATCATTTATGTATCGTATGCTCCCACTGTCCCATCCAACCTTATTGTATTCCGTTCTGTTTTCTGAAAGTGCTATATTTTCATACTCTTCATTCTTATTGGTCATGTGATTCCCTCTGCCTGGAACAGACTCTTCTATCTGGCTAATTTTTAGTTGTTCTTTGAAATACTGCTCAAAGAAATGTATCCTTATATTTTGAGTGTTCCCTGTGACTCCTTACCATATACTAAGTTTCAGAGTCTATGGTCTGTGCAATCCTGTATGAATTTCTGACATTTCTTGAACAAATTCTCACTGGGCATTCTCTATATAATATGTATTGTTTTAATACTGGGGGGTATAAAAATAAGACCAGACTCTTGTCTTTAATCAGTTTAGAATCTAATGAGAAGGAACCAACTGGGGAAGAATAATCATTCTTTTTCTTTGCTGTCTTTCCCAGTACACTGTGAACACTCCAAGGGAAATGACCAAAATGGAATTTTAAGCAGATTAATATCAGGTTGCAGAAATTTTTCTAAGAGTAAAAGACTAGATCCAGAAAGACAAGCATGATAATAGTCCAAGCATGAAAACTTTGACCCAGATCACCTGGCCCAGTCTCTTTTGCATGAGCTGTAATTCCCCCCTCCCATGATCTATCATGAATTATGGACACAGTCTTACAGTTTTTAAGATGAGAGTTTTAATTTCAGATCATATTTTTATAGACCAGCATATAAGGTAAAAAGTACATTATTCATTATTAAATATGATTTTTAATCCCCAGTAAATATTATAATTGGAAAAAGTTGAGAGTTTTAATTTTCTGGACATATGTCTACTCCTAGTTTTTTGGGTTTTTTTTTAAGGTTTTATTTATTTATTTGACACACACAGAGCACAAGCAGGGGGAGCAGCAGGCAGATGGACAGAGAAGGAGAAGCAGGCTCCCGGCTGAGCAAGGAGCACAATGCAGAGCTCGATCCCAGGACCCTGGGATCATGACCCGAGCCGAAGGCAGATGCTCAACCGACTGAGCCACCCAGGCACCCCTATACTCCTAGATTTTATAAAATCAAAATTAAGCATAGGATTATAGTAACTCCCACTTACATTTCTGCTTACTTATAATGAGAACATTAAATAAGCTGCATTTGCATTACATATAATCAATATATAAAAGTTAAGAACAGCCTAATATAATTCTAATAGTTCTCATTTTACTGAAAAAGAAGGCAATCCAATTATAAATAAGTTATTTATGTGTAGGTCACATAGTTATAAATAGAGAAGTTAAAATTTGGATACAAGACAGAAAAGTCTGCCAAAATTCTTGTGAGAATGTAATGCTAGTGGCTTATGTAGCTTGCACCTGTTTTCCTGCCTGTTGGTCTAGTCGTTTTCCTCTCACTCTAGGTGGGGTTTAAGAAGTCTGTGACAGGACGTTTGAGAGATTAGCTGGCATTTAGGAATATTGTTTGAAAACTCAGCTTTTGCTGAGTTGGCATATGCTCTAACCAACCTATTTACTGAAGTGATGCTCAACTCAAGGAGGTAGTAGGTTTATTATTGTAAATATTTTTAAAGTCCTGAACAGAGAAGACTAATTAGATTTAATGTGTGGGTTTACACATACATAAACAATCTGCCTACTTATACCTAAGAAATGACTAGGTGAAAAGCCAGTGTCATCCAGTTAAATATTTTTCTTGTCTAAAATATGTTGAAGTAGGGTGGCTCAGTCATTTGGGCGTCTGACCTGATTTGTGCTGGGGTCGTGGTCTGGGGGTTGTGGGATTGGCCCCGAGTGGGGCTGTGCACTCAGCCTGGAGTCCGTTTCTCTCCCTTTCCCTCTGCCCCTCCCCCTTTTGTGCATGCTTTCTCTCTCAAATAAATAATCTTTTAAGAAATAATAAAATATGTTGAAGGATTTTTAAAATAGAATGAAGTTAATAATGGATTTTTAAAATAGAATCAAATTAATGCTAAGAATTAATATGCATATATGTATTTTTTAGTTTTAAAACTTGCATACGATATCTCACTTAAAACTCAGAACAAGCCTATGAATAAATTTTCCAAAGAAATCCAAGGTTCAGGGGTGCCTGGGTGGCTCAGTTGTTAAGCGTCTGCTTTCGGCTCAGGTCATGATCTCAGGGTCCTGGGATGGAGCCCTGCATCAGGCTCCCTGCTCAGCGGGAAGCCTGCTTCTCCCTCTCCCACTCCCCCTGCTTGTGTTCCCTCTCTCGCTGTCTCTCTCTGTCAAAAAATAAGTAAAATCTTAAAAAAAAAAAAAAAAGAAAAACATTTAAGAAAGAAAAGCCGAGGTTCAGAGAGAAAAACTGACTAGTCTTAAATCAGAAAACCAGAAGAAGTGGCAGCGGCAGAATTAAAATTCAGTTTCTGGTCTCTGAGTCCAGTATATTCTTATTTGCTGTGCAGTGTGACTTTAACATTTTTTGAGTGGTAGCAGATCAACCATTTTCTCTGAATGAGTCCTCGTAAAGAATTAACTCTTAATTCTTTTTTTATTGTGACTGGTTATAAGGACTGATAAACCACATAGTCTTTTTCTCACTTAATGTGATTTTATCCTATAGATGCCTTAGCTGCTAATTAAAGTTTCTTTTTCATTAGGTATCTCCTGCATCTCATAAACTCCTAAAAGTGAATTGTCCCCCACAATACTGCTTTAATCTCAAGTGAGACACCAACGTGGCTTGCTATATGCCCGTTTCTTTAGCAGTTAACTAAGAAGTTATTTCAATCTCCTGTATTAATTGAGTGTAAAGTACTGTGTTGAGACAACTATACAAAGATGATCAAAACATCTTTAAACCTTAAGCACCTATTCTCTACCAGACTAGTACCTAAAACTTTATTACTTTCCCACTTTGCTAAACTTTCTGATACATTGATTTTTCTCAGCTGTAGAATTAAACAGTATGCTTCAAGTTCTTGGGAGGGGATTTTTTTTTAATACCTTGATTTTCTCGGCATTATCTGTAAAATGAAAGGAAAGTACTTAATCTAGATAGCCGAATAATGTTGTACACTTACGAGATACTGTATTGTGTATAGATTGGAAGTGGACTGTGTAAGATCTACTTTTATGTTGTAATTCTTATACTTTTTTTCCCCATCTTTCCCCTTAGATTTCCTTCATGGATACATTTCATAGCATTATTATGTGATGTGAGAAGTTTTTTGTTTTTTTTGTTTTTTTGAAGTAACATGGATTTTATACTACAGAATCAAGAGATTGGCTTTATAGGAGAAATTGATTTATAAAAAGTGGTACAGGTTTTTATAGATAACCATGACAACATCCCATATGAATGGGCATGTTACTGAGGAATCAGACAGCGAAGTAAAAAATGTTGATCTTGCATCACCAGAGGAACATCAGAAGCATCGAGAGATGGCTGTTGACTGCCCTGGAGATTTGGGCACCAGGATGATGCCAGTACGTCGAAGTGCACAGTTGGAGCGTATTCGGCAACAACAGGAAGACATGAGGCGTAGGCGAGAAGAAGAAGGGAAAAAACAAGAACTTGACCTTAATTCTTCCATGAGACTTAAGAAACTAGCCCAAATTCCTCCAAAGACTGGAATAGATAACCCTATATTTGATACAGAGGAAGGAATTGTCTTAGAAAGTCCTCATTATGCTGTGAAAATATTAGGTAAGTAAATCCAGCAGTATAATAGAAAATAGAAAATACTTTTGTTTCTCTTGCCTTAACATAAATGTGTACAGGAAGGAACATTCTATTACTAGAATGTAAGTAATAGCAATCTGAATTCAGACCAAGATAAGTTCTTTTCGTGCAAAGGCCATATAACCAACCATCATTGTTTACTTTTAGTCACATAGAGCTAAAGCATATGGCTAAAATGTTCAGTCACTACAACATGGTTTTTAGATATAATCTTTGAATTAAAAATTTCGGTATGTGGGCAAACATTTATAGCCTTGAAATTCACCTTTTATTTCAAACTCAAACTTTTATATCAGGATTACTGAAAAGCGGTTTTCAGGTTTTGAATTTCTGATTTCCTTCAAGTTTGTAATATTGTAATGAAATTATTATCTGTAACTTATAATCTATTTGATTTTCTTTAATTAATGACTGCCAATAAGAAGTGGAGCTGTTCCTATGGCATCATACGCATAAAACATGGCTCAAAACTACCAAACTCCATTCTGTGAAAAAAACAAAAACAAAAACAAAAAAAACGGCACCATGAGTTATTAGTAGATGTAAACAAAAAAGAAATCTGTGACCAAATAAATTTTGAGAACAGTGGGTTGAATAAGTTAAACCTCTATTACAGGACTTTAGATCCTTTAGAGTGCTAATATACATTATCAATCTGCAAGGGAGATTTATGTCAAATATATGTTTCCAAACTTAGAATATTTGATCATTGAACATACTTCCTTCCCTTCCTACACACACAGACACACACATACACACATGCACATGAATAATCTGTGAACTGATGTTACGGGTATACGTTAATTTGTGTTCCCTTAAAACCAGTCTAACTCAAATTAAGTATTCTGTTTATTGGCATTTATTATTTATAGATGTGAAAATAGAGGTACGTCCACTTTTTTTACTTCCACTTTTCTATGGAAGGAGAGAGTTTTCATTGTTGTTGTTCTTCCATTCATTTAAGTGTCTATTGAGCTCTGTACTCATACCATCCTATGTGATATCCACAATAATTCTATTAACAGGACTTTATAATCTCCATTTTGGAAATAAAGAAATTGAAATTGAGTTAACTCACTGTTTAAGATTCCAAGCTAACAAGTGGTAGAGCCAAGTCTGAATTTGCTTGATCTAGATATGCAGTTGGTGTACTCCAAAGAGTTTGAGTAAAGAATGATGTCCAGCATGCTCTTCACTCACTGGATCAGAACTCTTACTACCAGGAGTGGAACACCTTCTTGTAATTTTCCCAAAGATACCATATATACTAGATTTGTTCCTCACAAAGTCTCTATGTTCTAAGTCTGAAACAGTTTCTACTATATCACATCATCTTCTTTGTTATAAATTTATTAAGGAACCACATTTCTTGACAGAAAGCAACATGCATGCTTCTCTGTGTTTTAAAAAATCAGATGTGTTCAGTGATATTGAAGTCTGGTAAATGCCTTCAGGCATTATAATTATAGTGAAAACAGGCAGACAGCATCTCCCTTGCTGTCCTGCCTACCACTCTCTCGCAGTATATTCAATAAACTTTGTCTCCTTTAAAAAAAAATAACTGTAGTGAAAACAGAAAAAATACATATTTTCAAAATATGTTTACTTGAAGGAATTTTATACTCTTTTTTCCAAAGCGTTTTTTTAGAGTAAAAATATTTAATTCCCGATTGCCTCTTACTGGCCCTCATATCTCCCACCACTTTTTTTTTTTAATTTACTTGAGATGGAGAGAGAGGGAACACGAGCAGGACGGGAGGGGCAGAGGGAGATGGCGAAGCAGGCTCTCCACTGAGCAGGGAGCCCGATGCAGGGCTCAGTCCTAGGACCCTGGGATCATGACCTGAGGAAGGCAGACACTGAACTGACTGAGCCACCCAGGCGCCCCTCCATTGTTTTTTATTAAAATATTCTTGTAAATATTCTCTGACTTGGAGAATGATTACATTGTAATAAATCCAGCCCAAGCCTGGACTGATTGTTCCTTTTTTTTTTTTTAATTTTTAAATTAATGTATTTGTCCATTTGCTCTACTTAGATCAGGCAGAAAAATCTATCTAATAGATAATATTCATGACTCTCAGTAAAGAAACAAGTACAGCTTAAGCCAGATTCACTTTAGTGAAACTTTTTTTTTCCCTAAGCACAGAAGATTGGAGACCATTTCTCTCAAATTTTTTGCTTTTTCCTATTTCTTTTTATATGTTGCTTGCCTAACTTTTCTGCAAGTGTAGATTAAAGGACAGCTATATTTTCTTCCAGCTTGCGGTCCACTGTGGTTTTCAAAAATACCTTTGTGCAGTCCTTGAATTTAAGGCTGTTTCACATATTTTGTTTTAAAGTAGTTCAAAATGTAGTACCAGGGACACCTGGTGGCACAATTGGTTAAGAGTTTGACTCTCAGTTTCAGTTTAGGTCATGATCTCAGGGTCGTGAGATCAAGTCCCCCATCGGGTGCCACGCTCAGCACGGAGCCTGCTTGAGATTCTCTCTCCCTTTCCCTCTGCCCCTCCCACTCGTGCACGCGCGTGCTCTCTCTCTCTCTCTCTCTCTCTCTCTCTCTCAAATCTTTTTTTTAAAAAATGTAAGAGGTATCTGTAATTCAATTTTTGAATAGAATACTTAATACTTTGAGAAATAAGTAATAGGTTTATTGCTGATAGACTCAACACAAATGTGTTAATTATAGGAAACATGATAAGTTAGTGGAAGTTATAGAGTTGTTATTGCCAGTCAAAGCTTCATTTTTGGATATACTGAGTTTTAAGTTTTCATTTTAAAATGAAGTGTAATAGCTTTGTACCAAACATTTTTTTCCTGTACATAATTTGCTAACACATCAAACTACAACAGAAGTACTCCCTTAAAGTTGTGTCTTCCTGCCAGTATTTTAATTAATAAACACATGCCAGAGGCAACTGCTCAGCCTTTTTCACAGCCAGAAACAGCCACCTTGTTTTAAATGAGGGAAGGACGCAACAACTAATTTCTTTCTTTAAGAGGAAGCCATCAGTTTCCAATGATACATCATCACTTATCTGTGAGTAGAGAAAATACTATTTTAAGAATTGAAAATATAATTGGAAGGTTGAATACTTTGGGTCGTGTTTTTTTTTTAAGATTTTATTTATTTATTTGAGGGTAGTGGTTTTTAATGAAAGGATTTATAAATTAGGTACCATTTAGTAATATAAGTGCAGGGATGGAATTGATAGAAAATATTCTGAAAGGGTGAACTGAATTTGCTTGTTTAAAAGCAGTCAAAATCTTATTAAAAGGGGTGCCTGGGTGGCTCATTCTGTTAAGCCTCTGCCTTTGGCTTGGGTCATGATCCTAGGGTCTTGGGATTGAGCCCCACATCCGGCTCCCTGCTCAGCAGGGGGGGGAGTCGGCCTGTCCCTCTGCCCCTCATCCCACTCGTGTTCTCTCGTGTGCATGTGCTCTCACGAATAATACAATCTTTTAAAAAATTTTTAGAATCTTATTAAAAGTTAGAAAATGGTGATGTGGGAACTTAATTTCAAATAAATAATATTAGTATTATAAATTATAAGAATTTTGATATATTAGGGAAGCTTTCCTTAAAATTGGCATGAGTTATTAAAACTTGGCTTTGCTTCAAATAAAATCTCATTGTCTTGTTCTCTTTCATAAGCCAAACAAACTACTTCATGAGGGAAATTCTGAGAAGATAACAAAGGAGGTTAAAGTAGGATGAAGTAGAGTAGAATCATTTTTCAGATACCTCTAGATTGCAGGTGCCACTGTTTTTGTATTCACATAGAAGTAATTTGGGGCCAGGGTTGTAGACAAGTAAATATAATAGACTATTTAAAGGGAATAAAGGAGGAAACACCGTCATCTATCACATATGAAGAGACCTTAGGAAAGGCATACCCACCCACCCACACACACCCATGATGTTTTGTGGTTAATAAGGAGACCCTTGAAATTCGTGATCAGGGGCTTTTTAATTCATACCAGATGTTGTTAGTGTGAAGATAAAAGGTACACCAAGGGGCAGAAAATTAGGATGAATAAAATACTTCATTATATTAATTAATAGCATGTTTCAGTCTTGATTAGTGTCTCCTGTTTTTGCCACATGTCTGAGTATTCAGCTATAAAGTCAGTAGTATTCCCGTATTTGATGTTACAAAGTAAAATATATCTTCTACATTTCTTTGTTATTTTTTGACTTCTTACTGACCATGGGATATCCTGGAATTTTGCTAGACTGTGATAAACGTTTTTAAAGATTGGCTTTAAGGAAAGTTTATTTAAATTCAACAAACAAAATTCCAGTGCCAATAAACCTTGAGTTCAGCCTACTTCTGATATAATAATTATTATTAAATTTTTCCTCAGCTGCTGTAGATGTTTCCAAGTTCTTTTAGTCATTCCTTGAGGAACTTTTTTTTCTGGGAGTAACATGATTAGACTTACGGGTACTAGATTTAATGTTTAAAATGTTGGGTCTGTTTGAAAA
The DNA here is from genome assembly GCF_003265705.2 of Callorhinus ursinus. NCBI lineage: Eukaryota > Metazoa > Chordata > Mammalia > Carnivora > Otariidae > Callorhinus > Callorhinus ursinus. The sequence continues at coordinate 40,226,015 of NW_027397070.1, forward strand.
TTTTCTGATTTGTTCATATTGCTAAAATTAGAGCTAATCTAGAGTAAAGATTAGAAAATTCATTATAATATGTTTATAGTCATGTAATGTTTGGTTGTTAAATGTGCATAATTCTGAAAAATAATTAACTGCTATACCAGTCTTTGATACATTGCATCCAAACTTTATTCTGCCTATTAAGTAATAATAGATTTTAGCTTTTGCCCTCTTGCAAAGATTTGCATCATTGTGTCATGATATGTTCAGAAATGCGGGACATAACTGAATCATTGGAAAGGGATGTCCGGAGTCAGATGCAGAGTTTAAATATTTTTAATTTTCATTTAATTGCTGTTGACATTCTAAGCTTAAGCTTCTGAATTTTCTTGAGGACCAAGTGAAAAAATGTAAATAAGTATGTGGCACACTGTAAGTTTGACTAAAATTTAGCTTTTTTTTTTTTTTTAATTTTATTTATTTGGGGGTGGGAGCAGGGGGAGGAGCAGAGGAGAAAAGAATCTCAAGCAGATTCCATGCTGAGTGCGGAGCCCAGTGTGGGCTCAGTCTGACAACCCTGAGATCATGACCTGAGCCGAAACCAAGAGTCAGATGCTTAACCGACTGAGCCACCCAAGCACCCTAAAATTTAACTTTTGTAAGAACCAGAAGCCACCAAAGATCATCTAACCTCTTAGTCCATGAAGTTAATTTGTGGATCTTAACCAGCAAATGTTCATTTTGTTTTTTTAAAATAACAAATTTTTTAAGATATAATTCATATGGTGGCCTGGGTGGCCGTTAAGCATCCGACTCTTGGTTTTGGCTCAGGTCATGATTTCAGGGTCATGAGATTGAGCCCTGTGTTGGGTTCTGAGCTCAGTGGGGAGTCTACTTTTCTCCCTTCCTCCCTAGCCTGCTGCCCCTCCCCCCACTTATACACACACACACACACACACACACTCTCTCTCTCTCTCTCTCTCTCTCTCTCTCAAATAAATCTTTAAAAAAAAAAGACATTCATATACCATAAGATTAACTCTTTTAAAGGTGTGTAATTCATGAGTTTTTAGTATATTCACAAGATTGTGCAACCATCACCACTGTATAATTTCGGAATGTTTTCATTAAAAGAAACTCCGTACCCATTAGCAGTCACTCCTATTCTCTCCTCTCCCTAACAGCCCTAGTCTACTTTCTGTTTATAGATTTGTTTATTTGGGACATTTCCTATAACTCATACAATACGTGACCTTTTGTGATGGGCTTATTTTTACATAGCATATTATTTTCAGGATTCACTGTGTTATAGCATGGACTAGTACTTCATTCCTTTTCATGGCTGAATACTCTGTTGTATGGACATGCCACATTTTGTTTATCCATTCATCTGCTGATGGAACATTTGTGTTGTTTCCACCTTTTGGCTATTGTAATAGTGTTAAGCATATTCACATACAAGTTTCTGTTTGAACACCTGTTTTTAATTTCTTTTGGGTACATACCTAGGAATGGAACTGCTGGTCATATGGTAATTCTGTGTTTAAGTTATTGAGGCTTCCAGAGTATCTGTACTGTTTTCTGTTCTCACCAGCAATGTGTAGAGGGTTCCAGTTTCTGTACATCCTTGCTTTTACTTGTATTATATGTTTTTTAATTTTAGCCATCCTATCAATCAGTAATTTTTTTAAGAACTAGATTAAATAGAAAACATTAAAATATATTGCACATAGGTATTTATAAATCTTATATTTCAAATAGCTTTGTACTGGGTTAAAATAAAATATATACACTTCAGTGTATTGCCAACAAAAGTTTGAGAAATACTATCCTAGTAAACCCACTCATTTTATAGAAAGGCCCAGAGACTTGCAGTGGGTTGTCCAGTGACATATAATGCAACTAACAAGTGATGAAGCAATAATTAGGACCCAGGTATTCTCATCCCAGATTTGGGACTTCAGTGACAGTTTTTCATTGTCTTACCATGTTTAGGGATAAGATTTTTCCTGTGCTGTCTCTCTTAACTATCCTTGCCTGTATACTTAAATGGTATTGTTTTTAATTTGTAACCCAATTTGTTAATGAGTAATTACTGTTCAGGGTTTTCCATGAGCTTCTGATTTATTTTTTTTTTAATTCATTTTGACTTGGTCCACTGCCAACCAAAATTCAAAGATCTGAATTTTATGTTCTTAAATTTGGAAAGAAAAAAGGAAAAGTCTACCTCTGTTTAAGCAAAGATTTCCAGAATGAATGTTCTGATTTTGATTCAGCAGATAGATATACTGGAAACTGATATAATTTCCTCATACTCAGAAATATTAAGGTCCTCATCTGAATATTCAGTTTGACCGGTTTAGGAGAAAAGAAGAAACCTTTAAAAGTTTCAGAAAAAAAGTTAAAAGTTGGTTGAAATCTAGAAATTTCTGAGGATAGGTTAAAGAAATCTGTATCATTTAAACAATGAGATGGAAGATTGTTATGCTAGAATAGATCTCTAAGAAACTGTCTTTTCATTTGGGTGTAAATGATAGCATGAGTTAAAATAAGCAAAGCTAATCCAGGGTAGGTGGTTATCACCATTACTTTGAAAGTTCTCCAGAGATGGAGATTCCTTAGCTTCCTTGTGTAATTTTATTTTGTACCCTTAAAGCCAAAAAGTTCTCCCATATGACTGCCTATGATAGAATTTCAGATAGAGCAACTCTTGGTTTTTGCTTTCTGTTGCCTAATTTAAATCTTCATTCTTTTATATTTTAGGCTACCAGGAGAGGGCCAAGGGGAAAGGAGGAGAGGGTTTGGGGGTAGATTTGTGGATTTATGTGTATGTTTGTATTTATCTGATTAATTGTATTCCAATGCCAAATAGAAGTAATTTTTTTAGATAATGTATAATAGATAATATAATAATAGATAATATAGATTTAGATAATATTAAATTATTTAAGTGTTGTAAGAAATGTTAGAAAAGATGATGGGAACTTAAAACAGTTTCTACTGAACATCAGGTAAGAAGAAATAGATCTAACTGTGGGACAAAGAATTTAACTAGATCTAAAGAACTTTCTTGTAGGGAAGCTGTGGCAGACTAGAATTTATCCTCAAAGCCAGATTTGCTATACTTGCTTTTGCCACCTTCTCCTCTGCAGTGTCCCCTTTTCCGCCCTCCCTCTGTCCTGCCGTACTGTGGTTATATCTCTGCTGCAATGCTCCCTTCTTTGTCCACTTCCCTCTCTGCACTGTGTCATTCTCTCTTGCTAGCCCTGTGATTCTCCATGTATCTTTCTATTTTTCTGTCCATGTGGCTCTTTATCCTTGTGTTTCCCCTGTTGTGTCTCTGTTTGTGGGAGTGGGGAAAGGAGTCTCTGTTCTCTGGATTCTGTTGTCTTTTTATTGTGTATCTTCATTGTTAATTACGGAAGAGGGTACATATTTGACAGGACTGATTTAGTTGTATCTGATTGGATTTTTAAAATCCTGGGGGGCGCCTGGGGAGCTCAGTCTCATTAAGTGACTGCCTTCGGCTCAGGTCCTGGGATCGAGCCCCGCATCGGGCTCCCTGCTCTACAGAAAGCTGCTTCTCCCTCTCCCACTCCCCCTGCTTGTATTCCCTCTCTTGCTGTCTCTCTGTCAAATAAATAAAATAAAATCTTTAAAAAAAAAAAAGATTAAAAAAAATAAAATTCCTTCTGGAATTGCACAGAATGTTTTAAGTAAACAAATATAACCTGCATCAGACAATGGAACATTTCTTTAAGTGTATACAAAATTAACTGTTCTTGAATAATAATTATTTGTAAAGTGCTTTTAAAGATGTACAGTATAGGAGCGCCTGGGTGGCTCAGTCAGTTAAGCATCTGACTTCGGCTCAGGTCATGATCTCAGGGTCCTGGGATCGAGTCCCGCATCAGGCTCCCCACTCACTACAGAGTCTGCTTGCTCCTCTCGCTCTGCCCCTCTCCCCACTTGTGCTCGCTCTCTCTGACTCTCTCTCTCTCTCTCAAGTAAATAAAAAATCTTAAAAAAAAAAAAAAGTTGTACAATGTAGGACCTAAGGGTTTTTTAACCTACAACTAAATATTCTGACCTTTGAAATTAAGAATTTTTATATGAAACTGAAATGTGAATGAGAATGTGTGTCAAAGTGAGAATCCCTGAGTTGATGTTACCCACAATAATTTTTCATTAGACATCAACCTTAATACCAAAGAAAAGATCCTTTGTCAAAATAACATTCCGAATTTTCTGGTAAAGAACTGAATAAAGACTGTGAACTTATTTATCGTGATCAGTATTTTAAGACTAACGCTGTAGGGGTCTGTTGGTTTCTTTGTGATTTTAAAACTTATTGGACAGAGGCAGCATCATTTTTAATGTCTTTTAAATTGATAAGCCTTTTAAAAAGCTTTAAAAAAAACACTAATTTCATCAGGGTCTGGGTATTTTCTATTTTTTCTTAAATGTTCATTTGTTTCAACTACATGTAGTTTAAAGTTTTAAAAACTCAGTGTCTGCTTTTCTACTTGTTCACTAAACATTCTTAATGAAAACATTTGGATCTGAAGGATGGAGTACTTTGAGCAGCTTTCCTGCATGGTATTATAAAAGTAGCATTTGGAGGGTGAATAAAACACATGCATTATATGCATTATATGTATGAAGATGTACAAACAGCTAGAGAAAATTCCTTCTAAAGATACGTGGTTCTAGCTGTCTTTAGCTAGAACGTATAAGCTCCTCTAAATACTGACCTGTGTACATCACATGCTGCTGTATTGGGCAAAATGACATCTCAGGACAGCTATTTGCCCTAGAATCTGCAAAAAAAAAAGTTTATCTTTTTTATTCCCTTGGTGTGGCAGAAAAGCATTGCCTTACAAGTCTGAAGAAGTGGATTCTTCATCCAGGTGCCATTTTTTTGTATGGCTTTATTTTCTCCAGAGATTTTATCTGAGTTTATGTAGGTCTCTAGTTTGGAGGGTTTGGGTTGTTTTTTATATTGTGAAATGTTTCTCATGGTTTTTATGAGGATTCAATAAAATCCCACATATGCACATAATATGATATTCTGTATCTTACTATTCAGTAATGGCAATGACTAATATGTAATTTGGGCCAAATACATATTTGTAGTTTTCCAAAAATGGTTGGCAATGTTTAATTTTAAAAGCTGAGCTTAAGGGCAAGTGATCTCAATTCAGTCTGGTAATACTGATTAATGGAATAAATCTAAAGACAATTCCTAAGAAAGGTAATTTCACTGAAAACAGTTTTTACTAATTAAACAACAAAAATGTGACCAGGACATCAAAGAGGTAAGTGAAGTTGTAAAGAATGATAATTAACAAGTTTAAATTGGTCTTGATGTTAACTTAATAATCTTGAACCTTGAGCCCAGTTAAATGTTTTTATATTTCTAGCATTGGCAAGGTTCTTAGGTTTCCCACAACCCATTACTTATGTAGGTAGGTCCTAGGTCATTAGCCTGTTTGGGACTCTGTTGTATTATTATGCTTCACAGCTTTCCTATTCCTATAGATCTGATCTTAATCCCTGACCTACTGAGTGAAAAACATTTCCAGTTTGGCCTGGAGTGTTTTTTTTTCCTCTTGGTTTTTAAAACTGCTCCATGGTCTTTGTGGCTTTAGAACTCAGTATGCACAAATTGCCAGATTTCATCTTTCTCTGGAACCTGCATTCCCTTACACTATCCATTTTGGACTAACAGCAAAATTTCCTATTTCCTGTCTGAGCAGTGTCTTAACTGTGAGCTGATCTGAAATAAGGTCATTGATCTCAAGTTGTATCTCTCATTAAGCCATCCTAGTGTGAGTTACTCTTCTTTACTTTCCCTAGTTTTTCTCTATGACATATGACTACATTATCTCATTTTATACTTAAAATATTCTAAATATGAGAATTATATGCTGTGTTTACCACAGAGCAAAAAAAGGGCAACAAAAACTATTTGCCAATGAGGAAATAGAATAACTATAAAAAAAAAGACACAAAGATTCCATATAGCAGTCAGTTATCTTCGTCTCAAGTATATCATGTCTTAAAATATTATAGTAACCGATGTTAATAAAGCTTTTAGGTCAGTGGTTCTTAACCAGAAGGGTACAATATAATAAACTTAAAATCAGTACATATGTATTTATATTTAATGACATTCAGGAAGACGAGGTTCTGATTGTGTTTGAGGTAGAACTCTCAAGACTTATCTTTGCAGGTTCCCTTAGTAATTCTCATAAATATCCTTGATTAAAAAATCATTGTTCTGATAAAGCAAGAAAAGGTAGTACCAATCTGGAGGGCAATTTGTCAATATGTATCAAAGTTTTAAATGTTTTTATTATCTGATCAGTAATTTTAGGTGTTTATTCTAAAGAAGTTGGAAAATAACAGATTGCAAAACAGTACTATGTGACCTATATGGTTAAATCAGCTTTTTTTTTTTTTTTTTAAAGTCTGAAAGCGGGGCACCTGGGTGGCTCAGTCGTTAAGCTACTGCCTTTGGCTCAGGTCATGATCCCAGGGTCCTGGGATCAAGCCCCACTTTGGGCTCCCTGCTCTGCGGGAAGCCTGCTTCTCCCTCTCCCACTCCCTCTGCTTGTGTTCCCTCTCTCGCTTTGTTTCTCTGTCAAATAAATAAATAAAATCTTTAAAAAAATAAAAAGTCTGAAAGACTGTATAGTATAACAAATTAACACTGGTAATTATAGCTGGAAGATAAAACAACAGATTTTTATTTTTATTTTTTTTAACGTCAGTATTGCAGTTTCCTTATGGGTGGCTTTGGTACCAGGCGACATTAATGCAGAAGCTCCTTTGCCTTTAAAAGTTTAAAATTCTTGGTGTTGAACAGACAATAGAGAGATGGTTATCTTTTGGGCTGACTAAAGTTGCTTATTGATTACAGTCAGTGGTGATATCTGAAGCCCTTGATTTTTCTCATTGCCCTGACAAGTAGTCTGAGCTCTTTTAAGTAATTACTGAACTTTAGGGTGGCTCAGTTGGTTAAGCGACTGCCTTAGGCTCGGGTCATGATCCTGGAGTCCTGGGATCGAGTCCCGCATCGGGCTCCCTGCTCAGCGGTGAGTCTGCTTCTCCCTCGGACCCTCCCCCCTCTCATGCTCTCTCTCTCTATTTCATTCTCTCTCTCAAATAAATAAAATCTTTAAAAAAAATAATAATTACTGAATTTTTAAATAGGAATCTCATTATCCACCCAGTGAAGTCTAAGATGGTCCTCCTAAGATTGTAAACAATTACTGCTTTAAGTACTTTTGTTGGTTTTATAATTCTTTTTCCTTTTAAGATATTTAAATGTTTTCCTGTTTTGCCCTAAAGATACTTTAAGCCTATTGAATTCTTTATACTCTTAGGAATTCTTTATATACTTAGGTGATTCTGTGGTAACCTCTTTGAATTTGATGGAATCTGACATTCCATATTCTTTTTTTCCTCCCAGGTTTACTAAAGTATATTTGACATGTAAAATTGTATGTATTTAAAAGTGTACAATATGACGATTTGATGTATACATTGTGAGATATTTAGCATGGTTAAGTTAATTAACACATCCGTAACTTCAGGTACTGTGTGTAGTATGAGAGAGTAGCTCTTGATTACAGTCATCATGTAGCTCCTCAGAACTTACTCACCTGAAAAGCAACAGTTGGTAACTCTGACGAACATCTCCCAGTTTCCCCTATCTATATTCTTTCTTTCTAGTGTTCTAGATATTAGCTTAGCTTATGGTTAAATTCTAGCTATTTCTCAAGTTTTATTTAGCTCTGGGGCACACGATTGACAAGTTTTGACTTTCCAGTTTTTTCCCCTAGTTATTTGCTGCATTTTAAATTACTGAAGAGTGTATCTGTATATTTTATAGGGACTAAATCTGTTTTGATTTGGGGGGAAAGGGTAAGGAACCTCAAGAATCAACTGTGAAGAACTATTCAAATCTATGAAAGAATTTAACTGCTGCATAGTAGTAATTATAAGATACATGTATAAGAATCAGTAGCTTTAAAAAAAATCAGTAGCTTTTCTGTAGGCTATATATGAAGAAAACTAATAAAAAGACTTAAGCTGAGAGGGTTTTTTCCATGTGACTGTGTATAAGACAGTAGTGGCCACTGTAAGTTTTTCCCAGACTCATACAGGCTTAATTTCAGTCAGAATCTCAATAGACTTTTCTTTTTGGAAGAATGGGAGAGAGTGGGTAGTACCTTGAAAAAATTATTCTGTAACTCATTTTGAATGGTCAAGACATTTTTGAAAATGTAATTAGCAAGTACTTGACATATCACTATGAGGAAAGACTGAAATGCTACTATAATAAAACATTGTGGCTCTGATAGACCAATGGACTAGAAAAAGACCCTATTATATGTAAGATTTTGGTGGTATGAATCAGTGGAACAGTAGAGATTATTCAGTAAGTGGTGTTAGAATAATTGTTGACCACTTGGAAGAAAAGAATTGAAGTTAAAATTTCCCCTCAAATCTATACCAAAGTAAATTCTAGATAGATTAAAGTTAATTATGAAGTAGAAGCCATAAGAAGCCAAAAGAAATGTAGGCAAATATTTAATGACCTAGCAAAAGGAGTTGATAAGCACAGAAACAGTGAAAGAAATCACACAGGAAAAGGTGGATCATTCTTAACATACAAGAGTCGAAAACTTCTATAATAAAAGCTGCCATAGACACAGTTAACAGACAAGTGAATAAACTGACTGTTTCTGACAAATGTAACAAAAATACACACATGCACACACCTACCTGTTGCGGGGCAGGGAAGAAACAACCTGTGGCTCTTAACCATTTTGGGATAACACTCTCCCAGAAAAATGCATGTGCTGCATATGCACACTAACAGGTATGTACACACATACACATGCCCACAATTTTCAATATAATTTTAGGAGACTCACATGTTCACAAGAGTTTTATGGACCACAAAGAAGTGCCTGGTAAATATGACTAAACCTCACCCTCCCCGTTACATAAATTGGTTTTATAGGACTGTAAAGTTGAATATTAGTGAAACTATTGCTAATGGGATGTAAATTAAATTAGTAAAACTTCTCAGGAAAGCTTTTTGGTTTTTAAAATGTCAGAATCTTATTTAAAAATTCTATTTCTAGGAGTTAAGAAAACATCAGACTCTCAGACGAATTTTTATTCAGCTGTGACCATTATGTATTGAAATGCTTATTATTTATAGTAGCAAAAAATTGGGAGGGAAGTAACCTGAATGCTCAGCTTTAATGTAATGGTAATTTAAATTAAGGTTTAGCCATGCAACGAGTATCATGGAGCCATTATATATAATGTTTTTAAAAGAGTACTTGGCGATGTGGGAAAATAATTAAAATGTACTGTTAAATGAAAAAAGCAAATACTCAAGAGATATTTTTAAAAAAAGTTGTTTCTAGGTGATGGGACTGTTGGTGATTTTAAATTTATTTCTGTATTCCTCCTCATTTATTTTTATAGTGAGTATGTATTTTATACTTCAAATGCTTGGAAAAAATGTTATTCTACTTTGTATAATTTTTAGAGTTTTACTTAAAAATAGGTAAAATGATAGTGGTTTAACTCTCAAAAATATATGCAAGGTTTTTTTTGGAAAACTTAAATCGTTACTGGTTCAAGAAAGTTTATTTTAAAACACGTGTTGAATTAAGACAAATAATTAATTTTTGGATACCTTTTCCTTCTCCTACTAGAAGTGGAAGACTTGTTTTCTTCACTTAAACATATCCAACATACTTTGGTAGATTCTCAGAGCCAGGAGGATATCTCACTGCTTTTACAACTTGTACAAAATAAAGATTTCCAGAATGCATTTAAGATACACAACGCTGTCACAGTACACATGAACAAGGCCAGCCCTCCTTTTCCTCTTATCTCCAGTGCACAAGATCTTGCCCAAGAGGTATGTATTCTGAACATCTGCTTGAAATATACAAGCTAATTGTTAGTGACAGTAAGGCAGTATTATTGGAAAATACTGATGTGAATATAAGCCTTGTTTGAATTAATTACTGTTGATCACATGTTAATAATTTATTGTGTTAGGGAAAACTTGCTGCATGCATTTTATCCTGAAAAAATATATACTTCAAAATCAGAGCTCTGTTTCATGAAAAGAAGTGTTAGTTTTATATATAAAATTATGTATTTGCATAGTGAGATAAATATTTGTCTAACTAAAGAGTTTTTTTAGTGCTTTTATAAATGTATAATTTTATTTTAAGCATTATACATTATAAACTGAGATGAGTACTGATGAGGTAAAGTCATATCTGATAACCAGGTGTCATAAATATACAACTTCTAAAATTTGTTGTTTGTAGATATTTTGAAGTTTTTCCTGTATAAAAACTCTGTAGAAGGTCCAAAAAAATTAAGTTTTAATGTATGGTGAGAGTTTCTTTCATTAACATGCTGACTTTGAAGTTCTAGTTTCTGCTGCTTGTTGATGTTGATATTCAGTGTCTAATGTATTCTGCAAACATCTTTTAAATTGAAGGCTTTAAAAAGATATAAATAAGCCATCTCCTGTGTTTTGGGATGGAATTCTGTCATTATTACAGGATTTTAAGTTACTTTGATATAAAAACTAAAAATTCTGGAAGCCCATTAAGTAAATCTGTTCCATTGAACCCAGACACGAGACAGAAAATGGCCTCCGGGGAAGGGTAGGACTTTGAGATTTACAGGCGTTTAAAATATCTTAGGAGGCATTTTTTCAGATGAGCACAGAATGTATTTTCTTTGTTTAGGTGCATACAATGGATAAAAATCCTATGTGGAAGAGTGACTGAGAAAAGTCTTGTGTCACCCAGAATAGGAGAGTGTGACCTAAGGACATATCCTAGAGAGGAAATTTTCTGTCCACTAGAATTTAAAAGAGCTAGTTGAAACCCATTCTTTGTGCTCTTTCATTATTGAAATTAAATATGCAAAAATTTTAATTAAAAAATTATTTCTGCAGTTTTACTTATAGCTTAAATGGTTTTTCTGAAAATTGCTTTCCTTATAGACATCAAAATAATCAACATACTTTGATTTTATTTACTCACAAATACAGGTAACTTTTATTGTATACAGTTGGGAGGAATGCATAATAATAATCATTCTCTTCCCTGTCTTTGTCTACTACCTCCTGGGCCTTTGTTTTGTTGAATAGAACAATGGGTGGGAAAGAGAATGAGATAAGCAAGAGAGACCAAAATTGCTCCAGTTAAAGAAAGTGGCACAGACAACAGAAAGGGTGAAAAGAAAAAGAATAAAAGAGGCAACATAGCTTAAAAAGTTTTAGGAGTTGACTGCATATCAAGAGGCACCTGGATTGAGTGAGGCAAAGAAAAGCCATTTGTACATGGCTTAAAGAGTAAATGCTTTGGGAGAGAAGGAAAGCGTTGAAAAGAACTTTAAAAAATTAATTTGAAAATTAGTTTTAGGATAGTGAACGTATTTACGTGGTTCACAATTTTAAAAGTACCCTAGCAAGGAGACTTTCTGAATATTTGCTGTCACGTCCTTAAAATATCTTCAGTAATACTCAAGAATTGTGTTGCTTTGATGATGGTAGGATACGTGGCTGATAGGCACCTTGGGCTGAGACTAGTCTTAAATGAGTACACAGTGAGGGACCTAGTCAGGGCCACAGTGTAAGTGGTTGTGCTGCTGTGTGAATAACTTCCCCCATAGCTGTGTCTACACAACTCTGCGGCAGCCCTGATTTACAGTGCATAACACTTAAGAAAAGTATATACTTAGCTCGTCCTAGCAAAGTGTTAAATCTGATGACAAAATGCTAAAAGTTTAAATGGACACGTTGCCTTTATTTTATAGCTGGAAAAATGCTACCAAGCACCTAATTCAACTCTTCTGTTTTATATTTCTGAATATTGATAGTGAGGTCAGGTGATTTTGTGACTAGCTTAAGACTAATTAGGCTGCTCATCTGCTCAGTGCCTACTGTTTTGCTTTTATAGCATTCATAATTCCAGCCATTTTAATATGCAGTGAAGAAATTACTTCATGCTTCAGTTGTATCATTTTTACATGAAAATTAAAGTAAAAAAATACAAGAAATTTAGCAAAAGAATGTCTTAAAACATTAGGAAGTGTTCTTTGTTTTTATAGCTTTTTTAAATAGTATTTTTATAGTTTTTTAATGTTAGTTAAACATTAGATATTGTATAATAGATAATAAAGGCTATGAAAACTTCATATATTGAGATCCAGATTAAATCTTTGACAATCTAGAGTATTTATTAATAACCACAAATCAAGGTTTTTTTTGGTCACTGAAGTGCTTTTAATCAAGAAAAGTTTGAAAACTTGGGTTTCATTTAATGAACTTCTGCTTATCCAGTAAAAATGTGAGCCAGCAGACTAGGAAATAGTATTTTATTTTATTATTTGATTTTTGAGATATTGAGAGATATATATACATGTGCATACATGTATAAATATATATATAACAAAAACTTGAATCCAGAAGAACTCTCACAAATTAATAGAAAAAGACTTCAGTTTTTTTTTTTAATAGGCAAAGGACTTGAAGAGACACTCACAAGAAGACAAAATCCAAATGGCCAATAAGTATGAAAAGGTGTTCAGATCATTAGCTAACAGAAATGCAAATTAAAACAAAATGAGATATCACTATATAGACACCAAAATGATTAAAATTAAAAAAAAAAAAAGACTGGCAATATCAGATGTTAGTGAACTTATGAAGCAACTGAAACTCTCCCACATTAGGGGCACCTGGGTGGCTCAGTCGTTAAGTGTCTGCCTTCGGCCCAGGTCATGATCTGAAGGTCCTGGGCTCCAGCCCCTTTTGGGGCTCCCTGCTCAGCGGGGAGTCTGCTTCTCCCTCTACCACTCCCACTGCTTGTGTTCCCTCTCTTGCTGTCTCTCTCTCTGTCAAATAAATACTCTTAAAAAAAAAAAAAAAGAAAAAACTCTTACACATTACTGGTGGGGTATAAATTGGTACTACCACTTTGGAAGGTGTTTGGCAAGCTAAAGCTTAATGTACCTATATGTTATGACCCAGCAGTTCCATTTCTGGGTATGTACCTAAGAGAAATGAAAACATATCCACACAAAGACTTAAGTACAAATACTGTTTATAGCATTCAGATAATAACAGGGATCAACCCAGGTGCCCATTGATCAGCAAAAGTTGTTAGGCTATCACTGAGGAAGAACAATGAATAAACAATTACGGTCTAATGAGAAGTACCGTGATGGCAGTATTTGTAAGGTACCAAGAGCACGAGATAGATGTGTCTGATTCAAGGGGAGAGGACAGGAGAAAGGAAGAAATATAGATGAAAATTTAATTTGCTGAGTCTTGAAGGATGATTGAGAATTTGCCAGGAAATCCAGGAAAGAGGAAAAGCCATTACATTGGCAAAGGGTACAAAGACTGTAGTGACTGAGGAAGTCTGGCATATTTCTTCAACAATGAGTAAAGGGTAGGATATAATCATAAAAGTTAAGAGTCCAGATCCCGAAAGCCAGATAAGCCAATTAATAAGTTTAAATTTAACTTATGATGGATCTGTGTGGTAAATATTTTTAAATAATTAACTTACATGAATAGATAAAAGGAGGAAACCATATGATCAACTTGATGCAGAAAAGATAGCTGAAAAAAATTTAGTACCTACCCTTGATGATGAAAATTCTTAGAAAGCCAGGCACATTTTGTTAACTTAATAAAAAAATAATATCAGGTATCAATAGGGAGCATCCTGTGTAATGCTGAAGTACCCAACACATTGCTTTTTAAGCCTGGAATAAGACAATCTGCAGACTCTCACCTCTAATATTCAACACTTTTCTGGAGGTATTAGCTAGTGCAATGAAACAGGAAGAAGTAATGAAATAGAAAGTTGTGGGAGAACAGCAAAACTGTGAAATTGTTTCTAATTTGAATAGGCTGAATTACTTTGACAATTCAGGTAGCTGGGAGAGCTAGCAATCATAGGGAGCATTCATAATCATCATAGGGAGACGGCATGATGCATGCAGAGAACAACAAGCAGTTTAGGGCTGGACCAAAAAGATTAAGGCATGAGGAGTGCCAGGTGATAGGGCTGGAAAAGAAGCAGAAGTCAGAGGATGCTAAGGAACTTGGATTTGATCCTGTAAATGACAGCCAACCAGAACTAAAATGTTTATATTTCTTTTCTAGAATTGAAAAGGATATTTAATGACATAGAAAAATAAAATATTTTAAAAATTAATATCAAATCAAAGCAGTTATGGAACTGTATAAATAGTATGATCTCATTTCGATAAGTGTAATGGATAAACAGATTTTCCCATAGTTTTGGGGTTATGGGCATATTTTTTTTGGTAACCAACTTTATTGATATAATTTACATATGCTTAAAATGGGTACATTTATTCTATAGTTCAGTATGTTTTGACATATTATACACTTGTGTAATCTACCACCACAGTCAGGTTATAGAAGCATTCCTGATTCTACTAAGCTTCCTCATGGCCCTTAACAAACAAGAACCACCTCCCTCCCACTCCCCAAGCCCTAGGCCTTCACTGATCTGTTTTCTGTTTTTTACAAATTTGTCTTTTCTGGGCATTTCATATAAATGGAATAAGATAATATGTAGTCTTTTGTGTCTGACTTATTTTTCAAATTCATCCATGTGTTGCATGTATCAGATTTTGTAAGTTCTTGCTGAGTGAGTAGTATTCCATCGTATAAGTATCCCATAATTTGTTTCACCACTCACCTCTTGATGGATATTTGAGTTGTTCCCTATTTATCATTCTAGCAGTGTGTAATGGTATATCATTTTAGTTTGTATTTACATATATTGAGCATTTTTCATAGGCTGTTTCCGTCTTCTTTTGTAAAATAGCTTGTCAGATTTTTTTCCCGTTTAAAAAGTCAGATTGTTGGTCTTAATTGAGTTCTAAGAGTTCTTAATATATTCTAGTTACAGGTTGTTTTGTCATATATATATGTCATGGTGGATTTTGGTAAAAACAAGGATAAGGATAATACAGGAGGATATATACCAGATTAATATCTCTGGGTTTGAAGGTTATGACTTATTTCCTTCTTTTTGGTTAACTATTTTCCAATTTTTCACATTTAACATATACCATTTCTATAATTTTAAAAATTAGTTTAAAAATGAAAAGGAGGGTGGGGGTGGGGTACCTGGGTGATGGGCATTAAGGAGGGCACGTGGTGTAATGAGCACTGGTGTTATATACAACTGATGAATCACTGAATTCTACCCCTGAAACTAATAATATACTATATTTTAATTAATTGAATTTAAATAAAATTAAATTTAAAAAAAGAAGGATTTGGGCTCTGAAAGAAAAGAGAGAAAAATAATGTAGCTAGAAAAGAGTATTAGATCAGGAGAGAGTATTTTCTTTTTAAAGATAAGAGATTAGAGCATTTTTATAGGCCAATGGAAAGGAAGCAGTACAATGTAAGAATAGCCTTTTAATTCCTTAGTCCTTTGTAGAAATAGTTGATGTGTGAGGACACTAAAATAGGTAACATATGGACTAATAGGGAAAGGAAATAAACACTTAAGAGGAGCTCTACATTTCTATAGAAGAGAAGATCTCAGAGATGTTTAGGAAAGGATTTAAAAGTAAAAGGAAAAAAATGTCCATATACAAAATTATTTTTTTTAAGATTTTTTTTATTTGAGAGAATGAGAGAGAGAGCATGAGAGGGGGGAGGGTCAGAGGGAGAAGCAGACTCCCCGCTGAGCAGGGAGCCCGATGCGGGACTTGATCCTGGGACTCCAGGATCATGACCTGAGCCAAAGGCAGTCGCTTAACCAACTGAGCCACCCAGGCGCCCCAAAATTATTATTGAGTTGATTTGGTACACACTGTATACCCTCAGCATTTTTAATCCAGATTTTTCTTTTCCCCTCAGAATTACTTTTTCTAGCTATCAAAAGGTCAGGATCAGGGACTATAAATTTCATGTTAAATTAGCCTAGATTTGATATATTTTAAAAAGAAAGACACCTTATTTTAAAAAATCAGCATTTAATTGCCTCCAGTTTTGGATTACTGCACTTGTCCATTAGTAAGGCTTTAATAGAATTCTTGAAGATAATAATTGCTATGTTACCTATGCTGTTTACACATACAGAACTCTACAATTAGAAACATGTTTGTCTAGGAACCGAAACAAGAGAACAGGCTGGTTTGGGAACTGTCATTACTTTGATCCACTTGTGGTCAAATTAGTTAATCCCCAAATAATCACCTCTTAGGTTTGATAGGGGAATTACTAATAAAATGATTTAAAATAGGGGTGCCTGGGTGGCTCAGTCGTTAAGCATCTGCCTTCGGCTCAGGTCATGATCCCAGGGTCCTGGGATCAAGCCTCGCATCGGGCTCCCTGCTCTACGGGAAGCCTGCTTCTCCCTCTCCCACTCACCCTGCTTGTGCTCTCT
Source organism: Callorhinus ursinus (assembly GCF_003265705.2). Classification (NCBI taxonomy): domain Eukaryota; kingdom Metazoa; phylum Chordata; class Mammalia; order Carnivora; family Otariidae; genus Callorhinus; species Callorhinus ursinus. Next base: position 40,242,505 of record NW_027397070.1, read on the forward strand.
CTCTCACTGTGTCTCTCTCTTTAAATACTTGTGGTAGAAGAAAGAAGATTGAAAATAAATGAACTGGGGGCACCTGGGTGGCTCAGTCAGTTAAGCATCCAACTCTTGATTTCGGCTCAGGTCATGATCTGACCTGGATGATATGGAGCCTTACGTTTGGCTCCAAGCTCGGTGGGGCATCTGCTTGAGATTCTCTCCCTCTCTGGTCTGCCCTCCCCCCACTAGCACTCTTTCTAAATTACTAAGTAAATAAACTCTTAAAAAAAAAAATGAACAGAGCATACAGCCTAAATGATTAGAAATTGAAAAGGGGAATAAACTAAAGCAGAGGAAAGGAACTGGGATTATTCAAATGGAAAGAACGACAGATTTAAATTTAGAAGCTGGGTTTTTGAAAAGTACAAGAAAATAGAGAAACCTTTGACAAGTTACATAAAGGAAAAAAATTCCAGTAACATTAGAAAATCTACCCTTAAAAACTCTACCATGCCCAGATGAATTTATATACAAGCTCTGTTAAAACTTTAGGGAACATACAATTCTGGTGTTAAATAAACTGTTTTAATACATAAATATAGACTATTTCCCACCTCCGTGTACTAGAATAGTATAACCTAGATACTAAAACCAGACAGTAGTTCCGCAAACCAGTGTACATGACTTGCACTCAACAAGTAGAGGCCAATCCAGTTTAGGAACATTAAGGTAGAAATCTTAAAATATGAATAACCCATATCTAGAAATATATTAAAGTAGTAATTTATTATGTGCCTAGGTACTGTACTAAGCAGTTTATATGGATTATCTCAATCTTTTAAGAACCTTGAATGGTAGGTGCCATTCTACAGATGAGGAAATAAAGGCTAAAAGAAATTCATCATAATCAAGTGTAGTTTATCCTAGGAATACAAGAATTGCTCAACCTCAGGAGATTTTTTAATGTAATTACCTGTGCCTGTGGCCTGGTAGTTGTTCCATTACTCTCACATAAGTGTATCTTGTTAGTCTGTGACTAAAGTGTCATCTCTGATTTAAAATGTAGTTATATAAACATGATTTTGGTGAAACTATAACTAGTCAAACTGAGGGTTCTAGAGGGGATGGGGGGATGTGTTAGCCTAGTGATGGGTATTAAAGAGGGCATGTGCTGCGTGGAGCACTGGGTGTTATATGCAAACAATGAATCATGGAACACTACATCAAAAACTAATGATGTAATGTGTAGTGATTAATGTAACAAAAAAATCAGTACAAAGTGGGGAAAAAAGCTATAGTAACAGAATAGTTTTTCTTCCCTTATGTAATCATTATTAGTCTATTTATAGTATGTTGGGAGAAACTTTCAAGAAGCAAATAGGTCATTCATAGTTGTAAATACCAAAATCTTACCTAGTGTATTTTTTTAAAGAATGCTGTTAACAATGATAACAAGGTTGAAAACTGTGTAAGAAGAAACATATTCCTTTTTTCTCTTATAATTCTACTTTATAGTGCTTTTCTTTCTTACAAGTAGTTTCTTACAAGTTTAAATTGTATCTTTTTTTTTATATACCTGTATATGTGTTGGTGATACTTCCTATAACCTAGGAAAAATAATCTTATGTTTCTTAGGTACAAACTGTTTTGAAGCCAGTCCACCAGAAGGAAGGACAAGAATTAACTGCTTTGCTGAGTGCTCCACATATTCAGGTAGAAAATGAACAAAATGATATATAAGTGATTTTTCCAGCATTCAAAGTCTCTGCTAAGTCTCTTAGGGCTAGAAGAGACCTCAGACATTATCTGTGTAGCCTGTTTGGTTTATAACTCACACTGCAAAATAATTATGTTGGAATACACACACACACACACACACACACACACACACACACGTTACTTTATTTTTTGATTATATATTTTTATATTTAAAATGAACCACATTAGTTTTGAAACAACTTTGTATTCTATACAAAAATTCTTCCCTTTTTTGGTTATATTTTCCATAAATTTTAATTATCTATGGTGTTGGGCCTTTAAATTGATTTTGTTATTATGAAGTTTAATAAGCATTTTAGACTTTCATAACCCATCCCAGAGTTACCCTGTTACATGTAACACATCTTTTTTATTAGCTATAAAAGATACAGGGTTGCATCTGTACTTCATTAGAAAATTTGGAAACAGATTTGAATATATAAATAATTATAGCACTTCTTCTAAACGTTTAATGATTAGAATACTAGTCAACATGATTAGATTAAAAATCTCTCTACAGAAATAAATCATGCTGCTACTTTAAATGCTGTGGATTTCTTTGAAACAGGCACTTTTACTGGCCCATGATAAGGTTGCTGAGCAGGAAATGCAGCTAGAACCCTTTACAGATGAGAGAGTTTATGAAAGCGTTGGCCAGTATGGAGGAGAAACTGTAAAAATAGTTCGTATAGAAAAGGCTCGAGATATTCCACTGGTAAGTGCTCCACATCTCTGATCTGAGATCCTTTCTACACAGGGATCTTATGTTTGGCAGGTAGTTGAAGACCCCTTTACATTTCTAGTAGTTTTTCTTTGTTGAGGTTCATTTGCTGGAGTTCTTTTATGGTCTTATTCAGTTGAGAAAAATTTGTTCATCTTTTCTTACCTATAATTTGATGAAAATAATAGCTTGTAAAATAATTACTGAGGAACAAAGAGGGACGAGTTGTCTGCTTCATTATTCTCCTGGCTTTTTAAAGAAACAGTAATTAGAAATTCTGATCTTTGCATTCCATTAATTCTGTTGGAATACAATTCCTTATATGGTTCACATATACTTAGAAGTATGTATTCCTTAATGTTAATATTTGTTTTTTAATGTTTTTTTAAATTTTTTGTTTTTGTTTAATGTTTTTATTGTTTTATTATATTCATTTAGCCAGCATTTTTAATGTTTTGTATGTAAAACTTTTTGCAATCTCTTTTCTGTCTACTGTAGTTGCCTTAATTTTCTTTCTTTTATTTTCAGAGAAATAGTCTCGAATCTTTATGTCTCAAATTATGTCTTGAAGAGTGTGGTACATAAAATAAGGACTGTATTTTATGGACAGTTAATGTAACTAGGTTTTTTCCCCACCAGAAAAAACAAATTGGGAAAGTTGTAACAAAAATTTGAAATAAAAGTTTAGGAGAAAAATGTTACATACTCTTGTCTACTTTTAAGCCTTATTCTGTACTTCATATTTCCATTTTTTGAATGCATATATTTCAGTTGTGCTTCCAATTTATGTAATAAATACTAGTGTTTAAATACATTTTAATTTAAATTGGTGCAGCTATATTTAATATTTGAATAATAAGCCAGATTATTCATTCCTTAATCATATTTTGAATTTTAAAAAAGGACTTTTATAGTTATAAGTTGTATACACTAATTATATCTAACTATAGTATAACCATTTGACTCGCATCCAGCATATAGAGGACAAATTTGATTTTAGGTCTTCACATTGTTTTTAAAAGTAAGTGCATTTTTCTGTTGTTGTAGACTTCAAAGTCTGCTTGATTTTAGAATTCAGATGCATACAGCTTGTCGGAAGCAGAAAATGTTGTAAGGAAAATGGTCAACTTTCAAAGCTAATTACCATGCTACTCTAGTTGTGTAAGTTAGTTTCTTTCTCAAGATAACTGAAGGCTAATATTGTTGAATAGAAAAGTTGTAAATGAAGAAATGTTTAATAAAAAAGTACATTTTTATTTTAAATTAGATACTGCCTTTTTTTAGGGTGCTACAGTTCGTAATGAAATGGATTCTGTCATCATTAGTCGGATAGTAAAAGGAGGTGCTGCAGAGAAAAGTGGTCTATTACATGAAGGAGATGAGGTTCTGGAAATTAATGGCATTGAAATTCGAGGGAAAGATGTCAATGAGGTTTTTGACTTGTTGGTAAGTTGATACAGAAGAGTAACTAACTGATTGGTTCTTAAAAGCTGTTTTCTTTGTTGAAAGACTTCTTAAAAGACTTAAAAATGCAATATTTTAAAAATAATTATTAAGAACACTAGGCAATTTCTAGCCTAAATTTGACACAATATAATTATTTCCACAGTATTTTTTAGTAGAGTTTTATTTTGGTATGATTAGCACTGTTATTTTTTTTATTTTGAGCTTTATTACTACAAGGTATATTTTATTTGCCTTTTGAAATCACTAATATAACTAATTAATTCTTCAACATATATATATTGAGTACCTATTATGTGCTAGCCACTAGGAAAATAGTGACACAACAAAGTCCATGCCATCATTTTTTAAGTTCATTTTTTTAAAAAATTTTCTTCAACTGATTGCTATTTCCTTAACAATATTAGGTAATAGCATGGTATTAATGTACACTGCCCAACATAATAGCCAATAGCTACATGTGCTAGTTATTTAGATTTAAAATTCCGTTCCCCATTCATACTGGCTGCATTTCAGGTGTTTAAGAGCAGTATATAGCAAATGGTTTCCATATTAAGATGTAGATATAGAACATTTCCATCATTATAGAACATCCTATTGGACAGTGCCAATATAATCAGGAAGCCACTTTATAGTTAGTCTTTGAGGGCAATTTATTATCACTTCATATTCTTATTTACAGCATCAGTAGTTACAGTAGAATCTCTCCTATCTGCTGACATTTGTTGAAGAATCTAGAAAACACCCTTATTTTCACCCGCCCTCATTCATTGCTTTGGTAAAGCAGTGTCAGTAGTCATCATTTTTAGGCCTTGTTTTATTGGCTATTGTCTCTGTTGAGCACTGCTCCCTGCTATGTCAGGACCAGAAGTTGTGATTACTGTTTAGGCTGGAGGTATCTGAACAAGGCAGTCAGTGGTGTACTGGGAAATAATAGCTAACAGTAACATTATACAGTTAGAAAACAGAATGGGTGACAGAGACTGGGTATCTGGGAAGTGGAAATATATTTGTATATTTGCATCACTTTTCTAATCCTGGTCACAATTACTATTTCAAATTCTACTGTGTTAAAATTGATGTTTGCCAGAATAGATAACCCAGAACTGTTCTAGCACTGTGGTGTCTTCCAAACCTTCGCTGTGGGAATCTTCCTTTTTTTTTTTTTTAAATATTTTATTTATTTATTTGACAGAGACACAGTGAGAAAGGGAACACAAGCAGGGGGAGTGGGAGAGGGAGAAGCAGGCTTCCTGAGGAGCAGGGAGCCCAGTGTGCAGCTCAATCCCAGGACCCTGGATCATGACCTGAGCAGAAGGCAGACGCTTAACAGCTGAGCCACCCAGGCTCCCCCACTGTGGGCTCTTCCTAAGCTTACACAAAATGGAAGACAAAAACCAAAGACTTCTGGGATAAGTGGCTTTCTCCAGTGGACCAGAATACAGAATGCCTCATTTCCTGGGTAGCTCTACTATAATGGAGTCCATGAAAGGTCTAATTTATGCTTCCTGATGAAATGGCATTCATCGTTACCAACTATTTAAAAGGTCTTCTAGGGGATCCAGAATAGTCCAGTTTAGGGAATATTGATCATAACATAACATCATAGAACAATTTTCATAAAGATAGATTTTTAAAATAATCTGATCTTTCTATTGCAGTCTGATATGCATGGTACTCTGACATTTGTTCTGATTCCTAGTCAACAGATCAAGCCTCCTCCTGCCAAGGAAACAGTAGTAAGTGATTTTTTTATGTTCATTATTTATTGTCTGATGTCTACTGTTTATTTAATTAATAAACTTTATTTTTTAGAGTAGTTTTAGGTTCACAGCAAAATTGAACAAAGTTACCACATATGCATAGTTGCCTCCACTATCAGCATCTTGTATCATTTGTTACACTGATGAATCAATGCTTTCATTGTTTCTCATTAGGATTCACTTTTGTTGTACATCCTTTGGGTTTTGACAAATGTATAATTTATATGTATCCACCAATGTATCATACAGAATAGTTTGACTGCCCTAAAAATCCTCTGTGCCCTGCCTATTCATCACTTCCTCCCCTCCCCAACCCATGGCAACCACTGATCCCCATAGTTTTGCCTTTTCCTTAATGTCATATAGTTGGAATCATACAGTATGTAGCCTTTTCAGATTGGCTTTTTACATGAATGATAAGCATTTAAGTTTCCTCCATGTCTTTTCTTAGCTTTTGGTAGCTCATTTTTTTTAGCCCCAAATAATATTCCATTATCTGGTAATATAATAGTTTATCCACCTACCTACAGAAGAATATCTTAGTTGCTTCCAACTTTTGGTAGCTACCAGTAAAGCTACTATAAACATCCCTGTGCAGGTTTTTTTGTGTGGACATGTTTTCATCTCATTTGGGTAAATACCAAGGAATCAAAAACTTAACATCCACACAGAACTTACACATGAATGTTTACTTTTGAGTATTAGAAATGTCACTTTATTTATTTATTAGATTTTTTTTTTATATATTAGAAAGCATAAGCTGGGGGGAGGGAGAGTAGAGGAAGCAGATGCCCCACTGAGCAGGGAGCCCAATGCGGGACTCAATCCCAGGACCCTGGAATCATGACCTGAGCTGCAGGCAAACACTTAACTTACTGAGCCACCCAGGCGCCCCTAAAATGTCACTGTAATTATTTCTTACTTTCAAGTAAAAGGTAAATTCAGCAGTTTTTATTTAAAGAAATATTAATATTTCAAATTTATTAAATTCTGAAAAGTAAAAAGTGGAACATACTTTTCTTCCAGAATTTTTATGAATTCTAACTTTTGTCAGAATTTTTCTGTCATTATAGGTCGTTTAACTTAAACATACTTAGAGTAGGGTGAAAAAGTGCTTTTAGAAAGTATGCACAACTTTAATTTTAGAATATGTATTGCTCTTTATGTTAAACATTTTTTCAACTAGCTGTACTAACAGACAGACTTAATTATTATACGACCTAACAGTTCCACTCCTAGGTGTATATCCAAGAGAATTGAAAACATAACATCCTCACAAAAAATCATACATGAATGTGCATAGCAGCATTATTTTATTAACCGGAAAGTAGAAACAGCCCAGATGTCTGCTAGATGATGAATGGAAAGTGAAATGTGGTATATCCATAGAAAGGATTATTATTTGGCAATCAAAAGGAATGAAGTATTGATACATGCTATAACATGGATGAACCTTGAAAAAATTAGGCTAAGTGAAAGAAGCCAGTCACAAATGGCCATGTATTGGTTCATTTATATGAAATGTCCAGAGTTGGTAAATCCATAGAGATAGAAAGTAGTATAGTAGTTCCTTAGGTGTAGGGAAGGGGAGTTAGGAGAGTATGGGAGTGATTCCTAATGAGTATGGGGTTTCCTTTTGGGGTGATAAAAATGTAAAATTGTTTATGGTTGCACAACTCTGAATTTACTAAAAACTCATTGTATACAGTAGTGGCTTCTATAATATATGAATTATTTCTCAGTAAAGTGTTAAAAAATTATAGACTTCAAAATGAGTTACATGGAAGGCTGATGTATTACATCTGTTGTTAACTTTTACAAAAAACGTAACACTTTGAAAGAGGACACAGTTTCATTTTTTTCCTCAATATTTCATCACAGTTATGCTTTATATTTTGGCTGTCATTCCACGTTTTCCTTTTATTCCTTATGGAACATATTGAAGTTGATGTTGCATCTGCAACCTTCCTTCTGTTTAAAGTTCTTTATAAGAAGAAAAATGAGGAAATAGTTTGTCTCTGAATTCCAGCAGCCTCAATCTCTCTCTATGCCTTTTCCCATGTCTCTCCTGTGAACAAGAGTTTGGATATTAAATATAGTATCATCTGGTTTGTATTTAAAAAAACACTTCTGGCTGCTGTGTAGAAATTGAATTAGTAGAGACAATAATGGAAGCAAGGAGATTTAGGAAACTGAAGTCATCATAAAGTATGATGATGGCTTAAACTAGGATGATAGTGGCAGTGGAGAAAATGGATCAGGCTGTGTTCTAGAAGTAGAGATGGCAGGACCTTGTAATGAACATGGAGGGTGAAGGAAAGAGGAAGAATGCCTGAGCAACTTAACTGGGCGGATCGTGGTGCTGGTTATTACTAAAGAGAGGTCTGAAGGAAAAACAGATTTCGGGAGAAAAATGAAGAGGCCCATTTTCCAGGTTTGAAGGGCATTCAGGTAGACATACTGAGTATATAGAACTCAGTATATCAGGGGTGCATGGGTGGCTCAGTCATTTGGGCATCCGACTCTTGGTTTCGGCTCGGGTCATGTTCTCAGGGTCATGAGATTCAGCCCCGTGTAGGGCTTTGCGCTTGTGGGGAGTCTGCTTGAGAGTCTTTCTTCCCCTCTCCCTCTGCCTCCCCCATGCACTCACACACTCTCTCTAAAATAAACCTTTAAAAAATATATATATATCAGTCTGGAATTCTAAGGAGAGATCTGGGCTATAGTTGTACTTACTGCGGGGAGAGCAGGTCAGAGGAGTAGTCTGTTTATATGTACTTGATGTGTTTGCAAAATTTAAAAATAATTGTTTAAGGATGTTCACATTCACAATTTATAAAGATAACTGGGTTGGAAGGAAAAGTTGAGAACCACTGCTGTCAAATGTATTTACTTTTCTGTTAGAGGTATAAAATGTATTATCCAATTTTCATCTTAATTTTTTTTCTCATTTGGAAGATGATCTGGAATTTTATGAATGCAGTAAGGTTTTATGAATACATATTAGAGATACCAAAAATATAGAAAATTTCAGTGTAGTAGAAGGCCATCCCTTTTCAAGTTAGGGCAGTTGCTGTATTGTTTGCTATTACCTTAAGGTTCATATTTCTGTCTGCTTTCTACTAAGTATCTTTTGGATGTCCCACATACCCCAAACTTCTCATGTAAAAAAATGGAAGCAAACAATAAAGATAATCCTTTTTTTTTAAGATTTTATTTATCTATTTGAGAGAGAGAGCACACGCACATGAGCTGGAGGGGGGGCGGGCAGAAGCAAACTCCCTGCCGCTGAGCAGGGAGCCCAACGCAGGAACTCGATCCCAGGACCCTGGAATCATGACCTGAGCTGAAGGCAGACACTTAACAGACTGAACCACCGAGACGCCCAAAGATAATCCTTCTTGAGTGGGCATTGGGAGGAGCAATCTCAGTTTGGAGGAGGATTTTGAAAACTTTTGCTTGACACTGGAAAGGCTTTTCTTGATGCCATCCTTAAATTTATAGTGTGAGTGAGGGGTAAAGTTTAGGCCAAGCTAAAGGAAGATACACTTTCAAATTCTTTTCTCTTCCACCAATAATTTAAAATTCAAAATAAATCTATAGTAAATACAGAAATAAAAATTAAAAAGGAAAATTATTTTGGAGTATTGAATCCCTTAGAAAAGATGTAAATAAATTGATAATTCATTATCTCTTGACTATATTCCCATCGTTAGGACTTCAAGTGTGAATGGCTTACGAGCTTATGGGTACTAAAAAAAAGGCAAAGAGAAGAATGTTAGGCTGGAAGATAATTGTACTTAATCCTATAATCCTATAATTTGAAATTCAGAAGATTTTGTTTCATTTGGAAAGCAAACACTGTTTTGATCAGTACTGATATTACAACATTGTTAAACCCGAGTCTTCTATAAGGGTCAGCATCTCTCCATTTTGAAAAAGGGCTCTGTTGGGGGCTTCTAGGTGGCTCCAACTCTTTATTTCAGCTCAGGTCATGATCTCAGGGTTGTGAGATAGAGCCCCACATGGGGCTCCACACTGGGTGTGGAGCCTGTTTAAGATTCTGTCTCTCCCTCTCTTAAAAAAGTTGGGGGGGGGGCTCTGTTTTCTTTTGTATGGTAAACTAAATTAGCCACTAACAGAGTTGGAGAAGAAAGATGGATGAAGATAACTTCTAGCACTAATAAGAATTGATCAGTTAGATTATATGGATAGAAGTCACATAGAGCATGTCAAGGCATTGCTCAGACTTTAACTCAACCAAATGGTTCATCTCTGATGTGAAATAAATTTTGCTCTTAATTTTAGGGGGTACATTTTAAACAGCACTAGATAAACTTATTATATAAGCAAAGCATTTCTCCTCTGTACTCTTCTTCAGCCTACACAGAGAGAGGCTCCATTCCAAACCAGCTAAATCTGTCGACCTTTGGCAAAAGTCATAGACCTAGATATAGCCTCCACAGTGGTCTAATTAGTTTCCCTCAGGGTAGTAGTTCCCTAAAATTTTTAAAGTACATTTTATTTATTTATTTATTTTTAAAGATTATTTGACAGAGAATGCATAAGCACAACAGGGGGAGCGGCAGGCAGAGGGAGAAGCAGGCTCCCCACAGAGCAGAGAACCCAATGCGGAACTCCATCCTAGGACCCTGGGATCATGACCCAAGCCAAAGGCAGACGTTTAACGACTGAGCCACCCAGGCACCCCTTAGGGTACATTTTAAATGACATTTATATAACAGTTATCCAAGGAAGCTAGTTAAAATGCAGAATCCTGAAGTCTGAGATATGGCAAAAGAATTTAGTATTTTGATAAACATTCCAGGCAGGTGATCTGAGAACACTTTGAAAATGTGCTGGGTATGGCTTTCAGAAAGTTACTTGATAAAATCATCAATCAGGTGACCAAGTTAGTCTGATTTCACAGATCTCTAAAAGCCTGATAACAAAAATGATCTCTTCACCACCTTAAATAATCCCTGTAATTCCATATTTAGATTTCCAAGACTTTTTTGCTAAAAAGCAACAATTCAAGCAGATTTTGGAAGCGTTGATTGACAGAGATGATAAGCAGTTTTTTGTTAATCCTACATATTAGGTACTTATAGATTATCCTACATCTTATGCCAAGATTACAAAATTGTATGTATATCTCTTTAACCAGTCTCTCAGCTGTGTTTTGACTCTCTGCTACCTTTGTATAACTTTTTAAAATTCACTTTTGGTTTTACCTGGCAGAGTTCTCAAGATTTTAATCAAAACTCTGTTTTCAAATCAAGAAAAAGGCTCGTTAGGGCACTCTATAGTTGGAATGCAGCAGAACACGGTCTAAATGAATGAGTTCTCTTAACCATATTTAACCCAGGAGTGAATACTGTGTGATCCTATTTGTATGAAGTAAAATACTAGGGAAGGTAATCTATGCTTCCAGGAATCAGGATGATGTTTACCCTTGGAGGACGTAGGGTGGTTAGTGACTGAAAGGGGCATGAGGGGCAGTGCTTCTGGGGTGCTGGTGATAGTCTGGTTATTGATTTGGGTCATACAAATCAATATACAGGTATGTTATACAGGTATGTTTCATTTGTGAAAATTCATTGAGCCATACATTTATGATTTTGTGTATTATTGAACTTACGGAGTACATCCATGAAAAGCTACCCCTCAAAACAGACTAGCATGTAAATTCTACATTTTTAACTGGATCATTTTGATTGCTTTACCTCAGTGTTGTTATTTGTATATATTGGGAATTAGATTTCCTCATTTCCTCTTTACGGTAGTAATATATTTTTCTGAAATTGTAAAAGTATTTAATGACACCCTCAAGCATAATTTCTGAAAGAGGCTGCTGCTTTCATGAGAATTCTTAGTTATGCCTTATTATGGAGAGATACATATGTGTATTTATCACTTAGAAAGTATTTTATCAAATTTCATGTCTGTCATTGAGAATAGTCGATTTTGTGTTTTAGGACCTGAAAAAAGATCCTGTCTTCTCATAAAACAGTTTTTGAGGTAGACCAGTATTATCTTTATGATAGGTGGCCTCAGTTTTGGCAAGGGTAAAAGGCTTCTTAGTTAAGGAAAGACAAGTAACAATTGGATAGAAAAGGACTCTGAATTAGAAAATTCTTAGGATGTCAATCAGTTGCTTGGCTCATTGAGCTGCAGTTTAATCTATATGGAGCAGAAATACTCATTGTGTTCAGGTGTTGGATTTCATTAGACAAAAATGGACTACTTAGAAATTTTGGAAATGGCCACATGCCACTTAACCAGATGGGATGAAAATTACAGATGGAGAAGTTCAAAAGAATATTAATATTAATTCCTTTATAACTTCTTAGAATTAAGCTGACTTTGTTATATCTTATGGAGGTATACTGGAGGAAAGAATATAGGCAGTAACTTAGCTTTCAAGAAGATTCATGTGAATTCTTAACCTACCTTTAATGCTGTAAGTCTAACACATTTTTTGATATGCAAAAATACATTGTTAGCAAAAATTATAACTTGTACCACTAGTTAAATTTCAAAGCCTACAAATAGAACACAACAGGAATTTATTATCAGTTTGATTTAGGGGCGCCTGGGTGGCTCAGTTGTTAGGCGTCTACCTTCAGCTCGGGTCATGATCCTAGGGTCCTGGGATCGAGCCCCACATCGGGCTCCTGCTTGGTGGGAAGCCTGCTTCTCCCTCTCCCACTCCCCCTGCTTGTGTTCCCTCTCTCGCTGGTCTCTCTCTGTCAAATAAATAAAATCTTTAAAAAAATTAATTTGATTTAGATAATTTTAGCAGTTTGGGGGTGTGATTGTTTAATGAACCTAAACACATCCCTTTGAAAGAAACACTGAGAGAAGTCAAAGACACAGTTAACATTGACCGTGTATTCAGGAAGGGATGACAGCACCTGGGAAACAGACACTCTTCTATGAAAGGGACAGATGCGGTGAGGTTTAGTCTGCCTTTCCGGGTGGTTGTGGTTTAGAAATGAGATACCTTATTGCAGAGTCATTGTTTTCAACGGTCAGGAATGGAGGGTGAAGGGGTCTCAGTTACATTCCCTCCTGCTTCTCTCAAGCCTTTGAGGCCCCTGAGCACGTCAGGCTTGTTAGTGGCTAACAGTGCAATGCTCTGCGTACTCTTGTATGGTTTTGTTTGTTTGTTTTTTACTCTTGTACATGTTTGCAGTCAACAGAGATGAACTTAATTGAAGAAAACAGAAGCCTGAGAAAATACTGCTGTTACTTAACTAAACCTCCCTGCTTTCAACTCATAATTGCTTTACACTAATGAAAAATTGTAACGTTTTAATGTCTACGCTGAATATTTTGTTATTTTATCATTACTGTTATTTTGATTTTTTACCCTTTTTATCTTTTAGATCCATGTGAAAGCTCATTTTGATTATGACCCCTCAGATGACCCTTATGTTCCATGTCGAGAATTAGGTCTGTCTTTTCAAAAAGGGGATATACTTCATGTCATCAGTCAAGAAGATCCAAATTGGTGGCAAGCCTACAGGGAAGGGGATGAAGATAATCAGCCTCTAGCTGGGCTCGTTCCAGGTAAAAGACAATACAGTAGAACATATTTAAAAGAACATTTAAAATACAAGCCTTCACAGAGAAAAACTCACTTTTTCATGTCTTTTAAAAAAGGATGTAATTACTTTTTCATGCAGTTGGGTCTTTATGTGTATTAATAAGGTCACAGAAAGCTACACATCCTCTGTTTTAAAATCCAAAAGCTAAAAACAAATTTTGGCTATACTCAGTCATATTTCAGAGAATGAGGAATGGGCTTCTTATATTAACTTTAGAGGATGATGCTATACCCTTGATTCTTCACAGTAACAGACATGGGACATTCCTCTAAAATCCCTGGAGTATTGAGTAGCCATCATGTTCTACTTAGTGCTTGCACCAGATATCAATTTGATATCTTCTCATCATGCCAGCCTTAGCCCATAAATATTTAGAACTAGAGTATATTGACTGATTACATTGAGTTTCTGAAAGATGCATTAAGGGGATTTGGGTGATATCATTTGTAAGTCTTTTTATAGGACAAATAAATGGATCCACCTTAATTTGAGTTTGATGATGGTTTTAAGTGTTAGAAGATTTAAGAGGTCATATTGTCTACCTCCCATTTATGTCTACTGCCATTACAACAGTCTACATACGTATGTACTATAAAAATGTGCCATAGAAGTACATGACTTAATGTTTTTAAACATTTTAAAGTGTAACTGATCAAAATTATTGTTCCCTATTTTTTCTGAATCTGTCAAAATCAGATATTTAAAAAAATTTTTTACTTATTTTTAAATTTTAATGCTCTTAAAATTTCCGCTCTCATCATAGTTATTGTTTTTACTAGGAATGGAATCTGTATAGCTCCTAAAGATAACCTGTTTATCTTTAATACTTCTTATGTATACCAAACTCAGTATTAATGTTTTTGCTTGTGTTCTTATGAAATGCACTAAATTCTACAGATTATCCCAACATAGATGGAATTTGCTTATTGATTTCAAGAAATCCTTGGCTTGATACAAAAAGAACTGGATATAAAAATTTTTAAAGTAGAACTCTAATCCAAATTTTCTAAGTAAAACCACTTTTATCCTCCAGAAAAAATACATTTGATTTTAAGGTAGATATCTGAAAAGAAGATGAAAATCAAAAACCTTGAGAGCCTCCTATATTAAGATCTTAATTCTGACAGGAAAAACATTGTATGTTTTTCATTTATTTATATCACTGGTAGCTTAAAGGTAGAAATAAAAAAAATCGTTAAAACATACACGTACATATGAAGAAAAAGGGATTGAAAATATTAAATGCAAGGGAATATGTTGAGTGGTATCTTAAAATCAAAAAGTGATGAATGTTCACATATTTTGTAAAGTTAACTCCTGGAATTAATTTGTTTGATTTGAGATAATTCTAAATGATCCAGAACCAGGATCCAGCATAGTACTTTCCACTTAGTAAGTGCACAGTGAAAGCTTTGTAAAAATTGAACTATTAAATTTTCTAACACTGATTTATTACTTATCTTTTCTGATAGATGATATGTCTATATTCTAGTAATACATGTCCTAGGATTGGTTGATAGTGAGGTTGAAACTTAATACTTTAAACATTTGGAGGCTTATAATCATAGCTGACATACTCTCATATGGTGGCAGAAAGATTTAAAAGGAAATATAAATGAAAAGTTACTTCTGGTATTTTCCACTTGATTAAAGAACAAACTTACATTCTTTTGTCTTAAGTTTTACTCTCTTTTCTTCCTGCTATTAAGGGAAAAGCTTTCAGCAGCAAAGGGAAGCCATGAAGCAAACCATAGAAGAAGACAAGGAGCCAGAAAAATCAGGTTAGACCCTTAATATTTGACATTAACGAAAGGTTTCTTGGGTCTTCATCTGGAACTATGTTTAAATTTACGTATCAGGAGGCGCCTGAGTGTATCAGTCGGTTAGGCAGCCAACTCTTGATTTCAACTCAGGTCATGATCTCAGGGTCCTGGGATTGAGCCCCGCATTGGGCTCCTCACTCACTGGGGAGTCTGCTTGAGGATTCCCTCTCTCCTTCTGCCCCTCCCCCTGCTCATGCTAGTTCACTCCTTCTCTCTCTCTCTCAAATCTTTTTTAAAAATTTACGTATCAGTTAGAACTGTCAAAAAAGATGTATTCATGGTAAGAGTGATATGAGAGGCAATACTAATTATCTTAGAACTCTAAAGAAAGGACAAGATATAAGAATTAAAGATCATCTATAATGTGAGACTAATGGAAAATTATAACTATTTCACTGAAAAATAGTTCTATACAACAATAAGTGTTTATAAATTTAAATGGAAAACTGAGTTTTCAATTTGAAATATGTAGCTTTGTTCAAGGAAACAAGTATCACGTTTACAGTTATGCCTTTAATTGTTCAACAGGAAAACTATGGTGTGCAAAGAAGAATAAAAAGAAGAGGAAAAAGGTTTTATATAATGCCAATAAAAATGATGGTGAGTTCAGGCACCGGGCTGGCTCAGTCAGTTGGGCATCCGCTTGATTTCCACTCACGTCATGATCTCAGGGTTGTGAGATCAAGCCCCGAGTTGGGCTCCTCACTGGGCGTGGAGCCTGCTTAAGATTCTCTCTCTCCCTCTCCCTCCGCCCCTCTCCCCCCCACTCCTGCTCTCCCCCCCCCCAAAAAATGATGGTGAGTTCTACTCTTAGATGCAGCTGGATTTATATCTGAAAAAGGTCCATATCTAACACTTGAAAGAAATTAAACTGCTGTTTTCAGGGAGTTACATTTCTAGTCCTGTTTTGCTTCTTAATGTAACATATGCTTAAGAAAGTCATTTCACAGGAAGTATTTTCTTTTGGAATCCTATGAGTAGTGCAGCATTTTGAACTTAGAGAAAAACTGGCATAAAAATTAAAGTACAGTGTGGCATTATATAGTGTTGTATTGATAGTTTTCTCTGTTTTTCCTACTTAAATTCTTTGTGAAATTAATACATACCTCTAACAAAATCTAACAATATGGTTGTATTTTAAGTAAAAATGAGTATTTTGTCCACAATAACTCATGTCACTGAGGCAACCCATTCCACAGAACCTGCTACCTGCTGGCTGAGTCAGGCACGTACAGTTTTTTGTTTTATTACTAAAATTAAAAAAAAATTTTAAGTGTAGCATCTCTTCTTATCAAAAACTCTAATAACACGGGGTTTGTATTCCTAAGTGGCAGCAGTCTGCTGGACCTGAGTGATGACTGTTGTCTTTTAGTGAGAGAGACACACTTAGTTCAACTATCTTAGTTCAACAGTTTCCACCACATCCAGTTATTATAAACTCAACCTGATTTTACTGCTTTTCTCAGTACCTTCTTGGTTGGTCCTTATGTGCATTAGAATTTGCTATCCCTGCTTTGGTTCTTGTCAGAAAGAAGCCAAATAAATAAAGCAAAGGCACTCCTAACAATTTATAAGGCTTATTCTCTCAATACCTTCAGATATTTTTTTTAGGCAGCATAAATTAAACATGAAAATAAAATGTTACAGATTATTAAAAAATTCCATTTAAAACTAAATCTGAGATTCAATCTACTTTTTTTCCAAAATAAACATCCTTAATACTAATTGAAACATTGTATAGCTAAGATTTATTGAATTTTTAATCCTTTCCTCTGTATTTGGGTAAGTGATTAATATGTTCCTTCATTCTTTGAAACACACTAAATTGGTTCTGCTCTAATAGCTATTATGCTACAGAAAACCTGCAAATCCGAAGCTTACAGATGTATAACTAAGTCTTTATAAATAAAAGTGCTGGCATAATCTGTACATGTTACAAGAAAGAACTCTGATTTTTCAGAGGGCACAGCATTTTGGGAAGGGCAGGAATTACATTGCTGTTCATAATGGTGTCATCATAATGAATATTTTTATTAATAACAACTATCATTTATAATAACCATTCTCTTCCAGGGGCAGTAACTTTATGCTTTAGATACCTCATTTTAGGTCTCACAATAAATTCCTTGAGATTATAGATTAATAAATTGAAGTTCAGATATTAAAGATCTGCTTAAGTTCTTAAAGCTAATAGAGAGCTAGAATTTAGACAAATACAGTTTGAGTTCCTACTGTGCACTCTGTGCTAAGCACGGGCAAGACTGAGATGATTGCCTGCCCCCAACGGAACTTACAGCTGAGTGTGATTATACATCTGTGCTCCTTCCTGGTCAGGGGAAGTAATAGGAGTGGGAAGATGGCAGGCTGCTCGTTGTCTGGCTTTGTCTCTTACCACTTGACAGCTCTGATTTCATCTGGATTATGGGCTTTAGGAATGTTATCCCACCTGTCACAATTTATACCTCTTGTTGAATCGTGACCTCAGGTTAGTATTCCAAGTTTGGATAGCACAAACTGATTTCAAGTTCTGTAATCACAGAAGAGTGTTCCTACTTTCTCTGATAACACTAGTTTGTAGCTACTATTTTAAATATTTGTCTATGCCAGGAATTGTGCTTAGCATATATATTGTGTCTGATCCTTAAACCAACCCCCTAAGTATAGTATTAGTATCCCCGTTTTACAAAAATGACAGACCATATTCTCATTAGTTCATCCCCTGGTGCCCCACCCTCTGTCAAAGTATGGGCTGCCAACTAGCTATTTTACAGCACAAGCAGTACAAGTAGTTTTATTGTATTAAAACATTCAAACTACAAAAAATGAGAAGCAATAAACGCTTCTAGAAGGATTAATACATCGTCTGATTTATTTTCATAGTATTGGGAAGTATATATTGATATTGGAAAATATTCATATAATCCTACCCAGTTATTACTTACCTTGATTCAAAAAGTTAAGCGTTTTTAATAATAAATTGTGCTTCTTTCCAATTGTTTTGGAAGATCTATATCTTTATAACATGGCAATCATTCTGTCTGAAGGGCTTAACTTTTTCTTTTTCAAAGATTATGACAATGAAGAAATCTTAACTTATGAGGAAATGTCACTTTATCATCAGCCAGCAAATAGGAAAAGACCTATCATTTTGATTGGTCCACAGAACTGTGGCCAGAATGAATTGC
The DNA here is from genome assembly GCF_003265705.2 of Callorhinus ursinus. NCBI lineage: Eukaryota > Metazoa > Chordata > Mammalia > Carnivora > Otariidae > Callorhinus > Callorhinus ursinus. The sequence goes on from NW_027397070.1 coordinate 40,260,808, forward strand.
GTCAGAGACTCATGAACAAAGAAAAAGACCGCTTTGCATCTGCAGTTCCTCGTAAGTTGGGATGCATTCTCATTTTCCTGTGCTTTTCAGTTGACCACCTTAGAACCTAACTGGAGGGAAATTTTTCATCCAATTCATCAAAACAGTTTTGCCCAGGAAAGAGGAACTTTGTTTTAATAAAATCTTTTGAAAATTTTAACTCAAGATAGTGATTATTGAGAAACTTCAGTTTTTCCTATGGTACTAATTATTTTCTAAATGAATTTCAATTTGGGCTTCTTACAATTCCCTGTTCAATATGGAATCAGCTCCTGGTTTTTTAAACTGATGCAGAAGACAAAAATTTAGACCTAATCTCTGAACATAGAAGTTCTGTTTAGATTATATAATACCTGGGGGGTGGGGAGGATTAAAAAAAAAAAATCTTTGTGGAAATAAACTTTAGGAAAAGATGAGTGGCAGTGTTTTAAATGTCAGAAGTAATTTAAAGTGTAAGCATAACATGTGTTAAAGCAATTAAATATAACTATTATTAAGATATTAAAACATTTTTGTTCATTTCTCAGTCTAGAAATAAAATGAATCAGTGTTAAACACATGGGCTCTTAAGATTTCCTCAATTCATCTTTTTACATTTCATCTGTATTACAAAATTGAAATTTTCCCTGACTAGCAGAATTATCCCCCAACCTTACTCTGATCCATGCCCATTATTTTTACCTGATTTTGTTTGCCTAGATACAACTCGGAGTAGGCGAGACCACGAAGTAGCAGGTAGAGATTACCACTTCGTATCACGGCAAGCATTTGAGGCAGACATAGCAGCTGGAAAGTTCATCGAACATGGTGAATTTGAGAAAAATTTGTATGGAACCAGCATAGATTCAGTACGGCAAGTGATCAACTCTGGCAAAATATGTCTTTTAAGTCTTCGTACACAGGTAAATAAAGTTCTCATACATTTTTTCCCCCACTGATCCTCTATGTTTTTTAATGGACAAAAGAGCTTAGTCTCTACTGTTTCAGTTATAAACATTTGATTTAAGAAAAGTATAAATTACTAAATGCCTTCAGAATTCCTTATATTACTTGGGCTAACATATTTATCAAAGCACATTGTCTTAATAATGTTTTTAGATAGAAAAGGGCATGTTCCTGTAATCCCTGTTTTGGTAGAGTGCTTCAGTTTAGGAACACATGGTCATGCAGTGGCAAAGGCAGGATCAAAACCAGTCTCCTAATTCAAACAGTCTGCTTTCTTTCGGGTGTACTTTT